>NC_044555.1:133966782-134274469 GCF_007565055.1 Rhinopithecus roxellana | reverse complement strand
TAGTATTGGAAGTTCTGGCCAAGGCAATCAGGCAAGAGAAAAAAATGAAGCGTATTCAAATAGGAAGAAAGGAAGTAAAATTGTCTCTGTTTGCAGATGACATGATTGTATACTTAGAAAACCCCATCGTCTCAGCCAAAAATCTCCTTAAGCTGATAACCAACTTCAGCAAAGTCTCAGGATACAAAATCAATGTGATTTTATACACCAACAACAGACAAACAGAAAGCCAAATCATGAGTGAACTCCCATTCACAATTGCTACAAAGAGAATAAAACACCTAGGAATACAACTTACAAGCGGTGTGAAGAACCTCTTCAAGGAGAACTGCAAACCACTGCTCAAGGAAATATGAGAGGACACAAAAAAATGGGAACACATTCCATGCTCATGGATAGAAAGAATCAATATGGTGAAAATGGCCATACTGCCCAAAGTAATTTATACAGTCAGTGCTATCCCTATCAAGCTACCATTGACTTTCTTCACAGAATTAGAAAAAACTACTTTAAATGTCATAAGGAACCAAAAGAGAGCCCATGTAGCCAAGACAATTCTAAGCAAAAAGAACAAAGCTGGAGGCATCACACTACCTGATTTCAAACTATACTACAAGGCTACAGTAACCAAAACAGCATGGTACTGGTACCAAAACAGATACATAGACCAATGGAACAGAACAGAGGCCTCAGAAATAATGCCACATATCTACAACCACCTGATCTCTGACAAACCTGACAAAAACAAGCAATGGGGAAAGGATTCCCTATTTAATAAATGGTGTTGGGAAAACTGGCTAGCCATATGCAGAAAACTGAAACTGGACCCCTTCTTTACACCTTATACAAAAATTAACTCAAGATGGATTAAATACTTAAACATAAGACCTAAAACCATAAAACCCTAGAAGAAAACCTAGGTAATACCATTCAGGACACAGGCATGGGCAAAGACTTCATGACTAAAACACCAAAAGCAGTCGCAACAAAAGCCAAAATTAACAAATGGGATCTAATTAAACTAAAGGGCTTCTGCACAGCAAAAGAAACTATCATCGGAGTGAACAGGCAACCTACAGAATGGGAGAAAATTTTTGCAAACTATCCATCTGACAAAGCATTAATATCCAGAATCTACAAGGAACTTAAAGAAATTTACAAGAAAAAACCCCATCAAACATTGGGCAAAGGATATGAACAGACACTTCTTGACTTTTTAATAATCACCATTCTGACTGGTGTGAGATAGTATCTCATTGTGGTTTTAATTTGCATTTCTCTAATGATCAGTGATGTTGAGCTTTTTTTCATGTTTATTGGCCACATATGTGCCTTCTTTTGAGAAGTGTTTGTTCATGTCCTTTGCCCACTTTTTAATTAGGTTATTTATTTTTTTCTTATAAATTTGTTTAAGTTCCTTTTAGACCCTGGATATTAGAACTTTGTCAGGTGGATATAGATTGCAAACATTTTCTCCCATTCTGTAGGTTGTCTGTTTACTGTGATGATAGTTTCTTTTGCTGTGTGAGAGCTCTTTAGTTTAATTTGATCCCATTTGTCAATTTTTGCTTGTGTTGCAATTGCTTTAGGCATTTTCGTCATGAAACATTTGCCCGTGCCTGCGTTCTGAATGGTATTGCCTCGATTTTCTCCTAGGGTTTTTTTATTTTGTTTTGTTTTGTTTTGTTTTGTTTTGTTTTGTTTGTATAATTTTGGGTTTTACATTTAAGCCTTTAATCCAACTTGAGTTAATTTTTGTGTAAGGTGTAAGGAAGGGGTTTAGTTTCGGTGTTCTGCATATAGCTAGCCAGTTATCCCAGCAACATTAATTATACAGGGAATCCTTTCCCCATTGCGTTTTTTTTCAGGCTTGTCAAAGATCAGATGGTTGTAGGTGTTTGATCTTATTTCTGATTTCTCTATTCTGTTCTATTGGTCTATATGTCTGTTTTTGTAAAACCTGGTGTGTATTTCTAGCACACCCCAATTTGGATGCTAAATGTTCATTGAAAATATTTGATCTCTGTCTAGAGCTAATAACATTTATAGGTGACAAAGTAGATTCAAATGACCATGCTGTTTCAAACATGTGAAAGTTTTCCAATAACTGAATCAAGTACCAGTTTTAAAATATAAATTAATCAAAATTCATTTAAATAAGTTCCTCAGTTGCACTATACATTTTAGGTATCAAAGGTTACATACGACTACTGTATTGGACAGTTCAGGTCTAGGATGTGGGAAATGGGGGCCTAAAACTTTAGTGTATGAGTCACAGGAGCATGGTGAGTATTCCTAAGTTCATTTTGCTGTTTTCAGGAGCGCAGACTATATTTGTATACGTGGTCAGCTATTGCATACATGTTGTCCACTAGTCACAAGGTAGCCTTATCAGAGGATAATGTGGGTCCCTATAACATCAACCCTACTGCTTGTAAACACAACTCTAATATAAGCTCCTTGAAATCAGGATGCAGCACAGATTCAACCCACAGTGCCATTCCCAATACGTAGCACAAAATAAGCATTTGACCAATTCTTATAAGACGAATGACTGACTACCCTCCTGAGAGTTGACCAATTGACTCCTTTTCATGTGCTTTATTATGTGAACATTGTTCACACTGGGCGTCAGTCAACAGACTGTGAGCTCACATCCATTATCTATGATAGAGACTCATAGCAAGCCTACTGTCTACCTCGTGCCTCCTAAAATACATGCCTGCTAATTGCTGGCAATTTCAGAAGTTTAGTTTGTCTGTTAAAATATAAATACTCCCAACAGGAGTGAGATGTTATATGGGTCTCTTAAAGTGACTAAGTCGTACCTTGAACAAGGTGGACACCAAGGACTTGAAAAAAAGAAGAGGCACCACCAAAGGTGCATAAAGGAAGGATACAGAATGGGAATGTAGAGGCATGAAAGTCAAACAGAACTTCCTTCACTATTTGGCCCTCATCCAGCACTAATGGTGTATGGTACTTTGTCTTTGCCCTGTACAATATTGCATACTTCCAATGTGGAATATGGGAGGAAATTTAGAGTAAGAAAATTACACCCACTAGGGTGACTACAAGAAAAATGAGAAATAATAATTGTTGATGAGGATGTGGAGAAATTGGAATCTACCTACATTGCTGGTGGAAATGTAAAATGGTGCAGCCACTGTGGAAAACACTGGGGTAAGCCAAACGTCTAATTATCATGTGATCTGGTATATTATTAAGGGAGCTATCCAGGCATCCCTTTGCCTAGTCAAGTTGACACATAAAATTAACCATCACACCCAGCAACTCCACTCCTTATGTATATTACTCATAAGAATATAAAATGGGTGTTCAAACTAAAACTTATATACAAATGTTCATAGCAGCACTTTTTACAATAGCCAAAAGGTGGAAACAACCCAAGTGTCCATCAGGTGATAAATGGATAAACAAAATGTCGTCTGTTTATACAATGGCATATCATTCATCCTTATAAAGGAATGAAGTGCTGAGTATGCTACAACATGGGTGAACATCAAAAACTTTAAGCTAAGTTAAAGAAGTCAGTCACAAAAAGCCACATATTATATTATTTCATTTATATCAAATATCCACAACAGAATAATCCATAAGGACAGAAAGCAAATTAATTAGTGATTTTCAGGGACTGGGTGAAGGGCAAAATGGGGAGTGACTGCTTCATGGGCATGGGGTTTCCTTTTGGGGTAATAAACATGTTCTGGAACTAGACAGTGGTGGCCATTGCACAATATTATGAGTGTACTAAATGCTACAAAATTGTAAACTTTTAAATGATTAAAATGGCAAATTTTTTGTTATGTGTATTATATCACAGTTTAAAAAATATTAAATAACAAGAATTATAAAGTCCAACATTTATTTTTGTCCAAACTAATATTGAATTTTAATAAATAGGAGGTTTAACCAATCTTCTTCTGTCTCCTCTTTCTTCTTGGATTTTCTTCCCTTTCACTTTTTATTCTATATGGTATAAGGCTAATCTGTATCCCTACAATTCCTTTGTTTACATTACAGCTCACAGGTGCTATAATCAGTAACCTTTTAATGTTTTCATTTTATTCAATGCAATTGAGCCTATCACACTGTTTTCACCAATTTTCATTCTAACACTGCCTGCCTACCACGTATCAAGAGCCATGCAAGACACCATGCATAAATTTTCTCGATTAATATAAGAGTCAAAGATTTTAAAATTAGAAATGGCAACAATATTGTTTACGATCAAATTTTCAAAGAATAAAAATAGCTTACAGGTACCAAAGCTGAAAGACTAACAAAATGATTCTAATTTGGAAATCCTTATTTTCATCTTGACAGATGCAGTCATTCATTACTCAAATGCATATTTACTGAGTACCTATTATGTAGCCTTGCCAGTGATGGCAAAATGTAATGAATTTTTCCTGAAATTGATTTTGAGTGGGCGTTAAGAGTCACATAGTCACTGAAGAAAACAGGAATACTAGTCTGCAAATGGACAAATGGGAAGGACTAAAGAAGAGTGTGTTTTCATCATTGGGGTGTGTGTGTGTGTGGAGGGGTTAGAGAAAAACAAGACTATTCCATATATTATTATATGTATTTTTTTCTTTTTATATAATACACTGAAGTCCTACTATTACACCATCCTTAGGGAAGGGCCATGAAATTGTTTGCTAATAGTGAGTCCATGATTCATCAAAGTGTTTCTAGCATTGCCAGTGATTGAATGCCACTGGACCTGGTCCAAGGTGTGTTATGCCAAGTTTCATGCCATGTACTGCATAGAGAAGGTTGGATGATGTTTGGAGGACCATATGTCATGTTCTGCTTCCAAACCATCTACTTTACTATTGTTGTGTAATACAGATCTTTCAGACAGGAAAAAAAAATTGATCTGACTCAAGTTTCGCCTACTGCTTCTGATGCCCAGGAGTTTTAGCTATATGTTAAGAGGACATGGAATAAGAACTTTTTAAAGCCTCACACATGTGTATCACTGGAATCTAAAATAAGGAAATACTGAGAAAAACAACCACAAGTTCTTGGGAGAATACAGCTGGGCTGCAAAGAGAGCAAAAATTACATAAAATAAACAAGTGGATCATATTCCAAATCTGAGAGTTTCTGCTCAGTGATGGAAGTTTCTGATAAGTTTCTCTGCTCATGCTTTCTATGTATCATTTATAAGCTTAACTATGAAAATAAGACAATACTTCAAATATAAAGCAAAAGTAATGAGTAATTGCTGAATGATTGAACAAGAGGAAAGGTGAATTATATAAGGTTGGAAAGATCAAGGGTTCTGTAACTTGCAGAAAACCTTGTGGTATTTTTTGGACTTCCTTGCCTTCTTTTTTCACACAAGCTGAGTGGGAGTGCCTAGTACATATCTGTCATTTCAGTTTATCAGTTAACCTGTGCTAAATTCCTTCACTTAAGGGACACTTATGTATATACAAAATTAAAGCCCCAAATAATAACTTTAAAATGTATAAGATTCAAAAAATTATTATTAAAAATACTACCCTACTGTGGTGAGACTCTAGATCAAACGTGTTCATATCTATTTTATCATTGAATATTTAACACAAGTAATGTGAAACTTTTTATAATACATTCTTCTGATATATGTATATCCATATTTATATTTTCTAGGTAAATTTATTTCACAGATGCTGTCACTGTCAGTAAATTTATTTTGCCAGCAGCCCTAAAGTGCCAATTCTACACAAAAGGCAAAAATAAAAGCAATAGTCCCCAGTTGAAAGTCCTCTTTGAGGCCATACCAATCTTTGTCAATGATAGATAAAATGGACTTGATATTCAATAGCCACAGTAGGGATAGCGGCCTAGTATACTGCTGTAAGTGTATGTAGAGCCCCCTTGGGGAACTAAAATGATAGAACCTGTGTTTGGGAGACCCAATCCTCATGCCAGCCATTTTTTTTTAATTTGAATTTTTTAACTCATTGTGCAGTGCACTTGGTTAGCTGCCTAACTTACAACTGGGACAGTAAGTACACCTAACGGCACCTGTATAAACAGAAACCTCATTGTGATTTTCTTCTGAATGGGGCTCGTCCAACATGCAAGTATTACTACAGACATGTCTCTTCTTCATTTAGGCAAACAAGTAACTGAGTCCTTACAGGAAAGCGTTCTCACAGGCTCTTTTTGCAAGGTGGGGGGCGGAGGGGGCGGGTTCTTTTACTGTTGTGATGAGGACAGAGTAAAGGGAGAGAGCTTTTTTCAATAAATACCCTACTTATGAGAAAACCTGAATACTGAAACAAGATTGAAGAGGGAGCACATTTATCAATGGCTCGGGTTTGGGGAATAGAGGAGATTTATTCAAACATTAAACCTCTCATGTTTCCTCTGTTTTCATGGGAGATATTTGTATTTTAATACCTCTGCATTCCAGCTTCTCCTCTTACTGGATGTGAAGTGAAGTTTCTACCTCGTGTTCATGATTATGCTGTCAGCTAAATGATCAATCATGCTATTGCCAATTTTGCATCGAGACTTCATGGCAGGATGAAATCAGAGAACAAAATGGCTGTGGGGGAAAAATTTGTTTAAATACAGCTAGTTTGGGAACAGGCAAAATGGTAAGAAAAAGTGATGAAAAACATGTGAAGTGTAAATGCATCTGTCTTTAAGGCAGATCCATTTCAAAGCTTTCCACAGCATGAAAGTCATTGTGTGATGCATCTCAGTGTTAGACTAGTAAAATACTGTAATTGGGATGGAACTAAATGCCAACATTTCAGTCTGTACACTGTGGGCAGATTTGTATTTACTGCATGTCTCTAAATAATATGAATACACTGAAGGCTACTTGTGAAATGAAGCTTGATTTTATACCTACAACCAGAAAAAAAAAAGGTTTAAGAAAGCCAACAGCCACAAATCCCAAGAAAAATAAAGGAGGTCAGCATGAAGCCCCATGGTAGTTCTTTGAACCTATTTTGTATGTATGGAGTTCCATATGCAACACAGGAGTCAGGAAGAAAGAAGGAACTCTGTGTTAGAAACACGCAACAGTTGTTTGGAAGCAAGGTATTCAAGCAGAAGGCGCATATGCCTGGGTTATGATTCAGAATTGAACCTCTTCAATGTAACTTCAATAAGCAAGCAACGCCTACTTCTTTTAATATTGCTATTACATTTAAATGCAAGTTTTGAGTGACTGCTTTGTAAAGATTCAACTGATGGAAATGATCTACTATTACAAGGGCAGATCATGCTTGCTTAAAATCAATCATTTTAACTCCGCCTTTGTAATACATTCATGATACAAACATCACTTTCTTCATGCAAGTCCTGCTATTAATTCTAATCTTATAGTGCTCTCTACTGGTGATAAATGATTTGAAACCTCATTAGATATCAAAAGACCTAATTAACTTCTCATCTTAGGCTCACATTACCATGTGAGTCCACCTTGACACCTCCAAATTCACTGCACAGGGCGATCAGAAGCCAAGGTGCATGGAAAACCTCCCTCCTGTAAAGAGTCAGAAAGGCATTGACCCCGCACCTCTGCTATAAATCATTGCATCAGGAGCCCCCAGGAGAAAAGGTCCTCAGCTTTGGAACAGGAACACTTAGGCCTGTCAGCTGCAAGGCAGGTCAAGTAAAAAACTGAATGAGGAATCGAGAATTGGATTGGAATCCTTTCTGACTTTGAGTCACAATAGCCTTGTCACTCTGAGTAAGTTACTTTTACCTCTTCAAGGCTTCATTTCCTCATCAGTAAAATATGAATGATAATTCCGATCCTGCTTGCTTCGCTGGGTTGTTGTAACAAATGAGGTCATAGGTAAGATAGTACTTCATAAAAATTATATTATTATCATTATGATTACAGTAAAAGAAACACTACCTTCTTTAGATCAATGAACTTTAAATCTTTTTAGTTTTTTTTTTTTTTAATCAGTGGGATGGACTTTTAAAAACATAATCTTACATAGAACCTTAATATATAGAACAGATCATATCAGAACAGATTTGTTGTTTAATTTCAAATATATAACTATTTAAGTTGGTACAAAAGTCAGTGTGGTTTTTGCCATTAAAAGGAATGGGGGAAGAATTTGTTTACAAAATGGTAAGAAAAATGATGGAAAACATACAAAGTATGTTCAAAGTAATGGGATTAAAAGTAATGGCAAAAACCGCACTTACTTTTGCACAAACCTAATATTTACTTATTATCAAGTTGGTTAATGAGAAGAAAGAAGCTATTTGGATGTACATGAAATTTTGAAATTTGGTATAATGGTTATCAATTGCGCTGACATTTGTCTCTATGTCTAATTTATTTCTGGACTTCCTTTGCTTTCCTAGTATCAGAAAAATTATGATTCACATACACAAATGTCTGTAAATGATATATTTTTTAAATTGCTTAGAAATCTCAGCATATTCTTCAACTAAAATGATCCAGAACCTTGAACAGTAAGTGGTAATAATAATATCTACTGCTCATGAATATTCCCTACATACCAGGTGTTTCTCTAAGGACTTCATGTATATTAGCTCACTTTTTTTTTTATTTCCATAGGTTATTGGGAAACAGATGGTGTTTGGTTACATGTGTAAGTTCTTTAGTGGTGATTTGTGAGATGTTGGTACACCCAACACCCGAGCAGTATACACTGCACCCTATTTGTAGTATTTTATCTCTCACCCCCTTCCCACCCTTTCTTCCTGAGTCCCCAAAGTCCATTGTGTCATTCTTATGCCTTTGCATCCTCATAGCTTAGCTCCCACTTATGAGTGAGAACATACAATGTTTGGTTTTCCATTCCTGAGTTACTTAGAATAATAGTCTCAAGTCTCATCTAGGTTGCTGCAAATGCCATTAATTCATTCCTTTTTATGGCTGAGTAGTATTCCATTGTATATATATACCACAGTTTCTTTATCCACTCATTGATTGATGGGTATCTGGGCTTGTTCCACGTTTTCACAATTGCTGCTGCTATAAACATCCATGTGCAAGTATATTTTTCATATAATGACATCTTTTCCTCTGGGTAGATACCCAGTAGTGGGATTGCTGGATCAAATGGTAGTTCTACTTTTGGTTCTTTAAGGAATCCCCATGCTGTTTTCCATAATGGCTGTAATAGTTTACTTTCCCACCAGCAGTGTAGAAGTGCTTCCCTTTCACCACATCCATGTCAACATCTACTATTTTTTAATTTTTTGATTATAGGCCTTCTTGCAGGAGTAAAGTGGTATTGCATTGTGGTTTTGTTTTACATTTTCCTGATCATTAGCGATGTTGAGCATTTTTCCATATGCTTGTTAGCCATTTGTATATCTTCTTTTGAGAATTGTCTACTCATGTCCTAAGCCCACTTTTTGATGGGATTGTTTGCTTTTTTATTGCTAATTTGTTCATATATGTCTGTGTATGTATTAACTCATTTAATTCTCCTGAGTACCCAAATCAGGTAATTGTGTCTAAAGTCACCTTTTTTTCTTAACAGATAAGGAAATTGAGACAGAAGGAGAGTAAGAAATTTACTCAAGGTGACACAGCTAAATCTGCTGCCAGAACCTGTCGGTGTTCTTAACCAATTCAGCATATTGCCTTCCACAGAGGAAATGCTTTTGTTTGTTTGTTTTTCTTGGAAATTTAATCACCAACATGTAACGACCGATATAAGGTCTCAACTAGAACGTGCTAAATTGGAGTTAAACAATAAATGTAGTTCTCAACCCTATGTGGTGAAATTACTTTTCTAATATGTCTTGTTCTGATCTATTTTAAAAATATGTGAGATACATCAATACCCATTTTTCAGGTAGCCTCTGGACATTTCAAAACCATTAAATTTATTTTGTTTTCCATAATGAATCCAGCTTTAGCTTTTCATTTCATTGCTAAAACTATAACCACAATCCTAGGAACTTTAGAAGCATATATTGCCAGATAAGGTTCTTCTGCATATTAAAATTCAGAGAAAAGTATCCCAAACTTGCCTCAGCACTAACCAAGAAAATGGTATCTTGTCGCCATGAGATGAATGCCACACCCCCTTGTTTTTATTGTACAACTGCTCCTTGCCGCTGAAGGAAAGTGCGCACCTGATAATTAATTATTGAGCCCAGCACACATGTGCTGCAGTAATGACCTCATGTGTACAATTTTATGTTCAGCAACATGTGTCAGTTTGAAATTTTAGCCCCTCTTAATTTTACCTCCTCTTAATCAACAACATGTACAAAAAGTTTAAATATATATGTATGTGTATGTATACCCATATATGTGTATATATAAATGTATATATATGTGTGTATATATATGTGTGTGTATTATATATGTGTGTGTATCAGGAGTTTTATTGCAAGGTCTGCAGAAAACATATCATGCAGACAGCACAAGTGAGTTTGTTGATGGTCTTTGTGTTGCTTTACAACTTTCCTGCTTGAAGTTCCTAAGGAGAATTAAATCTGGCAGGTTTTGAAGGTAGGACCACCCCTCCCTTCTTCTGGATATTTAGAAACCTATTTAAGTCCCACTGTAATATTTTGGCAATTATTAACCACAAGTTACTAAACTGTTAAAAGATAAATATATGTAACACTTTAGTGCTGATTAGATTAAAAAGTGCTTTGTTGGTTTGGCAGCATTAGGAAGTGTTATTTATAATTTGGCATGCTCATAAAAATTAATTTGGCTTATTTACAGATATGAAAACCCAGAAAATAGAGAAATTATTAATATGTATTATCTGATGATAAAAAAAATTCATCATAATTAAGCTCTTTTTTCTTTATCTTTCTACATCTCACTCCCTAGTCCATACCATTTTTGAAGAACATCAATATAGAAATACTTTAAGTTCTAAATTTTGGTTTATTTAAAGCCAATGTGTTTTCTACCTGTTCTATTTGATTACTTGTAAATATGTGACAGATTTGAAATTATAAATATGTGACATAAAGATACATACCTCATTTTTACATATTTGTGAGAACTCTTGCTTATGAATATTGCAATAGCTACAGTTTGTAACATACATAAAAGGAGGAATTTACTGTTTGATATTCCAAATCACCAAAATAGGACCAGAACTGGGACTAGTACTCATTAGACTTGTGATTGGTTCTTAAAAAAATGGAGACATATGTAACTAGGTTATATATTAATGCACTAATATTACTAGTTAATACTTTCATTCATTTTGACATTTCAAAGTATTCTAAACCAAAAACGTCCCCTTTTTTGGTAACTGTATGAACTTTTGGATGTTGATTGCCATCAAACAGAAAAATATCAGGTGAAATGGCATGCTGGATCTTCTTTAACCTGTTCAAGTGAGGAGGGAAAATAAGACCACAGTAGGTCCAACACAGCTGAGGGAGGACTGATCCAATGGTAGTTTGTTTGTTATAGCAAGAGGCAGACCAATGTCCTAAGTTTAAAGGAACTCTTGCATGCAGGTTTGGTGCAGGAGGGGGTCATGATCAGTATACGAATCCAACCAAGTGGGCAGGTATTCAAGAAAAACCTAGTTCCAGTGAGGAACTCAAAACCAAAACATGAACTCAGGCAGAGAGACTGGACCAACATGATGGAAGTGAGAAAGGTATGATTTGGTAAGCACATGAGGAAACAAGAAACACCACCAAGCACACTAGGTGTTCTTGGTCAACGGAAATGAGGCTAATTCCAGGATGCAGTAACCACTGGGGATTTTTGACTCTGCTCAGATTGAAGAGGCTCAGAAAGTGGACTGGACTTAGCCTTCAAACTCTCAAAGGTAGCTGCAAAAATAAATATTTCATTCTGAAAGACGATATCATCAGGACATGAGATACACACATTACCAAACAGCCATCACACATGTGTGCATGTGCACACACATATTGGTACATACGTTATTTGAAAACTTCCAAAATCACTTTATGTTTTCATTCCCACTATTCAAACTGATTCCATGAATCACAGACACTCAGAACATCTTTTCTCAGATAGGTACAACTCCATTCTTGTCCCTATCTATCTCAACCACTCTGTTTGTATTGTAATTTCTCCATTGTCCTCCTAATGGCCCTCAAGAACCCTAAATTTGGGCCTGCTCTTTTTATTAGCAGCCAGAAAATGACCCTGTTAAGGATGGATGACCAAAACCCAGTGGGCCAATATAGGGAGAACACTGGCACATATTTCCTTTGCTGTTTTTGGCTGTTGGATTGGTAGACTGCCCTTGTTTTGGAAGAGCCTGAATTTCTACCAACAGCCTTAGACTATTCCTCCTGGTTGACAAATATAAGGCAGGCACTTAGCAGGATTTTGATCATACTTAACTTCTCAGCCATGCATGCCTTTGGCCTACACTTAATCTCAAAAAGCCCACACTTCAAAAAAAAATACTCTTTTTAAAATCCAAATTTATGTTAAGAAGTTGCATGGGGCAATGAGGACACTAAATTGATACAGGGAGAGATGGTGACTTCCAATTTCAGCCATGCCAGTTTTCTGGCATCAAAATATGCACCAGCTGTGAGTATTTGTGTCTTGATAAATCAGAGGATACTGGAAAGCTAACAAGATACTGCTGTGAAAATGTTTTCCACCTCTTAATGTCTGCTCTGCCCCCTTATTCTCTTATTTTGTTCTCCATGTAGGTGACTAATATGTAAAGAAATAAGCACAAAATTCCCATAAATCTGTATACAGGTAGGCACCATGCTTTTGTAAGGCCTTTGAATAATCTCAATAACATCACTATTGGACATGGTTATCCTTTATCCGATACAAGCATATTTTCTCTTAAATGACTCTAGTCATAATGATAACTGATCATTGTAACCTATGTAGCAGAAAAAGAGGAGAAGTGAATGGATTAAGCAGAAGTTTCTCCAAGACTTGATCTTCTTCAAAAGTCTGTGAATCCTCCATGGATTTCAACAGGAAATTGGCCTGCTAAGGGGTCATGGATGATACTGCCCTAAATGGGACTTACAAGCTATAGTTTCAAGTCCAGAGCCACTGTGCCCTTGCTCATTAGTGCTTACGAGTAAATAAAATACTTCTTTTAATTTTGCTTTCATTGCATTTTTGTGAAGAAAAATTATTTAAACTTGTTGGAGATAAAGTTTTTCTCTTTAGTGTTTATTCATGTGCATACTAAATCTCATAAATTCAAGCTGACAAATTCGAACCTGCTGTTGAGGGTGAATCTTCATGATTTCCATCTGTGCAAATGAGTCAACAAGATGCTCAGGCCTTGGCCTGTGTTTTCACAATCAAAAGCCAGTGGGGGTTGCACATACCAATGTAGTCTCCCTTACTTATGATACTTAATTTTCTTTACACACAACAAGGAAAGAAAAGAAGGTTAAAGCTTCAGGCACCATAGAAAATACTCAGTACAAAAATTCTTCTCTTTCACTCAAACTGACTGTGTTATGTATCAGAACCAAACCTTTTATCTAAAGAAAAAATGGATTGCTTTTAATTTCCAACTGCCTTAATGTGATTTTACAAGAATTTCATGTTGGGAATAAAAGTTGGTAGAGACAAAGGTATTTTTTTCAAGTAACATATTCACAGACCTCGAGATTCTCATCCAGGGCAGATTAATTGATTTATAGGCAGCATGACGCTGGTAATGCTAACAGGAAATATAAAGAGAGGAACTAGCATTATGTCGTGGGCTCAGGTAATTTGCATTGGTTAAAAAAATCATTTCCAGAACTGTCTGTCATCCAAAGCAGTTTTTAAATCATAAAACCAAGCCACAGAAACAAAGGTCATCCAACATAAAATTATGAGCATAACTAGGGGGAAAAAGGCCTTTATGTGTCAAGAACAGGAAGTGATTTTGTGTTTCTCTACAAAAATTTACAGTCAGCGGCTGAAGGCAGAAAAAGCAATAAATTATAACAATTAAATACAAAGTAACTTAGCACCTCACATTCAGGGTCACAGAGCTTGATACAAAAGTCATGGCACAATATGAATAGCAAGTAATTTGTAGAATAAACTATATGGGTGTGTGTGTGTATATATATACTTTTAATTCTTCATATTTACTTCTTGTGTACCATTCCTGTTTATGTCACTCATGAGGAAAAGGATCCATTGTTCCCCATCTGTTATCAGTCAGTAAAGGTGAGTTGGCCTATAAACAAGGCCACACTATTCAGAAATATTAAAGATTAGATTGACTTTACATACCCACCATTTTGGTATCACTCCTGATGGCACTGCTCTATTACTGAATCCCAGTTTGTTGATCTCCTACTATGTTATGGGTACTGTTTGAAGTACTTTTTATATGATATCTCAAACCATCAAGAGTTTGTAAAGTAGGTATCCATAATTTTTTTTAAAGATTAAATGAATGCACACAAATGCGCACAAGTGCACACACGCACAAAGACATACATAAAGAACAGGTGTCACTGGCTACAATTTGAACTGAGGTCGGCTTGAGTCTATGCTCTTATTCTCAACATCCTGTTCATCTCCTTGAACACTGTAGCAGCGAGTCTTTTTCCTGGATCCTAACTGATAGTTCAGAACCACTGAGTTTATAACTGCCAGGTGGAATTATTTCTACCTACCCTTGGAAGGGAAAATTCCCTTCTGGCTAGTGCAGGTCTAAGTGCTCCCTTTATGGGCACTGGGAATATAGAGATCATATCAAGTATCTTTCTGCCAAATGCTGCTATGACAGGTCAACACTGAGTTCCAGTGCAAAGCCCCACAATCCCTTTGCTCTCCCTGCCAGAAGGACACAGATTCTCTGCACCACACTGCCCTGCCTGAGGATAGGGAGGGGTGTTGTTAGCAGCTGAAGACTGTCTTTCCTACACCCTTCAGTGCCTCTTTCAGTGATACAAAGTTAAAATCAGGTGTCACTCACCTGATTTTTTGCTCTTATGAAGGTGGTTTCTTGTGTAGATAGTTGTTCAATGTTCTGTTTCTGGAGTGGGGAGGATGATCACTGGAGGGTTCTATTCAGCCATCTTGCTCTGCATCCTCTCCACTTTCTTCTTTTTTGATGTAGGCATTTATTGCTATAAACTTCCCTCTTAAAACAGTTTTTGCTGTATCCCATAGATTCTGGTATATTGTATTTTCATTTTTATTTGTCTTAAGAAATCTTCTAATTTCCTTTTAAATTTATTCATTGGCCCATTGGTTATTAAGGAACGTATTGTTTAATTTCCATGTACCTTGTAAGTTTCCTATGTTTCTCCTGTTTTTGATTTCTAGTTTTATACTGTTGTGGTCAAAAAAGATAATTGATATGATTTCTATCTTCTCAAATTTGTTGAAACTGGTTTAGTGTCTTAACATATAACCTATCCTGGAGAATGTCCCATGTGCAGTTGATAGGAATGTGTATTCTTCTACAGTTGGGTAGAATGTTCTTTAAGTGTTTGTTTGGTTCTTTTGGTCTACAGTGCAGTTTCAATCCAATGTTTATTCACTAATTTTCTGTCTGGATGATTTGTCCATTCCTGAAAGTGGGGTGTTGAAATTCACTGCCATTATTGTTTTGCAGTCTATCTTTCCCCTTAGATCTAAAATTTACTTTATATACTTATGTGCTCTGGTGTTGTGTGTATATATATGTACAACTGTTACATCACCTTACTGAATAGATTGCTTTATCATTATACAATAACCTTTGTATGTTTTTATAGCTTTTACCAAAGTACATTTTATGTGAAATAAGTATAGCTATTCTTATTAACTTTTTGTTTCTGTTTGCATGCAATATCTTTCTCTGCCCCTTCATTTCAGCATGTATATCCTTACAGGAGAAGTAAGTCTCTTGCAGGCTGCATATAGTTGGGTCTTATTTTTTTTTTTTTAATTAGTTCAGCCACTCGATACCTTTTAATTCAAGAATTTAATGTATTTACACTCAAGGTTATTACTGATAGATAAGGACTTACTCCTGCCATTATGTTCATTGTTTTTTGGTTGTTTTATAGAACCTTTGGTCCTTTTTTCCTCTCTTGTTGTTCACCTTTGTAGCATGGCAGTTTTCTGTGATGTCAAGTTTTGATTCTTTTCTCTTTCTTATTTGTGTATCTGCTGCAATTTCTTCCTTTGTGATTACTCTGGGGATAACATAAAGAATATTGTATTTATAAGCTGATAACAAGTTAACTTTGGTTGCATAAAAGCTCTAAGTTTTTACTCTCTTCATCAATTTATATTTTTGTTGCCTTGATTTAGATCTTTAAATATTATGTGTTCCTTAACAACTAATTTTAGCTATATTTATTTTTAACCATTTTTACTTTTAACCTTCATCTAGAGGTGTGAAATATTTACATAGCACCATTACAGTGCTGGAATGTTCTGAGTCTAATTATGAATTTACCTCTACTAGTGAGTTTTATACTTTCATGTGTTTTCATGATAGTAATGATCACCCTTTCACTTCCAGTTTTAGAACTCCCTTAAGCGTTTCTTGTGAGGCCAATCTAGTAGTGATGAAATCTCTCACCTTTTGCTTGTCTGAGAACGAGTTTCTTTTTTCATTTCTGAAGGATAGCTTTGCTGGGTATAGTGTTCTTTTTTTTTTTTTTCTTTTTGAGACAGGGTTTCATTCTGTCACTGAGGCTGGAGTACAGTAGTGCAATCATGGCTCACCACAGTCTCAACCTCACAGGCTCAAGCAACTCAGCCTCTTGAGTATCTGGAACCACAGTCACACGCCACCATGTCTGGCTAATCTTTTATTTTTTATTTTTTGTAAAGACAGGGTCACACTATGTTTCCCAGGCTGGTGTTGAACTCCTGGGCTCAAGTGTTCCTCCCACCTTGGCCTCCTAAAGTGCTGGGATTACAGGCATGAGTCACTGTGCCTGGTCACAGTTTTTCTGGCTAGCAAGCTTTTTTCTTTCAGTACTTTGATTGTATCACCCCATTTTTTCCTGGCCTATAATGTTTCTGCTAAGAAGTATGCAGAGGATCTAATGGTGATTACCTTATATGTGACTTGATGCTTTTCTCTTGCTGCTTTTAGAATTCTCTCTTTGTCTTTGACTTTGTACAGTTCGATTTTATGTGCCTTGGAGAGGACCTTTTTGGGTTAATCTATTTGGGGACCTTTGAGCTTCCTGGATCTGGATGACCATATTCTCTCCCAAGTCCTGTGAAGTTTTCAAATTATTTATATTAAATATGTTTTCTGTGCCTTTCTCTATCTCTTCTTCTTTGTAACTCCCATAATGCAAATTTTCATTTGTTCACTCAATTGTGTCCTATAAGTCCCATAGGCTTTCTTCATTCTTTTTTTCTTATTTCTATTAGTTCCTCTGACTGTGTTATTTCAAAAGATTTGCCTTCAAATTCAGAATTTCTTTCTTCTACTTTATCTAGCCTATTGCTGAGACTCCCAATAGTATTCTTTAATAGATTGTATTCTTCAGCTCCAATATTTCTATTTCATTCATTTTTATTAGATTTATCTCTTTACTGAATTCTCATTCAAATAATGAATTGTTTTCCTGATTTTATTGAATTGATTATCTATATTCTCTTGTATCTCATTAAATTTCCTAAAGATCATTATTTTAAATTGCCTTTCAGGCATTTATAAGTTATTTTTGTCCTGTTAACTGAAGAATTTTTGTGCTGTTTTTGAGGTGTCATGTTTCCTGTTTTTTACATTTCCTGTGTCCCTACATTGATATCTGCACATCTGGTGGAACAGTTGCCTCTTCCCATTGTATGGAATACCTTTCATAAGGAAAGTTTTTTCCTATAGATAGTTCCTAGGGTATTGGTTGGATATTGTATCTTGGCTATGGCTCTGGGAAGATACAATAGTATAGTCTATAGGTTCTTCATCTGTAATCCATGTCAGTGATGCCTGTGAGTGCTTCAGTGGCCTTGGCTGTGGGAGTTCATTGTGGCAGTGCTGTAGCTTTGCAGGGGTGGGTTGGTCTGCTAGTTCTCGGGCCAAGGGTACACGTGTGCAGCTGCCTGGCTGGTCTGGAGGCAGGCTCACCAGATATGGGGCCACTGAGATGGTTCTTAGGCCAGGGGTGTGCATGCATGGTAGGTCCCTTAGGCAAGGTTGGCTTCCTCACTGTGCAGAACTCCCTGTTTCTTGAGAGGTAGGGTACCACATGGGTTCAGGCACAAGGGTCAGGGCTGTTTCTCTGGGCCTAGGCTACAAGTAACTGGAGTAGTAGAACTGCAGCCACGTGTGTGAGCATGGTAGAATGGTGGCAGAGCCTCAGGGATGAAGGCATGCAGTGGTTACTGACCCTTAGGTGAGGACACACTCTAGCAGTGGGTCCAGTTTCAAGACGTTGCTGTTCCACAGCAGCTTGGGTCATGGGGAATGGGTGATTCACAACCTGGGATCCTACTCGGGAGCAATGCCACTGTGTAAAATCTAACATTCTCAAACTGGGTTCAGGGCTTGTAAGGACTGCAAGATTCTCCTGTAGCAAGGGATGAAGATATGTGCAGTGGTAGTGGGGACTACTGCTTACCTTTTTCCCACAAGAAGTTCCTCCTGGCTTTGAGCTGATTCCATGGAGGAGACGGGGTGGCAGAGACAGGATATTTTGCTCGCCTCTCTATGGTACCATCCTGGGTTTCTGTGTTCCACAGGGATTCAGCCATGCCCTTTCTGTACTCTGGCACACTCCTTCAGATACTTTAGTCCAAATGCAGTTGTTTGGGGTCTTCTTATGGGGGTGGGGACAGCACAAGGCACTTCTATTCCGCTATCTTGCTGATATAATTCCCTTGCCACTTTTCACCAAAGTTCTCTTTTTCTTTTCTTTTTCTCCTTCCTTCCTTCCTCTCTTCCTTTCTCTCTCTCTTTCTCTCTTTCTGTCTTTCTTTCTCACTCTATTACCCAGGCTGGAGTACAGTGGCATGGTCCCAGGGTCACAGTTCACCGCAGTTTTGAACTACTGTAATCCCAAGTAGCTGGTATTACAGGTGAAAGCCACCACACCCGGCTCCTAATGTACTCTTAAGGAACTGCAACTTCAGCTGGAAGTCATAGACTTAGCAAGATCAAAAAAATCTTGACCATTTTGCTAAGGAATCAAGATCTAGCTATTATTTGTAGACTCTGTTTAGGAACTATCTCAGTATGACAATGGATGTATCCACATAAATAATATTTCATGGTATTCTTTAGTCCCTGGAAGTCCTCCAAAATAGTATTACATTTAGCAGCACAACTCTATTCCCACTACTAGTGGGTAGTTACCCCTTGTTATTTCTGGCTGCTAATGCGTCTATTTTACTAAACTGTATACTCACCACATTGAGAACTCAAATAATTTAACTGTTTTCTTTTTTCATTCAGTTCCATAACGAGAAAGCCACAACGATCTCACTTGTCAATAGTCTACTTAATAAAAAAAAAATGGTTTCATATTGATGCTTTTATTATAAGAGAAAGTCCCAACATATGCTGAAAACAACTTTAGAATACTTTCAACAGTCAGGCCTTCACTGTCAACTTGTATTACAAATGGGAGATTCAGGCTTTCAATTACAGTCAGTGCTCCAGGCTCCCACACCATCAAACAAGTGTTTAGTCTTAATAGCTATCCTGTCAGAATGAATCTCCACCAACTTCATTCAACTACCCCCCAGCTGTTTCTCACCTACCCCAAGTTTGAAGTCAATTTAGGGATGCTTCTCAGTACTTTTCAACTCTGAACAAAACTGTTACAACCAAGTAACTTTCACATCTACAAAGCCTTGCACATGCATGTTTGTGAAGAATGAGGGTAATGATTATCTTTGTGTTCTTATTTAAATCACATAGAGTATTGTAAATAGAAAGGCTTAGGTGTTGCTTTGTTTGGTTGTTTTGTTTTGTTGTTGTTGTTGTTGTTTTCACTGTCAGAACCAGAGAAGGAGACAGTAATATGCTTCCAGGTTCTCTCCAAGGTTGATCTCTACATTCACCACTCAGTAGAGACATGTTTCCTTCAAACAAAAGGGATTTCCTCCTAAAGAATGCATACAAATGGAGCAGCAAACAAAAGGAGATCTTAAATCAGTCTTCTACCACAGTACTTTTCAAAGTTTAATGTGAGAACAAATCATCCATCGAGGTTGTTAAAATGTAATGCAGTTTCAGTGCGCCTGGGATGGAGTCTGAGATTCTGCATTTCCAGCAAGCTTCCAGGTAAACCTCATGCTCCTGGTCTGTAGATCACGTATTGAGTAGCAAGGTGCTTACCCTATCCCCAAAATACTCTACTCCTTCCTGCAAAGGAGCCCATATTTGTCACCACAGATGCATATGGATTTTGTTACCTTACTTATTCCTTTTCCCTCTTACATTTCTCTTCTTTTGCTAAACATTGACAGATTATTTGTTGTGTGCTTTTCCATATATCTATTTATCTATTATTGCTGATTATTATCTATGCTTTTAAAAATAACATTAATTTTATTGAAAGATAGGAAATTCCTGCACTCCAAATAAGTTGTTTAGTTGTTTTTACCCTTTGAGTCTGAAAAATATCTTCTAGTCCCAAAATACATCTGCCCATCCAGAGCTAGGGAAATCCAAAACTCTGCCCAAGATAACAATATTCTTAGTCTCCTAGGCAATTTAAAAAACTACAGCAAGAACTGTAGTTCCTGTCTTGTCTCTAGGAACACATACTTCCTAGATGAGAAGGTTAAAATTTTTCTCATCTTGACTAGCCTCCCAGCTAGTGCACAGTGAACAGATTTTCCAGAACAGTTCCAAGTTGTCTGCCTCCTTAATCCACCAAAAAATGTCCTCTTAAATTCCACTGTTTTTTTCACCCAAAGGTACTGCTTCTCACATCTAGATGCATCAGAAATACCTTTGTCATGTGCTCTGAGGCTTGTTTCAGAACATTCTTAGATTTAAGAGGGAGTAAAAAGTTTCAGCCAGGGCACCCTTACAGTTAACCCCTTCTCTACTGTTTCATTCTCTGAAAAATCCAGGGTCAATTGAAGGAGGCATGAGGGAAGTTCCTGCCCTAACTTCTTAGATTCACACTTAGGGGGATCTGTTTCAAACAATATATTGAATTAAACTTCTCCCACTTACTTCAAAAGAGGGCTTCCAAAGGCTTTTTAAAGAATACTTTCTTTCCCAACTCCTTTAACTCATCATAAAAGTATCTACAAGTCAGTATAATAATGGGGTTATTCACATACTATTAAAAGAAAAAGCTGCTAACCTATCTTGACAGCCAGATCCCACAGACTTTTAGATCAGTGAAGATGTAGGATACTGTTCTGGTGATGCCACTGACCAGCAGCATTAACTTTGGAAAAGGACCTACCTCAATGAGGCCTCACTGTACTCATTAAGTGTTGTGTGAATTAGGTGCAAGTGAGGGATTTACTAAAGCTAGAACCTGGCAGTGGGTAAGTGGTCAATAAAGTTAGCTATTATTTTCTCTGTGTCTCTGTTTCCGTATCTGATAACAAGGATGGTAGGTTGTTCTGCTAAATAGGGTAAGAGAGGTAGTCCCTACCTCATAAAGTTATGGAGATTAAATGCCTTGATTTATGTATGTTTATGTAATGCACTTACAACATTGCCTGGCACATAGTGCTATATAAGTGTTAACCCTTTATTAGTCCATTTTAATGTTGTTAATGATGATGATAATAATCACAGATCCCCTTGTGAGCATAGGATTGTAATACCTGACTGCATTAAGCTCCAAATGCCCATGGAGGAGCCTCTTGAGTATTTGAACCCAGTAGAGCTAGCTGATTGTTAGCAGGTAAGCATATGCCCTAATGTAGTTGCTCTCAACCCTTATACTTCAGAATCTAACTATAAGGTTTTGAAAAGCACACCTCTCAAAGCCCCAACGCAGACCTACTGAATCAAAATCTTCAGGGTGGAGTAAAAGCATCCTTATTTGTAAAAAGAGCCACAAATGATTCTGATGCACATCACATTTTGAGGAGCACTGACTTAGACTCTGTCTCATGGGTCTTTCAACCATATGAGACCATTTATTCTTCCGTTATAAAAGTCATCTAAAGGAATACTCACTCAGTGAGCAAAATAGTTCCTGAGAATGTGTTAGGGGAACAGGAAAGAGGTTATTTAGGTGTAGGAAAGCATGAGCTACAATGAAAGATAAAAATATTTATAATTATTGAAATTGAAGCAAGAAGCCTAGATGGGAACTTAATAATCTTGAACTACATAAAGGGAGACTCCATAGCAATGAAGACGCCTACTCTCCCTGTATAGTCAGAATAGAACAGAACAAATAAGCCAACACAGCCTGTTTGCGTATGCTGCAAGTCAATCAGCAGACACTTCACCAATGAGTTAGGGGATCTGGAAAATCTTTATATAAAAGTTAATATTCATTGGGGGGTGGAGCAAGATGGCCAAATAGGAACAGCTCCAGTCTCCAGCTCCCAGCGCGAGCAACACAGAAGACGAGTGATTTCTGCATTTTCAACTGAGGTACTGGGTACATCTCACTAGGGAGTTCCAGGCAATCAGTGCTGGTCAGCTGCTGCAGCCCGACCAGTGAGAGCTGAAGCACTGCGAGGCATTGCCTCACCTGGGAAGCACAAGGGGGGAATCCCTTTTCCTAGCCAGGGGAACTGAGACACACAACACCTGGAAAATCGGGTAACTCCCACCCCAATATTGAGTTTTACCAAGGGTCTTAGCAAACGGCACACCAGGAGATTATACCCACATCTGGCCAGGAGGGTCCCACGCCCGCGGAGCCTCCCTCATTGCTAGCACAGCAGTCTGTGATCTAACCACAAGGCAGCAGCGAGGCTGGGGGAGGGGCACCCACCATTGCTGAGGCTTAAGTAGGTAAACAAAGCCTCTGGGAAGTTCAAACTGGGTGGAGTCCACAGCAGCTCAAGGAGGCCTGCCTGTCTCTGTAGACTCCACCTCTGGGAACAAGGCACAGCTAAACAAACAAACAAACAAAAGGCAGCAGAAACCTCTGCAGAGGCAAACGACCCTGTCTGACAGCTTTGAAGAGGGCAGTGGACCTCCCAACACAGAGGTTGAGATCTGAGAACCGACAGACTGCCTGCTCAAGTGGGTCCCTGACCCCTGAGTAGCCTAACTGGGAGACATCCCCCACTAGGGGCAGACCGACACCCCACACCTCACATGGCGGGGTACACCCCTGAGACGAAGCTTCAAAGCAAGAATCAGACAGGTACACTCGCATTGGAAGACAAGCAAGAGGAATGCCATTTCCTCTAATCAACACATGTTTATCTGTAAGATTAATCATGTACATCAAACAAAAGCAGATTGGATTTGGATATGGTTCATGATACCTGAACTCTGAAAGAATAAATATGAATATTCTCTCCCCTTTACCCTCTTGCCTTTCTCATATATTTTGTATTCTCGCAAGTACGGAAGGGCAGGACTCTACAAGGTGTAATGCCTTGCCTATGCAGCCGTTGTATTTTCCTCCCTGGTCACTAATAGGTGGGGCATAGGTGCCATCCTCATCTTTTGCCTTCAAATAGATTGAAACATGATCTTGACATTTTACCCAGCTTCAGTTCTCTAGCATTACAATGGCTACTTTAATAGTTTGTGCAACTACTTGTAACAAGATTTTTTGTGATTTTTGTTCAGGCTAGCAGTTACCAGAGAGCATGTGTGTTAGAAGCCATGACAAGAGGAGGCACATGCAGGAGAATGGTCATTGAGCTAGTGCAAGCCCTCAAGGAGAGGCTGGGAAACCAGGCTGCTAGAGGCAAGATGCAAGGCAGAAGGCTGATACTCCAAGAGACTAAGAAATAGCCAAGAGAAATAATGGAGCTGGATAAGAAGTCAAAGTCCTTCTGTGGCAGGGGCCCTTTATCTATTTCGTGCCAAAGGTAGGAATCTCAACGTAGTGGGTCCTGCAGCCAGAGGCAGGAGATGGGGCCAGAGTCGGGAGGAGGAGATCAGTGTAACACCACTAAGGTGACATGAAAAGTTTTCATATCTGCTTCCAGAGACTACAAAGAGCTCTCCATTAAGCTGGTAAGCGGTGGTGCTCCTTTGTATCTGTCCACATTTCACTAGATACTTCTCATCTATTCTTTTCATTAAACTGTGTCGAA
The DNA here is from genome assembly GCF_007565055.1 of Rhinopithecus roxellana. Classification (NCBI taxonomy): domain Eukaryota; kingdom Metazoa; phylum Chordata; class Mammalia; order Primates; family Cercopithecidae; genus Rhinopithecus; species Rhinopithecus roxellana. The sequence goes on along the minus strand of NC_044555.1, from coordinate 134,250,363 downwards.
ACTTTGGCTCCGTGAAAGACAGCGTTAAGAGGATGAAAAACAACTTAAAAACTGGGAGAAAATACTTGCAAAACCCGTATCTGAAAAAGTTAACCACTTTAGTAGGAGAGTCTGTGAACTCCTATCTTAGTCTCCACTGGATTGCCATATAAATTCACTACGAATGATGCCATCTTATATAACTGTATTACCAAATCAAAACCAGGACATTTAAATTGGTACAGCACTGGTAAATAGACACCATACCTTAAACACAGTATATAAAGGACTCTCGAAAGTTAAAAGAATATGATATAACTAGAAATTATGCAAAAGACATGAATAGACATTCTGCTAAAGAGAAGCTATGATGACAAATAAGCACATGAAAATATGTTCAACATTAGCCATCAGGAAAATACACATTGAAACTATAATGAGACATCATTAACTACCTATCAGAATGGCCAAAATAAAACTAGTGACATCACCAAATGCTGGAGAGAATGTGGAGACGGAATCATTCATACCTTACTGGTGGGAATGTAAAATGATACAGCCACTCCAGAAGAGTGTGACAGTTTCTTACAAAACTACATGATCACTTACCACACAACCCAGCAATTGCACTCTTGGGCATTTATCCCAGAGAAATAAAAACTTACATCCACATAAAAACCTGTACATGAATTTTCATAGCAGCTTTATTCATAGTAGTTGAAAACTGAAAGCAACTAAAATATCCCTGGTACAAACTCTGGTACATTTCTGTAATGGAATACTACCCAGCAACAAAAAGGCACGAAATTTTTGATACATGTATCAATTTGAATGGTACTCAGGAGCATCATTCTGAGTGAATAAAAAGTCAATTCCGAAAGATTACATACTATATGATTGCATTTATATAATATCCTTTAAATGACAAAACCATAAAAATGGAGAATAGACTAGTGGTTGCCAGGGGACAGAGACTAGGGTAGGAGATGGATGTGAATATAAGGGGTAGCACAGGGGAGTTCCTTTGTGCAGATAGAACAGTTTTGTGTCATGATTGTGATGGTGATTGCACAAATTTATGGATGAATCAAATGGCCTAGAGCTAGACATGTGCGTGCATGCACATGCACACACACACACACAGTGTATATAAAAACGGTGAAAATACAAATAAGGTCTGTAGTCCAATAGTACTGCACTAATATCAGTTTCTTAGCTTTGCTATTGTACTACAGTTATGTCAGATTGCACCATTGCAGAGATTGGATGAAGGGCTCAAGAGACTCTATTGCTACTGTTCCAACATGCCATAAATCTATAATTAATTCAATATGAAGAATTAGGAAAAAATACTGCCCAGAAAAGATACCAAAGTAAGCATGTTTGTATATTGATGTGAAAGGTAGATTGTTGCTATAATTAGGCCATATATATCAAGATTATCACAATAGGCCAGGCGCGGTGGCTCAAGCCTGTAATTCCAGCACTTTGGGAGGCCGAGGCGGGCGGATCACGAGGTCAGGAGATCGAGACCATCCTGGCTAACACAGTGAAACCCCGTCTCTACTAAAAATACAAAAAATTAGCCGGGCGTGGTGGCGGGCGCCTGTAGTCCCAGCTACTAGGAGGCTGAGGCGCGAGAATGGCATGAACCCGGCAGGCGGAGCTTGCAGTGAGCCGAGATCGCGCCACTGCACTCCAGCCTGGGTGACACAGCGAGACTCCATCTCAAAAAAAAAAACAAGATTATCACAATAATTCTTACTCTTTAATCCTGTAGGAACATATCTTTGGGAGTTAATCAGATATTTCTTTAAAATGCATGGGAAAAAATGTTCACAGCATACTAGCAACGAGTTAGAAATAATCTGACTATTTAACAGTGGAGTTATGCCTAAGCTTTATCCCTAAGGTGGATTATCATGCAGCCAATAAAAACTATGATTTTGAAAAATATTGCCGGTGCAGTGGCTCACGCCTGTATTCCCAGCACTTTGGGAGGCCGAGGCAGGTGGATCTCTTGAGGTCAGGAATTCGAGACCAGCCTGACCAACATGGAAAAACCCCATCTCTACTAAAAATACAAGATTAGCCAGGCATAGTGGTGCATGCCTGTAATGCCAGCTACTAGGGAGGATGAGGCAGGAGAATCGCTTGAACCCAGGAGGCACAGGTTGCGATGACCCGAGATCGCGGGCAACAAAAGCAAAACTCCGTCTAAAAAACAAACAAACAAACAAACAAACAAAACCATTTAGTATGTGTGGAAATGCCAGGTAATAATCTGAATATACAAAAATACATACACTATAATGCCAAAGAAAAAAATAAAATTCTTAATAAAATTATAGAAAAAAACCATAATATTCACAAGTGGTTATATTCTATGTTATAATGTATCATATATTAAAATATATAATATATACAATGTATCTCTAGGTGGTTGGGATTTATAGAATTTTTATTTCTTTAAACTTTACTAAAATTTCCGAATATTACACAATGAACATCCATTACTTTGCAAGAAAAAAGTGTGTATGTGTGTATATACATACATATATATGATATATACATGTTATATATAAGTATACTTTATATTAATACATATATTATATATAATGTATATGTAATGTATACTTAATAGTAAGTATACTTAATGTATATTAAGTATACATTATATAATATGTATACTTTTTATTTACTTAATATTAAGTATACATTATATAATATGTATTAATATATTATATTTATATACTAAGTATATATGCATATTTTATATATATATATATATACTTAATAATGATCTAGCTTAGTATTTCTCAGACTTTCATGGGCTCTGATTAAAATGCAGATCGGGATTCAGAAGATCTGGAGCAGAGCTGGAGATTCTGCATTTCTAACAAGCCTCCACACTATTCTGATGTTGCAGGGTTCTAGCTTAGCCAAGCCCAAACTGCTTATGAAACAATTCCGAATAAGAAATAAACATTGTACCATTTACAACCATTTTATGGAGATATGTGGTAGGAAACTGACATTACGAAGGCCTCATCACAAACCTGTACCCACACCAGATTCAGATGCATCTGCTCCGACAAGCAACAGCAGTAACATTTGAAAAAAATTAATTTTTTTGAGACAGAGTCTAGCTCTGTCACCCAGGCTGGGGTACAGTGGCACGATCTTGGCTCACTGCAACCTCCACCCTGGGATTCAAGCAATTCTCCTGCCTCAGCCTCCCAAGTAGCTGAGACTACAGGCATGTGCCACCACACCTGGCTAATTTTTGTATTTTCAGTAGAGACATGGTCTCACCATGTTGGCCAGGTTGGTCTCAAACTCCCGGCCTCAAGGGATCCACCCACCTTGGCCTCCCAAAGTGCTGGTATTAAAGGTGTGAGCCACTGCGTGAAGCCAAAATATTAAATTACTTATGCATAGATTTCTGCTTTTTGTGTTTTTCACATTGCCTGCAATGAGTATATATTACTTTTATAATACAGGAAAAATGAAAGCTAGTTATCTTGGCCACAGACAACCTTGGTATTATTATAATTCCTAATCCCATGCTCCATTGTCCTCTGCAAGTTCTCATTGCATTTGGCAAGTTTCTCTGGGACAACATTTGTTCATCAGTTTATTAATTTATTTATCCATCTAGTAAACATTTATTGAGCACATAGTAGTGTATAGGCAGGCAATAAATAACTAAAATATGCAGACATGGCTTTGCACACATAAAGTTATGTTAGATAAAGTGTATTAATCCATTCTCACATTGCTATAAAGAACTACCTGAGACTGAGTAATTTATGAAGAAAAGAGGTTTAATTGGCTCATGGTTCCACAGGCTGTACAGGAAGCATGGCTGGGGAGGTCTCAGGAAACTTACAGTCATAGCAGAAGGTGAAGAGGAAAAAGGCACGTCTTACATGACCAGGGCAGGAGGAAGAGAGCAAAGGGGGAGCTGCTACACACTTTCAAACAACCAGATGTCATGAGAACTCACTATCACAAGAATAGCAACGTGGAAATGTGCCCCCATGATCCAATCACCTCCCACCAGGCCCCTCCTCCAACATTGGGGATTACAATACAACAAGAGATTTGGGCGGGGACACAAATCCAAACCATATCACAGAGCTTAAACAAATTGCATGATTAATTCATCATTGATGGTGCCTAAGATTCCCTGATCCATTACAGATCTGTACTCTGCTTGGTCCTATCATCACTATATCTATATAGGCCGTGTTAAATATCCACAACATACTGAATTATCAATCTACCAGTCTTTAGTAAGAGGGTGTTGTCTTACGGGAAAAAAGAGCAAGGCATTGAACACAGATACGTCTCCAGTTATTTTTTTTCATTGAATTCTTATTTATATAATTGTAGATTCACATGCAGTTGTAATAAACAATACAGAGAAATTTCATGTATCTTTTGCCCAGTTTCCCCCAATGGTAATGTTTTGCAAAACTATGGCAAAATGTTACAGCCAGGATATTGATATTAATACAATTCAGTTATCTATATTTACCCAGTTTTACTTGTACTCATTTGTGCTAGTGTGCACTTGTGTGTATTTAGTTCTATGCATGTTTATCACCTTGTAGGTTTATGTGACTACCACTACAATCAAGATACAGAACAGTTCCATAACCCAAGGATCTTTTGTTCTGTCCATTTATAAACATACCCATTTTTCCCCTTCATCCCCTTCCCTCACACCTCCATCCCTAACCCCTAGCAGTCACTAATCTGTTCTTCAGGATATATAAATGGGCAAAGACATAAAGAGACATTTCAGGAAATAAGGCTTGTATATAACAAACACATAAAAAGGTATTCAAAATTATTTGCCACGAGGGAAATGCAAATTAAAACCATAATGAGATATCAGAATAGCCAAAATAAAAAAAATAGTGACAACACCAAATACTGGCAAGGGTGCAGAGAAGCTGGATCACTTATACAATTCACTGATGGTAGAAATGTAATATGATACAGCCACTCTGGAAAAAAGAGTGGCAGTGTCTTATAAAATTAAACATGCAGTTACCACACAGCCTAGCAATTGCACCCTTGGTAATATACCCCAAAGAAGTGAAAATTTAAGTTCACACAAAAATCTGTTCATAGCAGCTTTACTTGTAATAGCCCAAAACTGAAAACCCCAGATATCCCTTAGCAGATAAATGGATTTTAAAAACTATGGTCTATCCTTACCATCGAATACTACTCAGCAATACACACATATTGGATGAAACTTCAGGGCATTATGGTTAGTGAAAAAAAGCCAGTCCCAAAAGGTTATACAATATATTATTCCACTTATAAAACATTTAAAAAATGTAATACATCATAATTAATTGTTTTTTTTTTCAGTTTGATTCTCCTCAGGCCCTTTGACAAAATCAGTTTCTTTAATCAATAATTTAGATTATTTTGGCAGTCTGTCGCAGTGCCTTAGTTTCAAGCGTAGGGAGTGTACCACATTTGGTTATCAAATCAGTTTGCTGTGATCTGTATACAATGTAATTGTACCATATAGTTGCAAGGGGTAGAGATAATGCTGAATAAATACTTCCAATTTACAGATGAAGAAACTGAGGTTCAGAGAGGTTGAAACTTTTGCCAAGATGACACAAGTTCCTAGTGCAGAGCCAGGATCAGGGCCATGAGATGTCCTCACTCTCTGCCCAGAGTTCTCTACTGTTTCACTCCACCACCTCTCATTGGGTGTGGTGCCATTGTTTTCACTGTTTTCCTTACATTACCAAAGACATTTCCTTACCTTTTTACAGAAGCCTCTGCTGCTGTCAATTAGGAATCTGCTGGAGATTCCAATTAAAAAAAAAAAAATACGTAAAGTACAGCCTTGTTCACTGAGCTTAGTTAGCCAAGGTGATAATGATAATAATCATGATGATAATGGTGATTATCACAATGATGGCCACAAGAACAGCTAACATTTACGGGGGCTTACTATGTGCCAGGCACTATTCAAAATGCTTCACATGTATTAGCTCATTTAATCCTCAACTGTATGAAGTGAATGCACAGAGTTCTGTATTTACGGTGCTTTTTTCACTTTTATCTATATGCTATGTGGCACTGGTGTTCCTCACCGGGTAGGGACAAGAGGTTAGGAAAGGCTCCCTTGGGGTAATGCGGTTTTAATCTGGTATTTGCTCCTACGTCCTCTGAGTCACCACATAAGATCTGTGTGTCTTCAAAAGGGAGTAGAAGCTCATGAAAGTTATAACCATACATTTGGATTGCTGATCCTCAGAAACCTGTATAAGGTAAATACATGAGGTGATTCCAGCTATTCCTATTCCTTCTTGGAGGGACAACTGTCTGGATATAAGGCAGGAGCACAGTGCTGTATTTGAGAGCCCAAGTTCTACCAGTTCTGAGTACAGGACCTTAGGCAAGACATTAATTCCTTCTGAGCCTCAGTTTCTCCAGTTGTATAACAGGAATAATGACACTCACCTTGGAGGATTGCTGAGAGAATTAGAAATAATGTATGTAAACGCTTGACACATCAAAGGCAGTAGCTAACAATGGTGATCCTCTTTGGTTCCTGGAAAGCCAGTAGCGTGCAGCCACTCACTCATTTCTCAACACAAGTTGGTACCTTTTCTCCTCAGTATAAGACTTCTCACTGGAGAGTGCTCTTCCTTAAGAACACCAACTCCAAAGTTCCAGGAGATTATTTTTTAATTAATTAATTAATTGACTTTTTAGTTTCAGGGGTACATGTGCAGGTAGGTTCTATAGATAAATTCCAAGTCACGGGGGTTTGGTGTACATATTATTTCATCACTCAGGTAATAACCATAATGTCCAATATGTAGTTTTCAATCCTCACCCTTCTCTCACTCTGCACCCTCAAGTAGACCCCAATGTCTATTGTTCCTTTCTGTGTTTCCATGTTGTATTAGGCCATTTTCACACTGTTATAAAGCGCTGCCTGAGACTGCGCAATTTACAAAAGGAAAGAAGTTTAATTGACTCACAGTTCAGCATGACTGGGGAGGCATCAGGAAACTCATAATCATAGCAGAAGACAAAGGGGAAGCAAGGCACCTTCTTCACAAGGCAGAAGGAGATCAAGAGAGTGAGGGTGGAACTGCCAGATGCTTTTAAAACCATCAGATGTCGTGAGAACTCACTCACTGTCACAAGAACAGCATGGGGGAAACCACCCCCATGATCCAATTACCTCCACCTGGTCCTGTTCTTGACATGTGGGGATTATGGGGGGTTAGAATACAAGATAATATTTTAGGTGGGTACACAGGCAAACCATATCATTCTACCCCTGTCCCTCCGAAATGTCATGTCCTCACATTTTAAAACACAATAATGCCTTTCCAACAGTCCCCCAAAGTCTTAACTCATTCCAGCATTAACCCAAAAGTCCAAGTCCAAAGTCTCATCTCAGACAAGGCAAGTCCCTTCTGCCTATGAGCCTGTAAAATCAAAAGCAAGTTAGTTACTTCCCAGATACAATGAGGGCACAGGTATTGGGTAAATACACCCATTCCAAATGGGAGAAATTGTCCAAAATGAAGGGGCTACAGGCCCTGTGCAAATCCAAAATCCAGAGAGGTAGTCAAATCTTAAAGCTCCTAACGAGTTGATGGGTGCAACACACCAACATGGCACAACTATACATATGTAACAAACCTGCACATTATGCACATGTACCCTAGAACTTAAAGTATAATAACAAATAAATAAATAAATAAATAGCTCCAAAATGATCTCCTTTGACTCCATGTCTCACATCCAAGTCACGCTCATGAAAGAGGTGTGCTCCCAAGGCTTTGGGCAGCTCCCCCCTGTGGCTTTGCAAGGTATAGCCCTCCTCCTGGCTGCTTTCATGGGCTGGCCTCAAGTGTCTGTGGCTTTTCCAGGCACACAGTGCTAGCTGTCAGTGGATCTACCATTCTGGAGTCTAGAAGACAGTGGCGCTCTTCTCAAGCTCCACTAGGCAGTGCCCCACTGAGGACTCTGTATGGGCACTCTGACCCCACATTTTCCTTCCACACTGCCCTAGCAGAGGTTCTCCACAAGGGTTCTGCCCCTTCAGCAGACTTCTGCCTGCACATCCAGCCATTTCTATACATCCTCTGAAATTTAGGCAGAGGTTTCCAAAGCTCAGTTCTTGTCTTCTGCACACCCTCAGGCCTAACACCATGTGAAAGCTGCCAAGGCTCAAGACTTGAACCCTCTGAAACAATGCCCTGAGATGTACCTTGGCTCCTTTTAGCCATGGCTGGAGCTGGAGAGGTTGGGATGCAGAGCACCAGGTCCCAAGGCTGCTCTTGCACAGAAAAACAGAGCTCTGGGCCTGGCCCATGAAACCATTTTCCTGCCCTGGGCCTCCAGGCCTGTGATGGAAGGGGCTGCCACAAAGGTCTCTGATAAGCCCTGGTGACGTTTTCCCCATTGTCTTGGCCATTAACATTTGGCTCCTCATTACTTACGCAAATTTCTGCAGCTGGCTTGAATTTCTCTCCAGAAAGTGGGTTTTTCTTTACTATCACATCATTAGACTGCAAATTTTCCAAGCTTTTATGCTCAGCTTCCCTTTTAAACATAAGTTGCAATTCCAAACCATCTCTTTGTGAATGCATAAAACTGAATGCTTTTAAGAACACCTAGGTAACTTCTTGAACACTTTGGTGTTTAGAAATTTATCCTGCCAGATACCTTAAATCACCTCTCTCAAGTTTAAAGTTCCACAGATCTCTAGGGCATGGGCAAAATGCTGCCATGCTCTTTGCTTAAACAAAGCAAAAACCACCTTTCTTCCAGTTCCCAACAAGTTCCTCATCTCCATCTGAGACCATCTCCACCCAGACTTTGTTGTCCATGTCACTACCAGCATATTGGTCAAAGCCACTCAACAAGTCTCTAGGAAGTTCCAAACTTTCCCACATCTTCCTGTCCTCTTTTGAGCCCTCCAAACTGTTCCAACCTCTGCCTGTTACCCAGTTCCAAAGTCTCTCCCACATTTTTTAGTATCTTTATGGCAGTGTCCCACTACCTCAATGTCAGTTTACTGTATTCATTCATTTTCACATTGTCATAAAGAACTGCACAAGGCTGGGTAATTTATAAGGGAAAACAGGTTTAATTGATTTACAGTTCAGCATGGCCGTGGAGGCCTCAGAAAACTCACAATCATGGCAGAAGTTGAAGGGGAAGCAAGGCACCTTCTTCACAAGCTGGCAGAAAGGAGAGTGAACAAATAGGGGAAATGCCAGATGCTTATAAAACCATCATATCTTGTGAAAACTCACTATCACAAGAACAGCATAGGGGAATCTCCCCCATGATCCAGTTACCTCCACCTGATCCCACTCTTGACACATGGGGATTATGGGGATTACAATTCAAGATGAGATTTTGGGCAGTGACACAAGCAAACCATATCACATGTGTATTCATCATTTAGCTCCCACTTACAAGTGAAACCATGTGGTGTTTGGTTTTCTGTTTCTGTGTTAGTTTGGTTAGCATAATGGCCTCCAGGTCCAACCATGTAGCTCCAAAGGACATGATCTCATTCTTTTTTATGGCTGTGTATTATTCCACTGTGTATATGTACCACATTTTCTTTATGCAAGCTACTGTTGATCAGCATTTAGGTTGATTCCATGCCTTTACTGTTGTGAATAGTACTGCGATGAATATACATATGCATTTGTCTTTATGGTAGAATGATTTATATTCCTTTGGGTATATACCCCATAACGAGATTTCTGGATTGAATGATAGTTCTAAATTCTTCGAGAAATTTCCAAACTGCTCTCCACAGTGGGTGAACTAATTTATATTCCCACCTATTACAAACCAATAGCCAACATCATACTGAATGGGCAAAAGCTGGAAACATTCACCTTGAGAACTGGGACAAGAGGATGCCCACTGTCACCACTCCTATTCATCATAGTACTGGAAGTCTTACCCAGAGCAATCAGGCAACAGGAGATTACTTTTTAAAAGCCCCACAATCCTGCTGCATCAATTCCATGATGGTACTTGAAATATGCAAAGTTTGTTGGAGAGGGCTGGATGTTGGGTACTTCTTTTTGCTTTGGCTGCATCATTTCCTTTTCACATTCTCTCTAGTCTGTTTTAGGCTGCTGTTGCTGCTCCTAGTCTTAAGCTATTCCAGAAGACTCTACCATTGCCTGTTCCTGATCTTAAACTCTACCTTCTTCCACAGCATCCTTCTGAAGACTTTGCTATAGTTGTTTGTTGCTTACCTATATCTTCAGCATCAGTTGGTCCATCTTGACATTACTTCCTCAAATTTCCTTTCTTCATTTTAAAGAGATTCAGACATGTTGCTGATTCATGTGACATTTGTTAAACACCTACTTGGAGCCACGTAATATTCCTAGCAGTGAGGACACAGCGGTGACCCAGGTGGGCAAAACTATTCCCTCATGGAGCTGATAGTCTATTCAGAAAACCTACCAAATTTATATTATTAATTTGGCTGAAATTCAAAGCAATAGTATATGTTTATTATTTTGAGAATATTCAACATTTGAGGGAAATATTATAATTTAGTGGTCAATGCTAAAGCTTTACCTGAGTTCCCAATTTCCAGTCCTGCTGCATGCCAAGCATATTCTACCGTGCAGCTTCTGCCCTAATATCTGGAGTCAGTACCTGGAGAACCAAAATGGGAAGATCTGAGAGCACTCCTTCTACTTCAAAATCTCCTGCCAATGAGTCACTAATCACTTACCTTTCCCATCCCTACCTGGCCTGCTTCTTGCTCTGTTCTCTGATTCATGCACCCTCAATTAGGTTCCTGCCACACCCCTTGCTCCTGTTTGTTAGCTTTTGCTGTTTCAGCCTTTCAACCTTTCCAGTCCCCCTTGCATAGGCTAACTTGTCCTAATTTGAAAGCTGCATGACCCTGCAGCCCTTCAGTTTTGTGTGAAGAGAGCTTACTCTTGACCCTACTTGCTGACTCCCAACCCTGGGCCTTAAACCTTGGTTCCACTTCTGTAGCAGGCAGATCTTTTTTCCTTGTGAAGATCATCTTTTTGTTAATGAGCAGTGCTCTGTAGATTCCAATCCCTCCCAGCTTCTAACTCTCCCTCCTGGTTCAAGAACACTCACCATAGGGACCTCTCCTGGCCACATTGGACTAATGCCCCAAACTCAATACCAGCAGGTCCACGTAAGCAACAACCACAGTATCATCAACCTATCCTTCCCTACATCCTCCTCTAACCATTGAAATAACATTATTCCTCTCTCCTTCTTTCTTTTTTTCTCAAAATCCCACTTTCCCTCCACTTGAAATTAAACTTTCTAAATAAATAATCTATGTTTACTTTCTTTTCATACCGACTTCTTAATCACCAGTTGAATGCAACCTGGATTCTGCAGTTAGTCTTCCTCTAAAACTAGTATCTCCAAAGCCTCTAGCCATCTCCTTGCTGAAAAATCATTTGCATGCTTCACAGGACTTAATCAGGCTTGATCTTCCTGCTACATTTGATTCTACTAACCACCTTCTGGACATTTTCTCCTCACTTTGTTCCCATGGCACCACATTTCTCTTTCTTCCTATGTCGCTGATTACTCTTTCTAATTCTTCGTAGGGTTATCTTCTTCTACATTTCACTTTGTGTCTGGAGTTCTGGTTCTTATTCACAGTCCATTTTTCTTTGATCATACCATTACCCCATGGGCATACATTTCCATGGCTTCAGTTACATCTATATACCAGTGATTCCAAATCTCCACATACAACTCAGATATCTCTCTTGAGATTCAGGCATGTATTAATCAAAATAGCATAAGTTATTATTTGGTGTTAAAAATTCAAAACCTTATTGGCTCAACAAAACAAAAGTTTACTTCCTATTTATTCTGTACATAAAATCTAAATCTGGGTAACACTCCAAGACACTGTCCTCCAGTAGTCAGGATGATGGAAGTGCTATTATCCTGTACCTGTACCATATGGGACACTTAGCCTCTTTGGTCAATACAGCAGGGGAAGGGAGACTAGAGAATTACACTGCTAAATAAATGCCTTAGCCCAGAGGTGACATACATTACTTTCACTCACAGCAAATTGGCTAGAACAAGTCACAAGACCTCATCTAATTTCAAGTACAATCTTCCAATGTGCTCATAAGGTTAGAAGAGCCAGATATGAGACAGCACTAGAAATCTCTAATCAACATACCCAACAGTGTACTAGATATATCTATTTTGGTGTCTCAAAGACATATAAACTTGAATATGTCCAAAACAGAATTCTCATTTACAGCATTGCTCAAGGCTCATAATTACTTTCTCTGCCTCCAGCCTTGCCCTTCTCACATGCAGCCAAGATAGTTTTCATCATTCATAAAAATCTTTCTGAAACACAAATCTGATTCTGCCATTCCCATGCTCAAAACACTTCAGTGGCTCTCTGTTGTTTACAGCATACAATTTACGCTTATGGAATAAGATTCAGCAGTGACATTAAGACCATTCATGATCTGGCCCTTATAACCTCTCCAGTCTCATCCCTTTCTGCTTTCCTCATGGGTGGCTGATACCACCCACATCAGCCATTCCAAGTCCCTTATAATTCTTTGACTAGGCCACATTGTGTCACATGTCCACATTGTTGCACATGCTGGTATACCCTTTTCTGCCAATCCCTAGACCATCCTTCTTACCTGACTGACTTCTTACCGTTTAAAACTCAGTTCAACAATCTACTCCTTGATGAAGCCTTCCCTAAAATCCTATGCTTACTTCATTTAGTGGTTGGCATGTTATACTGTAATGGTTTACATGTGCAACCCTATTAAAGCTGTGATTCCTGTGGCTCCATCACAAAGTAATGGAAAGCATAGTCAAACCACAGAAATAATAGTATAAAAATTATATTATTTACTTTAGTCTCTCAAAAGACTTGAACTAGGATCCCATCAAAATTCTCAAGTTAGTGGTAAGGGAATATTCTTGGTTTCCATCTTTATTTCTTCCCCACTTTTCTTGCCCTTCACACTCTTTATACCTCTCATTCACCAACCTCCCTCTCCCCTTGCTAGGGAACTCTGCCCTCTACCCTTGGCTTTTACTGTGTGTTCCTCCATTCTTCCCTCCTCCCGAGATTTTATCTGTAAATTGACTTTATGCTTTTAGCTAAATAGGCTAAGTCCTTCCCTTCTTTTCTCTTCAGTCTTGTCTTCCTTTTCCCATTCTCTGATTCTGTATCCCCAAATCATAGGAACCGTACTAGCAGAAATAAACTGTCCTTGCCGGGCATGGTGGCTCACATCTGTAATCCCTACTCTTAGGGAGGCAGGGGCAGAAGGATAGCTTGAACTCAGTAGTTCAAGACCTGCCTGGGCAATATAGCAAGATCTCGTTCTCTACAAGAATGAAAAAAAAAAGAAATAAACTGTCCTCAAAAGGCAGAGACAATTGGGCTGGCATATACAGGGCCTTCTCTGACTGGCTGGGGGAAAGGAAAAAATTGGGAAACTCTCACTTCAATGTGTGTAATATTATTCCATCACATTTATTTGTGAGCTCCTTAAGAGCAGTCACAAAGTCTTATCTTTTGGTTCTTGGGGACTAGCACATAGCAGATACTCAATAAGTGTGTGTTAAATGCATGGATGGATGGATGACTGAATAGAGATATTAACAAATAAATCAACAAATGACAGATTCCTGACTCCTGTTTTCCTTTTCATTCCCTTGTCAGGTACTCTACACTATATCTACTACAAGCCAGAAACTTTTAAAAATCAGTTTCTCATGACATGAATGTAAAAACCCAAAAATATATTTCAAACAGATAAATGGTATGATTTTCCCTGAAGCCTCCATTGGGCCTTTCTACAACTTGTCTTTACGGAGTGTCCACTGGGGAGACAGACAATTAAAACACCTTCCTTTGATAGAAACTATTGAGCACCTTCTGGAAAAAGTCACATGAAGGCAAAGAACATTGAGTCCACCATTCAACTATTTATCTCGATTGTCATACAATTTCCATATCCAAGGATGTATGCTTTGCAACATCAAGGATGCCAGGTCACAGAAGGCAGACTGATATGTGGTATAATTCAGTGATTAAAAGATTAAGTACAGACAAATCAGGAAAGGCAGACAAGAGTAAATCAATCTATGCATGAAAAAAGTCAGTCCACAGTCCATGGAAGGACCCTAAGCTAGAAGATCTGTAATTTAGGCAAAATATCGGCACAATAATAAAACCATTCAATTTATTGAGAATTTAGTTCTGTATCTAGATCTGGACTGTCCAATATGGTAGCTAGTAGCTATATGTGGCTATTTAAGTGTAAATGTAAATTAAATTAAATTTAAAATTTAGCTCATTAGTTTAACTAGCCATATTTCAAGTGCTTAATAGCCACATGTGGTTGGCGGCTACACATTGGACAGAAGAGCCCTAGAGCATTTCCATTATTGCAGAGAGTTCCACTGGACAGTGCTACTCTTAACCATGCTAGGCACTTTATATAATTCAGTTCTTAAGGCACCTATATGAAGCAGGCACTATTGTGAGCCCCATTTTACAGATGAAGACACTGAGATTAAGACAGTGAAGAGCTTGACAAAAGCCACACAGTCTGAGAATGCCAGAAATGAGAATTCAGCCATGTCTATCCAATACTTTTCAGGCAATGACACTATGTGTACATCTTTCTGTAGCTGTAACTGACTTCAGAGCATAGATTTGCCTGAGCTCACAAGTAAAGAAAAAAAAAAACTAGGTGTTTGTTTGTTTGTTTCAAGATGGCCTACTAGATGCAGCCAGGAAGTGCCCCTCCTGCTGAGAGAGAGACCCGGTTTTTGACTAAACCAACATAATTTGAAGTGATCTTCAGAGAGAAAATGCCAAATGTGGATGCAGAAAAAACTCAGATACAGAGGCTGAAGACAGTGGAAACTGGAAACTCCACATGGAGTACCTGAACGCTGGGGCTGGTTCCTAGCCCTGAATGGCTCTTGAGGAAGGAATGTGTGAAGGGACTGGGGGAATGCCTGTTCCCACCATGGACCTCTGGGATCCTAGCTGCAGAAGACCCCACACCAACCACAGACATTTGAGTGGGCAGGGGTATTTCCTTGGGGCTTAGGCAGAGATAGGGCTTTACCAGTGATTTGGTTTGGCTGTGCTCCCACCCAAATCTCATCTTTAAGTATGGTGCCCATAATTTCCACATGTCATAGGAGGGACCCGGTGGGAGATAATTAATCATAGGGGTGGTTACCCCCATTTTGTTCTTGTGATAGTGAGTGAGTTCTCACGAGATCTGATGGTTTTTATAAGGGCCTTTTCCCCCTTTGCTCGGCACTTTTTCTTGCCACCATGTGAAGAAGAATGTGTTTGCTTCCCCTTCCACTATGACTATAAGTTTCCTGAGGCCTCCCCAGCTTGCAGAATTGTGAGTCAATTAAACCACTTTCCTTTATAAACTACCCAGTCTCAGGCAGTTCTTTATAGCAGCATGAGAAGGGACTAATACAAGCAGGTACAGAGCCAGGAACCTTTGTGCACAGGAAAGCTCCAGTGGAATCTGGCCATAGGCACCTATCTTCTAGGGCTCCCCATCTCATCTGGGAAGTTCTGGCCCAAGCTAAAAACCCAATGGGGAGAAAGCAAGGCTTGCTTTCTTGTGGGACTGGGACATGTCTGTCTTGCAGGTCCACCTGCTCGCTAACCCTTCCCAGGGCAGTGTTGCCTGGCCACCCCACAGAAGTGTGCACACAGTGCAGCCTCTGCTGCCCAGCCTGGGTGCTTTGCTCCACCTGAATGCATTATGGCAGGCTGAGAGTCCTTTGGATACCCCAGCACACTTGGAACCCAACCTCACGAGTCCACAGGAGGAAGCTGCAAGCAGGTCCTGGTGCTCCAGAGCTGCAGCCCACGGCTTGGGAGTGCCCAGCCAGGATTCTGTGGCCAGCTCAGAAAACTGAGACAGCTGCATACACCAACATGGCACAAATATACATATGTAACAAACCTGCACGTTATGCACATGTACCCTAGAACTTAAAGTATAATAAAAAAATGAAAAAAAAAAAAAAGAAAACTGAGACAGGTGAGTGGCATCAGTTCGTGGCCTGGTGTGGGATCTGGGTGTGCCTCTTTCCACAGGGCTGGTCAGGTAAGGGTGTAGCCTGTCTCTCTATTGGACCTCTGCCTGAGGGGACCCCATAATCTGAAACCTCTCTCTCTCTCTCACACACACACACACACACACACAAGCACAGTGCCAGTGATCAGAGGTGGCTCCCTCAACGCCCAGGATTGGATCTGGTAAGGTCCTCTCTACTTTTTGCACTGCAGAGCACAAATGCAAATTGGAAGATACACAAAGGATCCACGCAGCTAAGAAGCTATCTACTGCCCATTATTTTCCACCGCCATCTACTGGATCACAGCCTAAACAACACTACCAAAGAACACTTCATTCTCTCCATTGTGACACTAAGGGTAAGAATTCAACAACAAAGACCCTGTACAGAGCCACAGTAACCAGAACAACATGGTACCGGTACAATAACAGACACATAGACCAACGGGAAAGAATAGTAAATTCAAAAATAAACTGCACACCTACAACCATCTGATCTTCAACAAGGTGGACAGAAATGCAACGAGAATTTTAAATGTAAAATTAAAGACTTAAAATATAAAATCTAAAAGTATAAAAACCATGGCAGATAACCTAGGAAATACCTTTCTGGACATAGAACCTGGCAAAGATTTAATGATGAATATGCCAAAAGCAATTGCAACAAAACCAAAAATCACAAATGGGACCTAATTAAACTAGAAAACTTCTGCACAACAAAAGAAACTATCATCAACAAAGTAAACAGACAACCTACAGAATGGGAGAAAATATTTGCAAACTATGCCATCTCACTAAGCTCTAATATCCAGAATCTATAAGGAACTTAAACACATTTACAAGCAAAAAACAAACAATCTCATTAAAAACTGGGTAAAGTCCATGTACAGACACTTCTCAAAAGAAGACATACAAGAAGCCAACGTAGAAAAAGATGCTCAGCATCATTAATCATCAGGGAAATGCAAATCAAAACCGCAATGAGATCAAACCTCACACCAGTCAGAATGACAATTACTAAAATATCAAAAACAATAGATGCTGGTGAGGCTGCAGGGAAATGAGAATACTTGTACACCTTTGGTGGAAAGGTAAATTGATCCAGCCACTGTGGAAAGCAGTCTGAAGATTTCTCAAGAAACTTAAAGTCAAGCTACCATTTGACCCAGCAATCCCATTACTGGGTATACACCCAAAGGAAAATAAACCATTCTACCAAAAAGAAACATGTACTCATATGTTCATCACTGCACTATTCACAATAGCAAAGGTATGAAATCAACCCAGATGCCCACCAATGGTAGATTGTAACTAAAAAAGTGGTACATATACACCATGAAAATTATGCAGCCATATAAAAGAATACAATCATGTCCTTTACAGCAGCATGGATGCAGCTGGAGACCATAATCCTATGTGAATTAACATAGGAACAGAAAACCAAATACTGCATGTTCTCACTTATAAGTGGGAGCAAAACACTGAACACACATGGACATAAATTTTGGAATAATATACACTGCAAACTACTAGAGCAGGGTGGGTGGGAAAGGGGCGTGAGCTGAAAAACTAACTATTGAGTACTATGCTCACTACCTGGGTGATGGGATCTCTATAACTGGGCATCATTCAATATTCCCATGCACATTAACTTCCATATCTAAAATAAAAGTTGAAATTAAAAATAAAAACTAGGCACACTGATCTGCAGTTCGAGAGTTTCTAACATAGTTAATGCTTATGAGTTTCAATGAATTATATTTTTGAAATAATATTATCTTTAATTATTTTTCTGTTCGTTAGGGCCAAGACCACCTAAGTTCAAATTCGTGCTCTGCTAAATACTAGCTATGAGACTTGGGGTAAGTTAATATCTGAAAAATCTATAAAATTGGCATAATAATAGTATCTACTTCATAGGGTTATTACGAAGATTGAATGAAATAATTCTGGCCAAGTGTCTAGCACGCATAGACGATAGGCATTATTGTTCCAAAGCAACATATTCCCACATTGGCACATTATTTCCAGGAGGAATCTCTGGAAATAACAGCTAGATTTTAACTAATTATTTTTTAATCCAGATAATTAGAATCAAGGACTTGGAGGATACAGATCTATAACTCTTCTTGTTCACCCACCACCTCATTTTCAAAAGTACATTTATCAAAGGCATATCACACTATCCTAGATATTCTTCCATATGAATTAGGCTGGCAATATATCTGCCATCTGAGAGAATAGACTATTGAGGTACATGTGAAAAAGCCATAGCATCCCCCAGATATACTCTTCTATGAAAAGGGCATCTTCTGAGTCCAGAAAACCAGGATCCACCACAAAAAACAGACCCTTACTCCTCTAGCCTCATCACTCTCTCGTTTTTCCTATCCCTACTCTACACTCAATCATACTGGGCCACCTTTCAGTGCCTCCAAGCAATTCAAGTTCTTTTCTTTCTCACCAATGGGTCTTCATACACACATAGATACACACACACACACACACACACACACACACACACACACACAATTCATGCCTGTCATATAGGACATGTAAAGTAAATATTTCCTCAACTAATAAATGAATAGAGTTCTTTTGATTGCTCTAGAATAGGGGATCAAGTCCCCTCTGTAGTGGCCCAGAAAGAGGTCTCCCCAGAGCATAACTGGAAAACCACTGGATTAGGATATCCCAGTATTAGTCATGGTTCTCCAGAGAAACAGAACCAATTGTACATATACAGATATATAGAAGTAAATTTATTATGAAGAATTTGCCACGCAATCATAGAGGCTGAGAAGTACCATTATCTGCCACCTACAAACTGGAGAACCAGGAAAATAAGTGCAATAATTCCAGTCCAAGCCAAAAGGCCTGAGAACAAGGAAAGCCAATGGTGTACAGGCCCAGTTCAAATCTGAAAGCCCAACTACTAGGACCTCCAATGTCCAAGGGTAGGAGAAGATAAAAGTCCCAGCTCTAGCAGAAAGCAAATTCGCCCATCCTCTGCTTTTTGGTTCTATTCAGGCCCTTAATGAAGTGGATGATGACCACCCACATAGGTGAAGGTGATCTTTTCTCAGTCTGCTGAATAAAATGCTAATCTCTTCCTGAAACATCCTCATAGACACACCCAGAAATAATGTATTACCAACTATATGGGCATCCTTTAGCCTAGTCGACACATAAAATTAACCATCATTCTCAGCAAACTATCACAAAATCAAAAAACCAATCACCGCATGTTCTCACTCATAATTGGGAGTTGAGCAATGAGAACACACGGACACAAGAAAAAAAAGGAGAGAGAATGTGACTACCCATGATGGGTGTGAGGAATATATGCTTACCCCAGGACCTGTCTTCTTCCTTCCAGCTTATTTGCATTCTATTAAGTGACTAGCATTGTGTGAGGTTAGCGCATATTCTACAAGGTGCTCGTTGACTGGCCCTCTATATCTTATATCTGACCATAATCATGCCCATACCCCTGTTACTTTCCATCACGTACCTAATCAGTGCCTATTAGAAGATCAAGAGGAAAAAACCTTATGGGTGTACAGATTTCAAGGGATTAGATATGAGAGTATGAGAGTGTGAGACCCTTACCAACTTAACATGAACCCAGAGACAATTCTCTCTCTGGATGTAAAAAGAAGGAATGATAATGAAATTACGCTCCAAAGACACTTATCTTCTGCCAGATTGGTTACTGAGAAAATGAAGCCTGATGAGAGGCTTGCATGGTGAAAAAATGTGTTTTCATTTGTGTTTCAGTCTTCTGAACTGAATTAGTAGCTGAAGACAAAAAACTAAAAGGCAGGCATTACCTGCAGTTGAACGTTAGAAATGTTAGAAATGGCAAATCAGATAGCTAGTGTAAGCCAGTGTCTTAAAAATAATGCCTTTACACCAAGACATCTTCCCCCTGAGAATCCCTTGAGACTGCTGCCAAAAAAATGCTAATGCTTTTTCCAGTAATCTTTCTGGCTGCCCTCAAGAGCATTTTATAAATTGTTTTAACTGTACTAGAAATCAGAAAAGTTACAAGTGGGATTCTGAGTGCAATGGTTATATGTATTAAAAATCATGATCCCAACTGGGCATGGTGGCTCACGCCTGTAATCCCAGCACTTTGGGAGGCCAAGGCGGGCAGATCACGAGGTCAGGAGACCCAGATCATCCTGGCTAACACCGTGAAACCCCGTCTCTATGAAAATACAAAAAATCAGCTGGGCATGGTGTCACACGCCTGTAGTGCCAGCTATTCGGAAAGGTGAGGCAGGAGAATAGCTTGAATCCGGGAGGCAGAGGTTGCAGTGAGCCGAGATCGCGCCATTGCTGGTACCCAGCAGCCCATTATGTATCCTATCATTATAACCCCTTAAAGGATGTCACCATCTTGAATTGTATGGTGACTATTTTCTTGTCTTTCTTTATGGTTTTACAACATATGTACGCAGTCTCAAACATTTCAGTATAATTTTCCCTGGTTTTGAATTTTATAAAAACGAAATCACTTCATGTTTCTTTGGTGCATGTATTTTTTACTCTCAGTATAATGGTTGAAAGATTCATCTATGCTATGTGTGGCTGCAGTTAATTCACTTTATGGTCATATAATATTCCATAATTTCCTTATACATTCTACTGATGGGCATTTGGTTTATTTATAGTTATTGGCAATTTTGAATAATTCTAGTATGACTATAAGCGTGCATTGATTTGGGACATATACATAGGAGTAGACTTTCTAAGTCATTGTTATACATCATTTATTACTTGATTAGAGAATAGCAAATTGTCTTCCAAAGTAGTCATACCTGTTTTTACTCTCACTAAAAGTGATGTCATTTGTTTGAATTCAGGAATTCTCACAGTCCAACACATGTTTCTGTTCTTCTAGATCTAAAACTTGTATAAGAGCTTTCAAAGCCCCATGTTAAAATGTAGTTCCCAGATCTTCCATTTGTGTTTTTTTTTTTTTTTTCCATATTCTTGTTTTCCCTAACTGGTATCATAGCCTCATGTAGCTGTGATGATGAAGAATTGTCACTTATTATTTTCAACAAACATCCTAGCAAGAGGAATTTTTCTGAGGAGTAAGCACTGAATCAAGTCAAGTAATGACAAGCCCTAAAAATGAGTTTTCGCTAGGGATCTCAAACAGAGGCAATTCTCTTGAGAACAGGATATTTTGAGGAGCTATAAAACTGATGTGCCTCTCCAGTAGTTGCAAGGACACTAGTTTTCATAGCTCCTAGTCATTGTGAAGAAGCTACTGGTTTTCAAGGCTACCACAGCACGGGGGAGATGGAGGTGGGAATAGGAGAAGTTTAAAAGCCACAGTCCCTGCTGTTCTTACTCAGGCTTAGCAGTGCTTCTTCTGTAAATCTCTCTCAAATTTTTTCAAGCCTTTGATTAATTTATAGAGGGTTGAAAAGGTTTATTTTGACATATTTTCTGGCAAGCATTTTCACTTATTTTATGGAGGGATAAATTTATGGACGTTCTTATTCTTCCTTTCCGGACATCTCTACTTCTACTGCATAATTCTAATAAATACCATTTTCAGATGAAAGCTTAATTTTATGAAATGATTTATTTGCATCTATTGAGAGGATCATGTGATTTTTCTCTTTTAATTTGTCAATGTAGTGAATTACATTGTTTGATATTATGAAGGTAATCATGTATTCCTGTGATACACTGTACCTTGTCTTTGCTATGGTTTGAATGGTTGGTCCCTCTAAAACTCATGTTGAAATAAAATTAACATTTTTTTTTTTTTTTTTTTTTTTTTTTTTTTTTTTTTTGAGACGGAGTCTCGCTCTGTCACCCAGGCTGGAGTGCAGTGGCCGGATCTCAGCTCACTGCAAGCTCCGCCTCCCGGGTTTTACGCCATTCTCCTGCCTCAGCCTCCCGAGTAGCTGGGACTACAGGCGCCCGCCACCTCGCCCGGCTAGTTTTTTGTATTTTTTAGTAGAGACGGGGTTTCACCGGGTTAGCCAGGATGGTCTCGATCTCCTGACCTCGTGATCCACCCGCCTCGGCCTCCCAAAGTGCTGGGATTACAGGCTTGAGCCACCGCGCCCGGCCAAAATTAACATTTTAACAATATTAAGAAGAGGTGGGACATGAATGAATGAATGCTGTTATCTCCAGAGTGGGTTTATTATAAAGGGCATTTTGGGCCCCTCTTCTCTCCCTCTCTTGCCCTTCTAGCATAGGATGATGCACCAAGAAGGTCCTTGCAAGATGCCAGCCACTTGATCTTGAAATTCCCAGTCAGAACTGCAAGAAATAAATTTCTGTTCTTTATTAATTACCCAGTCTCAGGTATTCTGTTGTACCAGCACAAAATGGACTAAGACAGTCATAATGATTTATCCTATTTATATGTTGCTGAATTCTATTTGATAATATTTGGTTGGAATTTTTTCATTTATTGAAATAAATGATATTTTTCTATATTTTTTTGTTTTATTGTTTTCATCCATGAGAATCAGGATTGTGTTCATCTCATGAAATAAGTCAGGGAATGTTCACTCATTTTCGGTTCTCTGGAATTTTATTCAAAACTGAAATTATTTGTTATTTGAATGTTTGGTAGAACTTGCCAACGAAGCCATATGGGCCTGGAGTTTTCTTTGTGGGAAGGCTTCTGATTAGTGATTGAATTCCTTTAATTGTTACAGAACTACTCAGGTTTCTAACTCTTGTTCAATTAATTTTGCTATATTTTCCTAAGAGTTTGTCCATTTTATCTTAATTTTCAAATTTACTGGTATAAAATTGTTCATAATTATTTAATCTAAGGCATCTGCAGTGACATCTTTTTTACTGCTGTTGATGAATATTTTACAGGACAGATATAAAAAACATGATACTTCCTTGTTTGTAAAAAAAAAAACCCTTTTATTATTATAACTAAAATTTTTCTAAACATCTTACTTTTAAAATTCCTGGTATTTTTGTACATTCTAAAGGTGAATGTTTTTGAAGTTGCTGAAATCCAAGTACTCTTTCTCAAATAAGATATCAGATGGAGATTTTTAAGAAAGTTATTACTAGTACAAGGTTTCTTGAAAGAGTGTTATTGAGTTTAAAGTTCCCCAATCATTATTTTTCACTCAATTTTCTCATGCTTCTTCTCAACCTTCTCTTTCCCTCTACAAACCCTATATTCTAGCCATATTTCTCTGGCCACCAGCTCATAAATTCATCATACTCTTTTTCCAACTATGGTCTTTGTTTCTACCATTCCCTACAGTTGTAAAGTTGTTGACACTTATCAGTATCTGCCAGAATCCTAATCATCCTCGTTTTCTTCCCTATACTCCTTTCATCCTCCCCAAAGGAACAGCTAATGTAGTATTCTCTCTGACATGATGTTGAAGAGGCAGAGCTATACAGGGAGGCAGATGGAAGAATCAAAATGAACACAAGCAAAATGGAGATTTGGGAGCTGCTTTCGCCTGTAACAGAACATTAGAAAAATGTCATCTTCCTCCAGTTTTTGTCCTTGTGTGCTCTGCTCTGGGCATCTTGAGGCAAAATCCTTTTGGGGGAGCACTGTCTCCCTGTGACACTAACAAGAATTTGAAGGTACCAGTTATTTGTTTATCATGCTACCTGAACATCTTGCTCTTTGAGAAAGTCTTGATGCACAAGCAATATCAACATCTGTTTCAAGGATCTCTGCTGGAATTGCAGCTTCACAAGCCAAATTGCCTATGATTCCATCAAGGAAATGGCTATTTATTTTATGCAGCCATCTGGGCTCTAACTAGGATGTTTTGTCATTTGTGGTCTTGTTTTCTGGCTTTTTCTTTCAAGAATAAAATTTGATAACTTCGTAAGCAATTTCTTCTGCCAATAGTATATATATGATATATATGTGTACACACACACACATATATATATATACACACAGATACACATATTATACATATATATAATCAAACTAACGAGTAATGTTTTCTAATTGGTTTACAATGTCACTGTGATAATAAATATTTTGGCCTAGTACCCTCTCTTCCCCTCCCCTCCCCTAACTGTATTTATATCTGCAACATTTACACTTTGTTGAAAAACAAGTTAATAAACTCCACAGGGCCCATATGCAGTTTACCTGAAGACTTTTGTGGGACTCTGCTTCCTT
The DNA here is from genome assembly GCF_007565055.1 of Rhinopithecus roxellana. Taxonomy (NCBI): domain Eukaryota; kingdom Metazoa; phylum Chordata; class Mammalia; order Primates; family Cercopithecidae; genus Rhinopithecus; species Rhinopithecus roxellana. Next base: position 134,226,042 of record NC_044555.1, on the reverse strand, counting down.
TGAAAAGAGGCAGGCTATTTGGAGACTCAATATGCTATGAACATAGTGGGGTTTTCCCCATCTTCCTAGCTCCCAACAGTATTCCAAGGAAAGAGTTTATCTTACCACTTTAATAAACTATCATCTCATATATTAGAAAGTTTTCTGCACCTTTTATGGTGACCTCTCAAGAGGAATATCACAAATAATTTGTTGTCTAGAGCCTAACTTCAAATGACTATCAGGGTAGGGAAGATGGAGGAGAGTGATCTGAAAACAATAAATGTGTCTTTTAAAATGCTATTTCTCTTTCCCTGGAAGTGAATTTACTCATAATTATGGCTTTTATAAGTCTTCCAAGTATTACGATTTGGAAAGAAAAGACATGAAACTCCTACTGACAACACATTACTTCTCATCTTCTTGGCAATCTCATTTACCTGGAATCGAGCCATAAAATAGAAAGAACATCAAAAGACCTGTAAGCAGCTCAAATAAATGTTGCAGAGTTCACACCCGAAAGCTTATAGATTTTATTCATAGAAGAGTACTTCACCCATACTCTATTTACTCTTACATTACAAACAATTATATCTGGTTTTCCAGCCCATTGCAGATTAGAATCAGCCAATTAGAATGGAGAGAGGAGCTGCCAAGGGAGAGTCAGAAATGCTATCAATAGAAGACACAAAACTAAAAATTCACAGCAGTTCCAGGGCATTTAGAATTGGGCAAAAAGCTCTTTACACTTCCATACCCATGAGAGCACACTGTGTTACAACCCAGTGCAATCACTGATATTCAGAATGATAACTTGGAGTCATCGAAAGGATGCATTATGTTCAGGGTTCTCTCTGTAGGAAAGCAGAGAGTATGTAATATATTTAAAGAAGATTTCCATTCAAAAATGATTAACATTTTAAAAGATAAATCTCAGCAATATAGAATGGTTTATTAAAACCTGGAATATTTGACTCACTTCCTAACTGGCCTTCTACCTACTATCTCTCCATCCAATCCCCAACTACCCACATCCATAAAGCCATTCTTTTTTTTTTTTTTTTTTTTTTTTGAGACGGAGTCTCGCTCTGCCGCCCAGGCTGGAGTGCAGTGGCCGGATCTCAGCTCACTGCAAGCTCCGCCTCCCGGGTTCACGCCATTCTCCTGCCTCAGCCTTCCCAGTAGCTGGGACTACAGGCGCCCGCCACGTCGCCCGGCTAGCTTTTTGTATTTTTAGTAGAGACGGGGTTTCACCATGTTAGCCAGGATCGTCTCGATCTCCTGACCTCGTGATCCGCCCATCTCGGCCTCCCAAAGTGCTGGGATTACAGGCTTGAGCCACCGCGCCCGGCCCATAAAGCCATTCTTTTGGCCACTGCAAATTTTTCTAAAGAAACAGCTCTGACTAATGGGAGAAAATTTTTGCAATCTATCCATCTGACAAAGGGCTAATATCCAGAGTGTACAGTAAACTTAAACAATTTTACAAGAAAAAAAAACATCAAAAAGTGGGTGAAGGATATGAACAGACACTTCTCAAAAGAAGACATTTATGCGGCCAAAAAACGTATGAAAAAAAGCTCATCATCACTGGTCATTAGAGAAATGCAAATCAAAACCTCAATGAGATGCAATTTCACACCAGTTAGAATGGCAATTATTAAAAAGTCAGGAAACAACAGATGCTCGAGAGAATGTGGAGAAATAGGAATGCTTTTACACTGTTCGTGGGTGTGTAAATTAGTTCAATGATTGTGGAAGACAGTGTGGCGATTCCTCAAGGATCTAGAACCAGAAATACCATTTGACCCAGCAATCTCATTACTGGGTATATACCCAAAGGATTATAAATCATTCTACTATAAAGACACATGCACACGTATGTTTATTGCAGCGCTATTCACAATAGCAAAGATTAGATTTGGAACCAACCCAAATGCCCATCAATGATAGACTGGATAAAGATAATATGGCACATATACACCATAGAATACTATGCAGCCATAAAAAGGGATGAGTCCATGTCCTTTGCAGGGACATGGATGAAGCTGGAAACCATCATTCTCAGCAAACTAACACAGGGACAAAAAACCAAACACCGCATATTCTCACTCATAAGTGGGAGTTGAACAACGAGAACACATGGACACAGGGAGGGGAACATCACACACTTGGGCCTGTTGGGGGTTGGGGGACTAGGGGAGGGATAGCATTAGGAGAAATACCTAATGTAGATGATGGATTGATGGGTGCCGCAAAACACCATGGCACATGTATACCTATGTAACAAACCTGCACGTTCTGCACATGTATCCCAGAAATTAACGTATAATTTTTTTAAAAAAGAGAGAAAGAAATAGCTCTGATTAAATTACTTCAACATTCAAGACTCTCCGGTGATTCTCCTGCACCTACCAATAAAACAAAACATTCAGCTTATCATTTAAAGACCTTCCACAGTTTAGCCCCAGTCTATCTTCCCATCTTTATTTACTATCGCTCCTTCCAAATACACTATTCTGCAGCTCAATAGTTCTCAAAGTCTCTGGACCAGCATCACCTGGCAACTTGTTAGAAATGCAACTTATTGTGGCTCACAAAAGACCTACTGAATCAGTAACTTTAAGATTTTAATAAGCCTTTCAGGTGATCCTAATGTGTGTCGAGTTTGAGAATCACAGATCTAGCCAATCTGAACTGGCCATTACATAGATATACTTTACTGCTCCTGTGTCTGTGGTTTACTCGTGATGTTTCCTTTGCTTTGTCTGGAATTCTTCTTGCCTTTTCCGCTTTATGAAACTCTACATATTTTTAAACATCTCTAATGATATATCTTTTAGAGAGTATCTTATATTTCACCCAATCAGATGCAAATTCTTTCTTCTACAAAATCTCACAAAAATGTACCTACATTCATTCGTTCATTCTTCCATTCAATTAATAATCACTGAAGTCTGCTATGTGCCAGGTGCAGGGCACTGGGGATATGGATGGACAAGTAAATAAGCAATCACATCATAGTGTATAATGTAGGAAACTGTGAGCACAGGAAAGGGACATCTCTCATGATATGAAGGTTTGATAACTTCCTATGAGAAGTGTCATCTAGGCTAAGTAGGAGAAAAATGAATAATCAGCAAGGAGGATTTTTTTAAAAGAATAAGCACATATAATCAAGATCTGTTTTAAGTAAAAATTCATACATGACATAAAAATGTAGAGTTAAATTGAATAGTGTAAGCAAATCCTTTTATCAGAACGTCAAGTTCTTTTGTGGAGTCTTTTCTTTCTTCCAACAAGTTATTGTTAATATGAAGATAATAGACAATTTAATTATCTCCAAAATGTGCCAGTCATATTTCTGGCATCTTGGAGCACCCCTTTCCTGAAATCCCTGAAGATAAATCTGCATGTGGCCTATTTCTAAGTTCTGTGGTCAGCTTTCTGGCCTCAAGCCAGCAGAAACTATTGCTACAACCACCATATTCTCATTGTTATTTTGATTGCCTAAGGCCCCAACTAGTTTCTCTCTCTCCTCTCTGAAAAATGTCAACTCTCTTATTAAAAATTTCAAGGCTACCCTGCTTTAGTGTTACACCACATAAGTGACCTACATCCACAAAGACAGACAAACTTAAAAGGATTTTCTGTTGAAAATTAATCAACTACAGTCTTGGGTTACTCCAAGGTCAGATGAGCCCCAGTCAGACAAGGGCCTGAGACCTCTGAGAGCTAGTGTTTGAAGTGACTCCTGGGAGAAAGGAAACTACTTCCCAGTTCACTAGAGGCTCCCTCATAGTGGATTGAAAGTCATGAAGTTGGAATCTCAAACTGCCTGATCTGCTCAGAGATCCTGAGTTAATCCTCCTTCAGGTGGCTATAGACCAAGGCCAAATAACTCCGTAATCCACAGACAGGTGCCTGACATCAGATCCAAATGCTATCCTCTAAACACCCTTGTTGCAAAGAGTTATGAATGGAAAATAACTGCTGTAACAACAAAGAGATTACATGGACCTGAGGAAAGAATACTAAACTCAAAATCAGTAAAACCAAACTCTTGCTCCTTCACTGTCAGCCATCAGCTTTGTGACCTCTCTGAGCCTCATCCTTCTCAGCTACAACTTGATGTAAGTATACAGCTGTGGTAGAGAGTTCTAGGTTTCTAACCAAATATCCATTCTTCCATTTAGCTTTAGTTATAGAACAACGAGGATGAAGTGCTAGACTAGCTGCAACATAAGCACAACTGCCCAGCTCAGCTTAAAGCCATGCCCAGGGTTCAAAGAGCAGCCGGTCACGAGTCCTCCCTATTTTCTATCGTTTCAGCACATAGCAACAGATAGTAGTTCTAAACTGCAGTTCAGCAGTTCAGCTATTCCTCTATTTGGACTATTAAGTCCAGAAAGCATAGGAGTTAAGAAGGGCTCATAGTAGTTCAAAGTACTAAATGATATCATTGTCCAATATTTTACTTCTGGACTATTTTTAACTTCATAAATTAGAAATTGTTTTTATTGTCTTCTATCATTTGTGTCTCTTTAGATTTGCACAATATTAACCAATATCTTCACTCACATTTTTATGTCTCATTTTAGCTGGAATCCTTTTCCTCCTATCTGAAGTGTAGCACTGAAATTTTCCATTAGTGGTTTTTTCCTTTAGTAATAGATACCCAATTTTTATTTATCTGAAAATATCTTTAATTGCTTCACTTTGAAAAATATTTTTGTTGTGTGTACAATCTATGCTGACAATTGCTTTCTCTCAGTCTACTGGAGATACTATTCCACTGCCTTCTCACTTTAATTGTTCCTGTTTAAATGTCATTCATCATTGCTATTCCTGTTTTATTGGTAATCTGTCTTTTCTCTCTGACTGCTTCTGAGATATCTTGTTTCTTGAACACAGATATTCTTTCGGTTCACTGCAGTACCTCTAGATGAAGATTTATTTTTTCTACTTTGGATTCATTTTGACTTCCTGGATCTGAGGATTGGATTCTTTGAGTAATTTTGGAAAATCGTCAGCAATTACTTCTTTAATGTTGCTTTTCCTCTGTTATCTTCAACAGATGCATCAATGACATTAGGCCTATCACTCAATCTTCCATGTCTCTTGTGCTTGCTTTTATATTTCCCATCTCTGTGTTTTTGAACTATGTGCTGGATAATTTCTTCTGGTACATTTTTGAATACATGAATTCATTTTCCAGCTGTGTTTAATCTGCTAACTAGTACAGTCATTGAGTTTTGAATTTCAATTATCATATGTTAATGTCTATAAATTACATATAATTCTTTTAAAAATCTGCTATTCCCTCCTTTTAGTTTCAATCTTCGAATTTATTGCCCCAAACATTAAGCAGAGTGTGTTAATACCAGTGTTTAAAACACTTTAGGGGTTGTTTCTATTGTTTCTTTTTCTTCTGTTGGTCCTTACTTACAGTGCTTTCTTTCCTTGTGTGTTTTATGATTTTCTTGTTTCTTTGTTGTTGCTTCATGTTTGTTTGTTTACTGTGAGCTGCTCATTTAGGTTGAAAGTTTATCTATGGAAATTCATTGACACTTTTCTCCATAGAGGATTTGTATTTGGTTCTACCATTTGCCTTGGAGTGCTACCAAATTGGAGGCACATTAGATAAAATTCTCTGTTTGAAATTTTTTAGACCACACATCTGGAGTGAATTCGACCTGAAAACACAAAGGAGCTATCAGATTAAAAATTCTCATGAGGTATTTTTTCCCTGTACCTATTGTCATAATTAAGATAGTTTCATTTTAGTTTTTTTCTCTTTTGTGTAAAATACAAATAAAATTAAGTATAGTAGTTTTTGTTTAAAAACAGCATGTAAGGTATGAGTCCATTTTATAAGGGGTTTCTACGTATCTGTATCTTCATCCTTCAATGTTTAGGAGAGCCATTTGAGATGATGTTCATCTAATATTCACATGGTTATTTTGAAATATTGAACTTTTAAGGAGATTTTCTAACTTTCTTTTTGTACTTTGTTGTATCCTTAAATTATTTATAATTACAAATTATCATTTACACCAAAACTATTCAAGTAATCTATATATATATATATTTTACAACAATGAAGAAATGGCTGCTCTGCCTATGGAGTAGTCATTCTTTTATTCCTTTACTTTGTTGATAAACTTGCTATCACTTTCCAAAAAAAAAAAAAAAATGAGGAAATAACAGGAAATAACATTGGGGACTATCTAGTATCATCATTTCATTTCACATGTAAAGAAACTGAGACCCTGATCAGATAAGACACCAACTCCAAGTGACACAGTGAGTTAGGGTAAAGATAGATTTTAACTCAATTATCTCATTTATCAATTCCAGGCTCATTTCATCATATTCCAATTCTGAAACAATGCTGTTTATTTGAAAAGGCATTGCCACCTTCCCAAACCTGCTTGTTTTTCTTTTCATTATACCTATTTCACAGTAGTCTAATTTTGATTAGATTCAGCTTAATCTCTTTTAAGCTTTTAGCTCAAAGGCCTCATTTTAACTGGTTTCCTTTTTTTTACATTCAAATTATAATTTTCAAGAAAAACATGGAATGTTTCTTAGAAAAGAAATAATTTAAATTTTCTTACATGCAGTTACTTAAACCAAGAATGCCTATGTAGCACATCAAATGGACCATTCTAAAGGTGGTTCCAATTTCGTAGCCACATCACTTCACAGTTTACAAAACACTCTCACATCCATTACCTCTGAGCTCCTCCCCAATTCTGAGACTGGTATTCAGAGGTTGTTATGGCCCCAGAGTTGGATTAGTTGGGTGTTAGTTAAGCACATATTCCTTCTTATACCTAATTCTGTTTCTGTAATTTTCTTCTAGAGGGTCCCTCAAATGGTATAAGTTTTGGACCCCACAAAACTGGATCTGATCCTGATAATTCCCATCTTATAGACAGCAACTGAGGCTAAGTGAAATTAAGTAACTTCTCCAAGATGTAACAGTCATTAAATTATGTGTGTAAAACATAATCTACTTAGTTATTCTGAGATTCGTATTTTTTTCACATGCAGTCATAACAAAATTTTCCAAACTCTAATGCACCTCCACATAATTGATAATTGAGTTAAGATGACTTGGTGGGAGAATATTTTGAATTATTCATTGATGTTTTCCCACACCAACACAATCTTGTACCTCAAACCCAAAGAGCTAGAGCATTCCACAAGCACTGCCTTCAGGTTAGGACTGTCACTGAAGAGATATAGGGTAGAGAAACATGTGAATGTTCTCCTCTTGTATTTCAGCTTGTGAATACAAGGAAGAAATAATGACAGTAAGGTCATCCTGACAAGAGTTCCTTGCACCACCACATTATGGAAACAGCACAGAAAACTGCTAGAGATGTCAGGGACAAAATTGGACTCTGAGACAGCCCCAAATAGTGTGGGAGAAAGAGACAGCAGGAAGATTTCCCCTTACTCCTGAAAGTATGAGCTGGTAGGCCCAAAAGAGTCATGTGGTTGTGAGGGGGGGACAAGGCTGGATAAAGTGATATGGCCCACATGGCATGAGGCCAGGTGGGAATATAACTGTCTCAGAGGTTGCTCCATGGAGGTAAGAGTGGACAGCAAACGTAGTGCATGGTGTACATTGCAGCAGAGGCTGTCATCATCCTCCTTTTCCCCACACCATAAAGTTGTATAAACCCTGTATAACTGAGGGGACAGTACATGGAAGAGAATGGGGAAGAGGATTCTGATGTGAGCCAAGACCTTAAATCACTTTGGTGACCTGAAAATGACTGAGAGTACACTTTGCGCCATCCAGCAGATTCAGGACTGAAGAAAAAAAGAAAAGCTTCAGTTATAGAAACAGTGAAGTAACCTGTATAGCTGAGTTTGATGGGCTATAACATTTGTATCTAGTATACATTCATTTTAAAAACAAACATTACTGTATTGCTGTGAGAAAGCATGAATTAGTAGGACAGGCTTCTACTTAGAATCAGAACCTCCATCTTCAAGCCACAGCTCTGCCACTTACTACCTTTGTGACCTTGAAAAAGTAATTTAACCTCTCAGAAACTCAGTTTTCTCATCCATGAGATCGATCACTGTCCTTTCTCCTCGTGCCCTTATGAAAATGAAATGAAATCAAACAAGAAAGTATTTTAGAGCCAGGTGCAGGGGCCCATGTCTGCAATCCCAGCACTTTGGGAGGCCAAGGAGGAGGGATTGCTTGAGGCCAAGAGTTCAAGACCAGCCTGGGAAACAGAGCAAGACCCCCATCTCTACAAAAAAAAAAAAAAAAAAAAATTATCTGGGCATTGTGATACGCTCCTGTAGTCCTAGCTACTCAGAAGGCTGAGGCAGGAGGACGGCTTGAGCCCAGGAGGCTGCAATGAGCTAGATCACCCCACTGTACTCCAGCCTTGGCAAAAGAACAAGACCCTGTCTCTAAAACATAAGTATTTTGTAAAATATAAAGCTCTTTACACATATTAGGTTTTACTAACAATGACACATTTATTTTCATTCGTCTTGTACTGTCCTTTCTTTTCTCACATTTTTTGACATTAATATCAGTGTCTGAAGAAACATCTGATTTGGAAACATATTTGATTCTTTTTGATAGTATATACCCAGAGACAAGTGAGTGAAATAGTGCAGGTCCTCATTCTAACCTTAGTGTCCAAGAGAGCAGCTGGATGCTGGATGCTATTCATAGGAGAGGCTGCCAGGTTTTCGAGTATATTCATCACTTATGGCTGCTGTAACAAATTTCCACAGATTTAATCATTTATAGCAATACAAATTTATTAGCGTACAGTTCTAGAGTCAGGAGTCCAAATGGCTCTCAGTGGGTAAAATCAAGGTGTTGACAAGGCTGTGTTCTTTCTGGAGGCTATAGAGAAGAATCCATTTTCTTGCTTTTGTTAGCCTCTAAAGGCCACCCATAGTCTTTGGCTCATGGCCCCTTCCTTTATTTTCAAAGCCAGCAGAATAGCATCTTCAAATTTCTCTGGCTCTGACCCTCCGGCCTCCCTCTTATGAGGACCCTTGTTATTACATCGGGGTCACCCTGATAAACTTGGTTAATCTCCCTGTCTCAAGGTTTATACCATTAATTATATCATCAAAGTCCCTTTTGCCATGTGTTTTAGTTTCCTAAGGCTGCCATTAAAAAGTACCACAAATTGGGAGACTTAAAACAACAGAAATTTATTCTCTTATGCTTCTGAAGGCTAGGACTCCAAAACCAAGGTATCAGTATGACTGTGCTCCCTCCAAAGGTTCTAGGGGAGGATCCTTGCTTACCTTTTCCAGTTTCTGATAGTCACAGGTGTTTCTTGGTTTGAAGCTGCAGTATTTCAGTCACTGCCTCCGTACTCACATGGCCTTCTCTCTAACTGTCCCTGTGTCCGAATTTCTCTCTTCTTATCAAAAGACCAGTCATATTGAATTAAGGTCCACTTTACTCCAGTATAACCTCATCTGAACTTAACCATATCTGCAGCAATCCTATTCCTAAATAAGTTCACTTTCTAGAGTACCTGGAGTTAGACACCAATATATCTTTTTGGAGGACACAATTCAACTCCTTATACCATGTAAGGCAACATGGTTTTAGGTTCTGGAAATTAGGATGTGGATGTCTTTGATGGGGTTATTTTTCTGCCTTCCATATCCAGGTACCCTGTAGGCTTCCCATACCACACCTACCACAGTGTGGAGACATCCAAACCTTGCAGGAGAGGCAAGGGCTCACTGGAGAGGAGCAGTATGATAACAGGGAAAATTTGGACTCAAATCAGCTTCTATTCTTTATAGTTGTGAAAACTTCAGGAAAACTCTTTTACCTCTTTGAGGCTCAGTTATATCTCCTGAAAACAGGTCTAATAAATATCCATCTCCCAAAGATAGTTGCCAGGATTCTGTGAGGTAAGTCTACGAAGCACCCGGCACATCAAAAGGACATATGAAATGATAGCTGTTAAGTGTTCACACTCCCCAATTTTTTTTTGTTTGTTTTTTTTATTTATTTTTATTTTTTTATTATACTTTAAGTTCTAGGGTACATGTGCATAACGTGCAGGTTTGTTACATATGTATACTTGTGCCATGTTGGTGTGCTGCACCCATCAACTCGTCAGCACCCATCAATTCGTCATTTATATCAGGTATAACTCCCCAATGCAATCCCTCCCCCCCCCCTCCCCATGATAGGCCCCAGTGTGTGATGTTCCCCTTCCCGAGTCCAAGTGAGCTCATTGTTCAGTTCCCACCTATGAGTGAGAACATGCGGTGTTTGGTTTTCTCTTCTTGTGATACTTTGCTAAGAATGATGGTTTCCAGCTGCATCCATGTCCCTACAAAGGATGCAAACTCATCCTTTTTTATGGCTGCATAATATTCCATGGTGTATATGTGCCACATTTTCTTAATCCAGTCTGTCACAGATCACACTCCCCAATTTTTGTGGAAAAAAGTAAAGCTTTTGATCCACATAATTTCTTCCACCACCATTTCTATTCCACTTTGAAACAGCAAATTTGGCTATGTGCCCAGCAGGCCCTGCCAAGGCAGACTAAGGGTTAAATTAAGAAAGCAGCTGGACTTGGGCCACAGGCTGGGTGGGGACAGGGAACATTTGTCAGTTCCAAGGGTCCAATGCCTCCCACTTCTTCCGTTTTCCTCTGCCTGCCTTCCCTGGACTTGGCACTCAAGGCTGCAGAGACCTCCAACCTCTAGGGAGACCCAGGGAGATGCTGAAGCCAAGGGCTAAGGGAGCTCTGAACATACCAAAGTCCCCAAACTTATTTTTCTTCTATTTATTTATTTATTTATTTATTTTTATTATTATACTTTAAGTTCTAGGGTACATGTGCATAACGTGCAGGTTTGTTACATATGTATACTTGTGCCATGTTGGTGTGCTGCACCCATCAACTCGTCAGCACCCATCAATTCGTCATTTATATCAGGTATAGCTCCCAATGCAATCCCTCCCCCCTCCCCCTTCCCCATGATAGGCCCCAATGTGTTATTTTTCTTCTTTCGCTTCATTTGACTTTATTAAAAATTTATTTCAGCTTTGAGACAAAATTGACAAATAAGATTGTATATACTTAACATGTAAAATGTGCTGTGTTAATATAAATACATGTGAAATGGTTAACATAAGCTGATTAACATATTCGTCACCTCACATAGTTACTATTTTTCGTGGTGAGAACAATTAAGATTTATTCTCTTAGCAAATTAAAGTATACAATGCAGTATTATCAACTATACTTGCCAGGCTGTACATCAGGTCTGTAGAAATTATTCATCTTAGAACTGAAGTTTATACCCTTTGACCAATATCTCCCCATATCTCCAACCCCTGGGCCTGGCAACCACCATTCTACTCTCTGTTTCTATGAATTCAACATTTTTGATTCCACATATAAGTGAGATCACATTGTATTTGTCTTTCTGTATGGCTTATTTCACTTAACATAATGTCCTCCAGATTATTCCACATTCTTACAAATGGCAGGATTTCCTTCTTTTTAAAGGTTGAATACTATTCCATTTTGTGTGTGTGTGTGTGTGTGTGTGTGTGTACCACATTTTCTTTATCCGTTCATCTGTCAGTGGACACTTTGTTTCCATTTCTTGGCTATTGTGAATAGTGCTGCAATGAACATGGGAATACAGATATTTCTTCAACATATTGATTGCATTTCTTTGGGAAATAGATTTAGTGGTGAGATTAAAATGGGCAAAGAACATGAATAGATATTTTTCCAAAGAAGATATACAAATGGCTACATTGTACAGTGCATGAAAAGATGCTCAATATAGCTAATAATCAGAAAAATGCAAATCAAAATCACAATAAGATACCACCTCACATACATTAGGATAGCTAATATCAAAATGGCAAGAAATAACAAATGTTGGTGAAGATGTGGAGGAAAGGGAACCATAGTTTTTGCTGTGAGCTGCATTTCTGAGGAAAGCAGGTGAAAGAAAGAAGACGTGCCAGGAGCTCAAGATCCTAACTAACTTTTCCACTGTTTGACAAATAAGTATGGAAGAGTGGATGGGTTTTTAGTTTCTCATAGATTAACATGGGATGCTTTCTCCACTGCCCCCGAGTCTTGTTTTTAAGTGAAAGAATCAGAGAAGATCCAGGGGAGGGATGGACAGTAATGGACATACCATAGGAGTTTGGTTGTGTTTGCCATTTACCTTTAACCTGAGGTCTTTCAAAGCAGTCCTCAACCTCATTTCAGGGACTAATTGAATTTAAAAACAGGTGAACAACCTGACTTAGCTAGTGGAGACCTAGCAGGCCTCTGATGGACTGCTCCTGAAGGCTAAATCCCTGCCTGGAGCTTAGTGTACTGGTTCTAAAAATGTCTCCCTGCAAAGTAACTGTTAACAGGTCACTTTAGCAAGGAGTGTATATTTGCTTTCTAGGGCCGCCATAACAAAGTACCAAAAACTGAGCAGTTTAAACAACAGAAATGTCTTGTTTCACAGTTCTAGAAGCTCCAAGTCCAAAATCCAGGTGTTGGCAGGGCAGTTTCTCGTACTGTGCCTTTCTCTTAACTTCTGGTGTTTCAGGCAATCCTTGGTGTTCACTACAATCTCTGCCTTTGTCTTCACATGGCATTCTCTCTATGTGTGTCTGTCTTCAAATGACCATCTTATCAGGACACCAGTCACATTGAATTAGGCCCCACCTTTTACCAATATGACCTCATCTTAACTTATTCCATTTGCAAATACATTATTTCAAAATAAGGTCACATTCTGAGGTAATGGTTGTTAGGACTTCAATATATTTTAGGAGAAGTCACAATTCAACGAATAACAGGTGATAAGGTCACATTTGGTGCAACAAAATCCAAAACGCAACCTGCTAAAAGGGTCACTGTGTGCTATGCTTCTCAACCAGGGTGATTATTCTCCTCAGTAGACACTTGGCAATGTCTGCATTTTTGTTGTCCTAACAGGGGTGCTATTTGTTTTCTGGTGGGTAAGGTCCAGGATGCTACTAAACATCCTACAATGCACAGGACAGGCCCCCCAAAACAAAAAGTATCTGGCCTAAAATGCCCATAGCATCCAAGTTAAGAAACCTTATGCTAAAGTAACAAAATCTTGTCTGCTTCCCATATGCTCCCTATCAGAAGAGAGTGACTCTCAACCCAACCTGCTCCCAAAGGGCTCTCTCTTTCTCTCTCTGAGGACCAGCATTGGCCCTTTGACTTAGAGTCCTATTTACTTCCCTCCCCTTCATACTTGCCAATTTGAGTCAGGGCCTTCAAATTGATGATTTCAAAGGTTTCTTCTCTTTCTGCCATGCTGCTTGGCTCCCACCTGCCATGCCAAGAGATGAAGTCCTCGCATCTAATCCTGAGCCTCAGTAGCAGCAGGGAAGGTGGCAAATGTTCAATAGCAGTTGTTAGCGAAGAATCACAGCAGTGGCCAGACCCAATGATGCCACTGCATGTACAAAAGCCACTTTAGCAAATTTCTCGTATGTGGTCAGATTTGTAACAAGGACAAAGCCCTCTGCTGTGTGTGGGTTCTAGGGACAGGGAAATACAGAGCTCTTATTTAAATCTTTGCTGGTTAATTAGTTTGGAAGACTGGATGAGATCCTTTTAAAATTTAACTTATGTTATTAATATGGATATATTAATCTGATCTGTGAAATGCAATGAGGGGTGATTTTCATGGCAATAAATACAAAGCAGAAAATTTCCATGTGAGTGTGATTTTATCTAAAGTAAAACAGCTTCTGCATTGATTAAGCTCTGGTCAGCAAACCACAATAAACAGCCCACCAGTTTACTAGATTACAATAATTAATTAATGATTGAATAATATTTGGAAAGGATTAAGTAATGAATAATATTGAAAAACCTGATTAGGCACAAAATGTGATATTTGTTGTCTACTTATAGAGCCTTTGGGTTTCTACTCTTGTCTTTTAACATTATTACATTTGTTAATCAAATAGCTATGCTCCAGATTTCAGTAATGCATCCTACAACTCTTGGCCAGTAATACCAAATAGTGAAATCTCTCTAGATGTAATTACAGAGGAAAATGCCTTTTCTCAAAATTTAGGATTTGGTTCCTACTTCACTATTGATTTGCATTGGCTTGAGTTTTGGATTGGGAATTCATAAGAGATTCCTGTTGCCCTTCTGTTTTCAAATCCATTGTAAGATGCAAGACAGCATTTGTCCTTGCTCAAATAGCAAATGGTCTAAGAGAGGTAGTTAGATAGGTTTTTCAGACAATTCTTGTATACTTCTCCAGGGCAAAATATCTTTCCCCAGCACTCTCTTTTAGTTCCCTTTGCCTATAGCTCCCTCATGTGATTTGTCACTACAATTACCAAAAAACCACCAATAAAAAACTTAAGCATTTTTAGCTTTAGAATTATCATGCCTCCATTTTAAACCACTCATAAGATCTTGAACTGGGCCCTCATTTCCATCAGAGAGAATGAAATGTGATTGAATAGAGATTTATTTAGGAAGTCTTTGCTCATTGTTTTGGGGAGTTTTATGGATGTTTGGGCTACATTTTGCTTTGGTGTGAACAAGCACGTCCCCTCTTGTTGGTCCATAGAGGGAGGTGGTACTACAGGAAGTGACTCTGAGCTGGTTTAAAGGAAAGGGGAATCCTACACTCTTCAACTTTTATCTGAGTGAAAACTAGAGGTCAGATACTAGGGCTGGTGTCCTGAATTCCTTCAAAATACCTTTTTAGTTATATAACAGTATTTTTGTTTTTGTCTATGAAATATCTATATCATATAGGAAATAATATCGCCTATGTATTCACCACCCATATTTAACAGATGTTAAGATCTTGCCATGTGTACTTCTGAACTTTCTCTGCTTTTTTAAAGAAATAAAATGTTACAGGACTTTCCATTTCAAAATAGTAGTGTAGAAGCAAGCTTGTTTCAGTTCCCCCTTCCCCGACAGAAAACCAAAATCAAGTATACAGTGCCAAGTTTGTCATCAGCAATACCCGAGAACTTAGATATGAGATTGAGACAGTTACCAGGACCACAGAGAAGTGAAACATCTTCAAGCAGACAGTAGAGAATATGACTTCCATATCTGTCATGCTCCTCACCCCAATCTACTCATCACCAAGCAAATGAAAAATTTTCCCCTGACTCACAGTTTCAGTGCAGGGGAAAGTAAGATCAAGGTAGACAACCAGTTTCCCCACCATCTTTGGTTCCCTGGCAAGACACTCGTCCCTACTTCAACCCACAAGAAACATCATGAGTGCCTGAAAGGAGATATATCTCTGAAGGGAGCCAAAGACAAAGGGGAAGGTGAGACTACCATCCCCAGCCCTGGAAACTCTTCTTGGTAACTTGGCCAAAGGAGACACCAAACCAAAGATGCTATTCAGCAGCATCATGTTGTGGAGGTCCATTCCACAGGTTTCCTGGTCACATATCCCTAGGTAGGCTTCCCACACTGCCAGGATACTCCCTTAGGGATCTCCCCCATTTCAGGACAGGCAGACATCTGATTATTCACTAACGCTGAGGCAAATCTGAAATCAAGGTACCATCTGGTGAGAAAAAGGAGGCAGTGACCTAGTGGAAAATAAATAAAAAGAATATAGGCCAGGTGTGGTGGCTCACGCCTATAATCCCAGCATTTGGGGAGGCCAAGGCAGGTAGATTGCCTGAGCTCAAGCATTCAAGACCAGCGTGGGCAACACGATGCAACCCCGTCTCTACTAAAAATACAAAACTTAGCTGGGTGTGGTGGTGTGTGCCTGTAGTCCCAGCTACTTGGGAGCCTGAGGCAGGAGAATTGCTTGAACCTAGGAGGCGGAGGTTGCAGTGAGCCGGGATTGCACCACTGCACTCCAGCCTGGTGACACAGTGAGACTTCCTCAAAAAAAAAAAAAAAAAAAAAAGAATATCAACAGGTAAAATACAAAGACTCTCTAAGCAAACATACCTAATCAAAACTAGCCCTACAGCCGGGCGCGGTGGCTCAAGCCTGTAATCCCAGCACTTTGGGAGGCCGAGACGGGTGGATCACGAGGTCAGGAGATAGAGACCATCCTGGCTAACACGGTGAAACCCCGTCTCTACTAAAAAATACAAAAAAACTAGCCAGGCGAGGTTGTGGGCGCCTGTAGTCCCAGCTACGCCGAAGGCTGAGGCAGGAGAATAGCGTGAACCCGGGAGGCGGAGCTTGCAGTGAGCTGAGATCCGGCCACTGCACTCCAGCCTGGGCGACAGAGCAAGACTCCATCTCAAAAAAAAAAAAAAAAAAAAAAAAGCTAGCCCTACAAAGAATACAGAATAAAAATCTAATCCTCCAACACAAAGACACAGACATACATTCTCAGGAAACAACAGCAAAAGGAACCATCATTTCTCCAAACCAGACAAAGGAACCAGTGACGTGATCCTAAGGAGACAATGATATGTGAACTCTCGGATCAATAATTAAAAAGAACAATTTGAAGGAATGTCAGCAGTCTCCAAGGTAAGACAAAAAAGAAATTCACAAGTTTTTCAGAGAAATTTAGCAAAGAGATTAAAATTAGTTTTAAAAAAATGGAAATCTCGGAACTTAGAAACACATTTGCTGAACTGAAAATTAGAGGCTCTAAACAACAGAATGGACGAAGTGAAGGAAAGAATTAGTGAGCTCAAAGATAGGCAATTTAAAAATATAAAATGAGGGGAGAAATTTAAAAAAATGAAAACAAAGAAAACCCACAAGATAGAGAAAATTACCTGAAAAGACAAAATCTAAAAATTATTGGTGTTTATGGGGAGCTAAGCAAGAAAAATGGCGAAAAATCTTAATCAAAAAATAAATAAATAACAGAAAATGTTCTAAAACTTGAGAAAGATATAAATACCCAGGTGTAGGAAGTTCAGAGAACACCAAACAGATTTGACCCAAATAAGACTACCCAAAGGAATTTAATAATAAAACTCACAAAAGTCAAGGACTAAAAGAAGATCCTGAAAGCGGCAAGAGAAAAGAAGCAAATAACACATGAAGAAGTTCCAAACTGTCTGGCAACAAACTTCTCAGTGGAAACCATACAGGTCAGGTGGGAATGAAACAGTATTTTCAAAGTGCTGAAAGAAAGAAAAAAAAATTACTGCCATCCAAGAATACTGTATCCAGCAAGTCTATACTTGAAACATGAAGGAGAGATAAAGTCATTCCCAGACAAAAACAGAGAATTTACCACCACCAGACCTGTCTTACTGGAAATGCTAAAGTGAGTACTTCAATCTAAAAGAAAAAAAAAAAAAAACACTAACATGCAGAAAAAAAATATGAAGGTAGAAAACACATTGGTAAAATAAATATTTAAATCGATACATAAAATAAATATATAACACACGGATACACAGACAACCCCAGAATAATCTAAAACTGTAATTGTGATGTGCAATGCACTCATAACTATTATGAAGCTCAATGGGCAAATCTGTCAAAAACAATAACAATTATAAGCACAACAGCCTGTTAAGATATAAGCAATATAAAAATACATAAATGGAGTCAACTAAAAGTCTAAATGGGAAGGGAGATGGAGTTAAAAGTGTAACGGGATTTTGTTTATTTGTTTGTTTATTTGTTTCCATTCTTTTCTTTATGATCTAAGCTGTCATCTCTTTAAAATAACTTGTTATATCTAAAAGATGGTTTTTGTAAGCCTCATGGTAAACACACTGGAAAAACCTATAATAGATTCAGTAAAAATAAAAAGCAACAAATTAAAGCATGCCACCAGAAAAAATCGTTTAACCACAAGGAAAGACAGTAATAAAACTAGAAGAGAAGAGAGGAGTCTCAAAATAACCAGGAAACAAGCAACAAAATGACAGTACAAAGTCTATACTTATCAATAGTAACACTGAATATAAATGGTCTCAATTCTCAAATTAAAAGCCATAGAATGGCTGAATAGATAAAGAAACAAGACAATACTAGATATTGCCTACAAAAAACCCACTTTGTCTATAAAGACACATGTAAATTGAAAGTGAAGGGGTAGAAAAGGATATTTCATGCAACTTGAAACCAAAACAAAGCAGGAGAAGCTAGACTTATACCAGATAAAATAAACCGAAAGTCAAAGACTACAAAAAGAGACAAATAAAATCACTATGTAAACAAGTCAATTTAACAAGGGGATATAACAATCATAAATATTTACGCACTTGACATTAGAGTACCCAAGTATCTAAAGCAAACATGAATAGATCTAAAGGGAGAGACAGACTGACAAACAATAATTATAGGATACTTCAAAACTCCACTCTCAGTAGCAAACAGTTCATTCAGACAGAAAATCAACAAAGAAATATCAGAATTAAAGTACACACTAAGTCAAATAAGCACAACTGAAATTTACAGAACATTTCACCAAACTGTTGCAGAATACACATTCTTTCATCAGCACATAGAACAAGCTTGAGCCAAAAAAACAAGTCTCAACAAATTTTAAAACACAGAAATCATATTCTATTCTGACTAGAATAGAATTAAATTAGAAATTGATAACAAGAAGAATATCAGAAACTACACAAACATACAGAACTTAAAGAACAAGCTCCAAAGAAATGAAAGGATCAATGAAGAAACTAAACAGGAAAATTAAAAATTTCCTGAACAAATGAAAATGTAAATCCAACATAACAGAATCAATTAAATACATTAAAAGCAGTACTCAGAGAAATATTTATAGCAATAATACCTAAATCAAAAAAGAAGGAAAACTTCAAATAAATGACCCAACAATGCACCTCAAAGAACTAGAAATCCAAGAACAGAACAATCCCAAAATTAGTAGAAAGAAAGAATAAAAATTGGAGAAGAAATAAATGAAATTGAGACAAAAAAAAGAAAACCCACAGGAGATTGACAAAATGAAAATTTGGTTTTTTGAACAGATAAACGAAATTGCCAAACCTTTAGCTAAGATTAAATAAAAGAGGGAAGACCCAAATAAATAAATTCAGATACAAAAAATGAAGACATAACTGAGGTCAGATACAAAAAATCATGAGAATATTATAAGCAACTATATGCCAAAAAATTGGAAAAGCTAGAAGAAATGGATAAATTCTTAGATACATACCACCTACAAAGATTAAACCTTGAAGAAATGGTAAACCTCTATAAACCAATAATGAGTAGGGTGAAGAAGTTAAAGTTTAGTTATTTTATTAGTATATTTTTATTTTTATTTTTTGCTTATTTGTTAGATTTTTTAATTTATGCAATAAGTATTAAGTTGTTATCAGTTTAAAATAATGAGTTACGAGATATTATTTACAAGCCTCATGGTAACCTCAAATCTAGAACCATACAACAGAATCACAAAAATAAAAAGCAAGAAATTAAAATATATTCTTAGAAAAAGTCACCTTCGGGGCGGAGCAAGATGGCCGAATAGGAACAGCTCCAGTCTCCAACTCCCAGCGCAGGTGACACAGAAGACCGGTGATTTCTGCATTTTCAACTGAGGTACTGGGGTCATCTCACTAGGGAGTGCCGGACAATCGGTGCTGGTCAGCTGCTGCAGCCTGACCAGCGAGAGCTGAAGCAGGGCGAGGCATCGCCTCACCTGGAAGCCAAGGGGGAAGGGAATCCGTTTTCCTAGCCAGGGGAACTGACACACACAACACCTGGAAAATCAGGTAACTCCCACCCCAATACTGCGCTTTAAGCAGACAGGCACACCAGGAGAATATATCCCACACCTGGCCGGGAGGGTCCCACGCCCACGGAGCCTCCCTCACTGCTAATACAGCAGTCTGCCACGATCTATCGGCAAGGCAGCAGCGAGGCTGGGGGAGGGGCGCCCGCCATTGCTGAGGCTTAAGTAGGTAAACAAAGCCGCTGGGAAGCTCGAACTGGGTGGAGCTCACATCAGCTCAAGGAAGCCTGCCTGTCTCTGTAGTCTCCACCTCTGGGGACAGCGCACAGCTGAAGACCAACAGGGGAAGCAGCGGGGGCCGGTGCAGACGCAAACGACTCTGTCTGACAGCTTTGGGGAGAGCTGTGGATCTCCCAACGCGGAGGTTGAGATCTGAGAACGGACAGACTGCCTGCTCAGGTGGGTCCCTGACCCCTGAGTAGCCTAGCTGGGAGAAATCCCCCACTAGGGGCAGTCTGACACCCCACACCTCACAGGGTGGAGTACACCCCTGAGAGGAAACTTCCAAAGGAAGAATCAGACAGGTACACTCGCTGTTCAGCAATATTCTATCTTCTGCAACCTCTGCTGCTGGTACCCAGGCAAACAGGGTCTGGAGTGGACCTCAAGCAATCTCCAACAGACCAACAGACAGTCCTTCTGACTGTCAGAAGGAAAACTATCAAACAGGAAGGACACCTATACCAAAACCCCATCAGTACGTCACCATCATCAAAGACCAGAGACAGATAAAACCACAAAGATGGGGAAGAAGCAGGGCAGAAAAGCTGGAAATTCAAAAAATAAGAGCGCATCTCCCCCTGCAAAGGAGCGCAGCCCATCGCCAGCAACGGATCGAAGCTGGTCAGAGAATGACTTGGACGAGAGGAGAGAAGAAGGCTTCAGTCCATCAAACTTCTCAGAGCTAAAGGAGGAATTACGTACCCAGCGCAAAGAAACTAAAAATCTTGAAAAAAGAGTGGAAGAATTGACAGCTAGACTAATTAATGCAGAGAAGATCATACACGAAATGACAGAGATGAAAACCATGACACGAGAAATACGTGACAAATGCACAAGCTTCAGTAACCGACTCGATCAACTGGAAGAAAGAGTATCAGCGATTGAGGATCAAATGAATGAAATGAAGTGAGAAGAGAAACCAAAAGAAAAAAGAAGAAAAAGAAATGAACAAAGCCTGCAAGAAGTATGGGATTACATAAAAAGACCAAATCTACCTCTGATTGGGGTGCCTGAAAGTGAGGGGGAAAATGGAACCAAGTTGGAAAACACTCTTCAGGATATCATCCAGGAGAACTTCCCCAACCTAGTAGGGCAGGCCAACATTCAAATTCAGGAAATACAGAGAACGCCACAAAGATACTCCTCCAGAAGAGCAACTACAAGACACATAATTGCCAGATTCACCAAAGTTGAAATGAAGGAAAAAATCTTAAGGGCAGCCAGAGAGAAAGGTCGGGTTACCCACAAAGGGAAGCCCATCAGACTAACAGCAGATCTCTCGGCAGAAACTCTACAAGCCAGAAGAGAGTGGGGGCCAATATTCAACGTTCTTAAAGAAAAGAATTTTAAACCCAGAATTTCATATCCAGCCAAACTAAGTTTCATAAGTGAAGGAGAAATAAAATCCTTTACAGATAAGCAAATGCTTAGAGATTTTGTCACCACCAGGCCTGCCTTACAAGAGACCCTGAAGGAAGCCCTGAACATGGAAAGGAACAACCGGTACCAGCCATTGCAAAAACATGCCAAAATGTAAAGACCATCGAGGCTACGAAGAAACTGCATCAACTAACGAGAAAAATAACCAGTTAATATCATAATGACAGGATCAAGTTCACACATAACAATATTAACCTTAAATGTTAATGGACTAAATGCTCCAATTAAAAGACACAGACTGGCAAACTGGATAAAGAGTCAAGACCCATCAGTCTGCTGTATTCAGGAGACCCATCTCACATGCAGAGACATACATAGGCTCAAAATAAAGGGATGGAGGAAGATCTACCAAGCAAATGGAGAACACAAAAAAGCAGGGGTTGCAATCCTAGTCTCTGATAAAACAGACTTTAAACCATCAAAGATCAAAAGAGACAAAGAAGGCCATTACATAATGGTAAAGGGATCAATTCAACAGGAAGAGCTAACTATCCTAAATATATATGCACCCAATACAGGAGCACCCAGATTCATAAAGCAAGTCCTTAGAGACTTACAAAGAGACTTAGACTCCCATACACTAATAATGGGAGACTTCAACACTCCACTGTCAACATTAGACAGATCAATGAGACAGAAAGTTAACAAGGATATCCAGGAATTGAACTCATCTCTGCACCAAGTGGACCTAATAGACATCTATAGAACTCTCCACCCCAAATCAACAGAATATACATTCTTCTCAGCACCACATCGCACTTATTCCAAAATTGACCACATAATTGGAAGTAAAGCACTCCTCAGCAAATGTAAAAGAACAGAAATTATAACAAACTGTCTCTCAGACCACAGTGCAATCAAACTAGAACTCAGGACTAAGAAACTCAATCAAAACCGCTCAACTACATGGAAACTGAACAACCTGCTCCTGAATGACTACTGGGTACATAACGAAATGAAAGCAGAAATAAAGATGTTCTTTGAAACCAATGAGAACAAAGATACAACATACCAGAATCTCTGGGACACATTTAAAGCAGTGTGTAGAGGGAAATTTATAGCACTAAATGCCCACAAGAGAAAGCAGGAAAGATCTAAAATTGACACTCTAACATCACAATTAAAAGAACTAGAGAGGCAAGAGCAAACTCATTCAAAAGCTAGCAGAAGGCAAGAAATAACTAAGATCAGAGCAGAACTGAAGGAGATAGAGACACAAAAAACCCTCCAAAAAATAAATGAATCCAGGAGTTGGTTTTTTGAAAAGATCAACAAAATTGACAGACCGCTAGCAAGACTAATAAAGAAGAAAAGAGAGAGGAATCAAATAGACGCAATAAAAAATGATAAAGGGGATATCACCACCGACCCCACAGAAATACAAACAACCATCAGAGAATACAATAAACGCCTTTACGCAAATCAACTAGAAAATCTAGAAGAAATGGATAATTTCCTGGACACGTACACTCTCCCAAGACTAAACCAGGAAGAAGTTGACTCCCTGAATAGACCAATAGCAGGCTATGAAATTGAGGCAACAATTAATAGCCTACCCACCAAAAAAAGTCCAGGACCAGATGGATTCACAGCTGAATTCTACCAGAGGTACAAGGAGGAGCTGGTACCATTCCTTCTGAAACTATTCCAATCAATAGAAAAAGAGGGAATCCTCCCTAACTCATTTTATGAGGCCAGCATCATCCTGATACCAAAGCCTGGCAGAGACACAACAAAAAAAGAGAATTTTAGACCAATATCCCTGATGAACATCGATGCAAAAATTCTCAATAAAATACTGGCAAACCGGATTCAGCAGCACATCAAAAAGCTTATCTACCATGATCAAGTGGGCTTCATCCCTGGGATGCAAGGCTGGTTCAACATTCGCAAATCAATAAATGTAATCCAGCATATAAACAGAACCAAAGGCAAGAACCACATGATTATCTCAATAGATGCAGAAAAGGCTTTTGACAAAATTCAACAGCCCTTCATGCTAAAAACGCTCAATAAATTCGGTATTGATGGAACGTACCTCAAAATAATAAGAGCTATTTATGACAAACCCACAGCTAATATCATACTGAATGGGCAAAAACTGGAAAAATTCCCTTTGAAAACTGGCACAAGACAGGGATGCCCTCTCTCACCACTCCTATTCAACATAGTCTTGGAAGTTCTGTCTAGGGCAATCAGGCAAGAGAAAGAAATCAAGGGTATCCAGTTAGGAAAAGAAGAAGTCAAATTGTCCCTGTTTGCAGATGACATGATTGTATATTTAGAAAACCCCATCGTCTCAGCCCAAAATCTCCTTAAGCTGATAAGCAACTTCAGCAAAGTCTCAGGATACAAAATTAATGTGCAAAAATCACAAGCATTCTTATACACCAGTAACAGACAAGCAGAGAGCCAAATCAGGAATGAACTTCCATTCACAATTGCTTCAAAGAGAATAAAATACCTAGGAATCCAACTTACAAGGGATGTAAAGGACCTCTTCAAGGAGAACTACAAACCCCTGCTCAGTGAAATCAAAGAGGACACAAACAAATGGAAGAATATACCATGCTCATGGATAGGAAGAATCAATATCGTGAAAATGGCCATACTGCCCAAGGTTATTTATAGATTCAATGCCATCCCCATCAAGCTACCAATGAGTTTCTTCACAGAATTGGAAAAAACTGCTTTAAAGTTCATATGGAACCAAAAAAGAGCCCGCATTGCCAAGACAATCCTAAGTCAAAAGGACAAAGCTGGAGGCGTCATGCTACCTGACTTCAAACTATACTACAAGGCTACAGTAACCAAAACAGCATGGTACTGGTACCAAAACAGAGATATAGACCAATGGAACAGAACAGAGTCCTCAGAAATAATACCACACATCTACAGCCATCTGATCTTTGACAAACCTGAGAGAAACAAGAAATGGGGAAAGGATTCCCTATTTAATAAATGGTGCTGGGAAAATTGGCTAGCCATAAGTAGAAAGCTGAAACTGGATCCTTTCCTTACCCCTTATACGAAGATTAATTCAAGATGGATTAGAGACTTCAATGTTAGACCTAATACCATAAAAACCCTAGAAGAAAACCTAGGTAGTACCATTCAGGACATAGGCATGGGCAAGGACTTCATGTCTAAAACACCAAAAGCAACGGCAGCAAAAGCCAAAATTGACAAATGGGATCTAATTAAACTAAAGAGCTTTTGCACAGCAAAAGAAACTACCATCAGAGTGAACTGGCAACCTACAGAATGGGAGAAAATTTTTGCAACCTACTCATCTGACAAAGGGCTAATATCCAGAATCTACAAAGAACTCAAACAAATACACAAGAAAAAAACAAACAACCCCATCAAAAAGTGGGCAAAGGATATGAACAGACATTTCTCAAAAGAAGACATTCATACAGCCAACAGACACATGAAAAAATGCTCATCATCACTGGCCATCAGAGAAATGCAAATCAAAACCACAATGAGATACCATCTCACACCAGTTAGAATGGCAATCATTAAGAAGTCAGGAAACAACAGGTGTTGGAGAGGATGTGGAGAAATAGGAACACTTTTACACTGTTGGTGGGATTGTAAACTAGTTCAACCATTATGGAAAACAGTATGGCAATTCCTCAAGGATCTAGAACTAGATGTACCATATGACCCAGCCGTCCCACTACTGGGTATATACCCAAAGGATTATAAATTAGTCTACTACAAAGACACATGTACACGTATGTTTATTGCGGCACTATTCACAATAGCAAAGACTTGGAATCAACCCAAATGTCCATCTGTGACAGACTGGATTAAGAAAATGTGGCACATATACACCATGGAATACTATGCAGCCATAAAAAAGGATGAGTTTGCGTCCTTTGTAGGGACATGGATGCAGCTGGAAACCATCATTCTTAGCAAACTATCACAAGAAGAGAAAACCAAACACCGCATGTTCTCACTCATAGGTGGGAACTGAACAATGAGATCACTTGGACTCGGGAAGGGGAACATCACACACTGGGGCCTATCATGGGGAGGGAGGAGGAGGGAGGGATTGCACTGGGGAGTTATACACGATATAAATGATGAATAAAAAAAAAAAAAAAAAAAAAAGAAAAAGTCACCTTCATTAGAGAAGAGAAAAAGAAAGAAGGAAGCAAGATGACAAAACCATCAGAAAACAAGTAACAAAATAGCAGGATTAAGTCATTATGTGTCAATGATAACATTAAATTTATATTAACTGAACTCCCCAATCAAAAGAAATAGAGTGGCAGAATGGATCATAAAACAAGACCCAATATTCTTCTCCTCAGCACAAGGATCATTCTCAAGTAGAGACCATATAAGAGGCCAGAAAATAAGTCTTAAAGCATTCAAAAAATTTAAATCATATCAAGCATCTTCTCTGACCACAATGACCAAATAAAACTAGAAATCAATAACAAAAAGAATTTTGGGAATTATACAAACACACGTAAATTAAACAATATGCTCCTGAATAACCAGTGGGTCAATGAATAGATTAAGAAAGAAATTTTAAAATTTCTTGAAACAAATGATAATGGAAATACAACATACCACAATATATGGGATTCAGTGAAAGCAGTACTAAGAGGGAATTTAATAGCTATAAGTGTCTACATCAAAAAAGAAAAACTCAAAATAAACAACCTAATGGTGCATCTCAAGGAAACGAAGAGCAAACTAAACATAAACTTAGTAGAAGTAAAGAAAAATTAAATATCAGAGTAGGAAAAAATGAAATTGAAATAAAAAAATAAAAAAGATCAACAAAACAAAAAGTCGTTTCTTGAAAAAGTAAATTTGACAAAGCTTCTGCCAGACTATTAAAAAGAAAACAAGAGAGAAGATCAAAATAAATAAAATCAGAAATGAATAAGTAGTTATTACAACCTATACCACAGAAATTCAAAGGATCATTAGAAGTTACTATAAGTGATGCTATGCCAATGAATAGGAAAACCTAGAAGAAGCAAATAAGTTCCTAGACACAACCTACCAAGATTGAATCATGAAGAAATCCAAAATCTGAACAGACCAAGAACAGTAATGTGTAATTGGATTGTTTGTAACACAAAGGATAAATGCTTGAGGGGATGGAAACCCCATTCTCCATGATGTGATTATTTCACATCACATGCCTGTATCAAAACGTTTCATGCATTCCATCAATATATACACCTACTAAGTACCCACAAAAATTAAAAATTAAAAAATAATACAAATTAAAACAATTGAACTCATGGAGACAAAGAGTAGAATGATGGTTACAAGAGGTGAGAAGGATAGTTAGGGTGGTCATGGAGTGAAGGAGGCAGTGAGGCTGGGGGAGGGGCGCCCGCCATTGCTGAGGCATAAGCAGGTAAACAAAGCCTCTGGGAAGCTCAAGGAGGCCTGCCTGCCTCTGTAGACTCCACCTCTTGGGACAGGGCATACCTAAACAGAAAGCAGCAGAAACCTCGGTAGGGGTAAATGTCCCTGTCTGACAGCTTTGAAGAGAGCAGTGGATCTCCCAGCATGGAGGTTGAGATCTGAGAACAGACAGACTGCCTGCTCAAGTGGGTCTCTGACCCCTGAGTAGCCTAACTGGGAGACATACCCCACTAGGTGCAGACCGACACCTCACACCTCACACGGCAGGATACACCCCTGAGATGAAGCTTCCAGAGCAAGAATCAGACAGCAACAATTGCTGTTCAGCAATATTCTATCTTCTGCAGCCTCCGCTGCTGATACCCAGGCAAATAGGGTCTGGAGTGGACCTCAAGCAAACTCCAACAGACCTAAAGCTGAGGGTCTTGACTGTTAGAAGGAAAACTAACAAACAGAAAGGACACCCACACCAAAACCCCATCAGTACATCACCATCATAAAAGACCAAAGGCAGATAAAAACCACAAAGATGGGGAAAAAGCAGTGCAGAAAAGGTGGAAATTCAAAAAATAAGAGCACATCTCCCCCTCCAAAGGAACGCAGCTCATCGCCAGCAACGGATCAAAGCTGGACGGAGAATGACTTTGATGAGTTGAAGGAAGAAGGCTTCAGTCGATCAAACTTCTCAGAGCTAAAGGAGGAACTATGTAACCAGTGCAAAGAAACTAAAAACCTTGAAAAAAGATTTGATGAATGGCTAACTAGAATAACCAATATAGAGAAGTCCTTAAAAGAACTGATAGAGATGAAAACCATAACACGAGAACTACGTGACAAATGCACAAGCTTCAGTGGACAACTCGATCAACTGGAAGAAAGAGTATCAGCAACTGAAGATGAAATGAATGAAATAAAGCAGGAAGAGGAGTGTAGAGAAAAAAGAGTAAAAAGAAATGAACAAAGCCTCCAAGAAATATGGGATTATGTGAAAAGACTAAATACACCTGACTGGTGTGCCTGAAAGTGACGGGGAAAATGGACCCAAGTTGGAAAACACTCTGCAGGATATCATCCAGGAGAACTTCCCCAACGTAGTAAGGCAGGCCAACATTCAAATTCAGGAAATACAGAGAACACCACAAAGATACTCCTCGAGAAGAGCAACTCCAAGACACATAATTGCCAGATTCACCAAAGTTGAAATGAAGGAAAAAATGTTAAGGGCAGCCAGAGAGAAAGGTCGGGTTACCCACAAAGGGAAGCCCATCAGACTAACAGCAGATTTCTCAGCAGAAACTCTACAAGGCAGAAGAGAGTGGGGGCCAGTATTCAACATGCTTAAAGAAAAGAATTTTCAAGCCAGAATTTGATATCCAGTCAAACTAAGTTTCATAAGTGAAGGAGAAATAAAATCCTTTACAGACAAGCAAATGCTGAGAGATTTTGTCACCACCAGGCCTGCACTACAAGAGACCCTGAAGGAAGCACTAAACATGGAAAGGAACAACAGGTACTAGCCATTGCAAAAACATGCCGAAATGTAAAGACCATTGATGCTAGTAAGAAACTGCATCAACTAACGAGCAAAATAACCAGCTAATATCATAATGACAGGATCAAATTCACATATAACAATATTAACCTTAAATGTAAATGGATTAAATGGTCCAATTAAAACACACAGACTGGCAAATTGGATAAAGAGTCAAGACCCATCAGTCTGCTGTATTCAGGAGAGCCATCTCACATGCAGAGACACACATAGACTTAAAATAAAGGGATGGAGGAAGATCTACCAAGCAAATGGAAAACAAAAAAAGCAGGGGTTGCAATCCTAGTCTCTGATGAAACAGACTTTATTCCATCAAAGATCAAAAGAGACAAAGAAGGCCATTACATAATGGTAAAGGGATCAATTCATCAGTGAGAGCTAACTATCCTAAATATATATGCACTCAATACAGGAGCACCCAGATTCATAAAGCAAGTCCTTAGAGACTTACAAAGAGACTTAGACTCCCATACAATAATAATGGGAGACTTTAACACCCCACTGTCAACATTAGACAGATCAACGAGAGAGAAAGTTAACAAGGATATCCAGGAATTGAACTCAACTCTGCACCAAGCAGACCTAACAGACATCTACAGAACTCTCCACCTAAAAGCAGCAGAATATACATTCTTCTCAGCACCACATTGCAATTATTCCAAAACTGACCACATAATTGGAAGTAAAGCACTGCTCAGCAAATGTAAAAGAACAGAAATTATAACAAGCTGTCTCTCAGACCACAGTGCAATCAAACTAGAACTCAGGACTAAGAAACTCAATCAAAACCGCTCAACTACATGGAAACTGAACAACCTAATCCTGAATGACTACTGGGTACATAACGAAATGAAGGCAGAAATCAAGATGTTCTTTGAAACCAATGAGAACAAAGACACAACATACCAGAATCTCTGGAACACATTTAAAGCAGTGTGTAGAGGGAAATTTATAGCACTAAATGCCCACAAGAGAAAGGAGGACAGATCTAAAATTGACACCCTAACATCACAATTAAAAGAACTAGAGAAGCAAGAGCAAACACATTCAAAAGCTAGCAGAAGGCAAGAAATAACTAAGATCAGAGCAGGACTGAAGGAGATAGAGACACAAAAAAACCCTCCAAAAAATCAATGAATCCAGGAGTTGGTTTTTTGAAAAGATCAACAAAATAGACCACAATAAAGAAAAGAGAGAAGAATCAAATAGATGCAATAAAAAATGATAAAGGGGATATCACCACCGACCCTACAGAAATACAAACTACCATCAGAGAATACTATAAACACTTTTACGCAGATAAACTAGAAAACATAGAAGAAATGGGTAATTTCCTGGACACTTACACTATCCCAAGACTAAACCAGGAAGAAGTTGAATCCCTGAATAGACCAATAGCAGGCTCTGAAATTGAGGCAATAATTAATAGCCTACCAACCAAAAAAAGTCCAGGACCAGACGGATTCACAGCCGAATTCTGCCAGAGGTACAAGGAGGAGTTGGTACCATTCCTTCTGAAACTATTCCAATCAATAGAAAAAGAGGGTATCTTCCCTAACTCATTTTACAAGGCCAACCTCATCCTGATACCAAAGCCTGGCAGAGATAAAACAAAAACAGAGAATTTTAGACCAATATCCCTGATGAACATCAATGCAAAAATCCTCAATAAAATACTGGCAAACCAAATCCAGCAGCACATCAAAAAGCTTATCCACCATGATCAAGTGGGCTTCATCCCTGGGATGCAAGGCTGCTGCAACATATGCAAATCAATAAACGCAATCCAGCATATAAACAGAACCAAAGACAAAAACCACATGTTTATCTCAATAGATGCAGAAAAGACCTTTGACAAAATTCAACAGCCCTTCATGCTAAAAACTCTCAATAAATTCGGTACTGATGGAACGTATCTCAAAATAATAAGAGTTATTATGACAAACCCACAGTCAATATCATACTGAATGGGCAAAAACTGGAAAAATTCCCTTTGAAAACTGGCACAAGACAGGGATGCCCTCTCTCACCACTCATATTCCACATAGTGTTGGAAGTTCTGGCTAGGGCAATCAGGCAAGAAAAAGAAATAAAGGATATTCAGTTAGGAAAAGAAGAAGTCAAATTGTCCCTGTTTGCAGACGACATGATTGTATGTTTAGAAAACCCCATCATCTCAGCCCAAAATCTCCTTAAGCTGATAAGCAACTTCAGCAAAGTCTCAGGATACAAAATCAATGTGGAAAAATCACAAGCATTCTTATACACCAGTAACAGACAAACAGAGAGCCAAATCATGAATGAACTCCCATACACAATAGCTTCAAAGAGAATAAAATATCTCGGAATCCAACTCACAAGGGATGTAAAGGACCTGTTCAACGAGAACTACAAATCACTGCTCAGCGAAATAAAAGAAGACACAAACAAATGGAAGAACATATCATGTTCAAGGATAGGAGGAATCAGTATCGTGAAAATGGCCATACTGCCCAAGGTCATTTATAGATTCAATGCCATCCCCATTAAGCTACCAATGACTTTCTTCACAGAATTGGAAAAAACTACTTTAAAGTTCATATGGAACCAAAAAAGAGCCCGCATTGCCAAGACAATCCTAAGTCAAAAGAACAAAGCTGGAGGCATCACGCTACCTGACTTCAAATTATACTACAAGGCTACAGTAACCAACACAGCATGGTACTGGTACCAAAACAGACATATAGACCAATGGAACAGAACAGAGCCCTCAGAAATAATACCACACATCTACAGTCATCTGATCTTTGACAAACCTGACAAAAACAAGAAATGGGGAAAGATTCCCTATTTAATAAATGGTGCTGGGAAAATTGGCTAGCCATAAATAGAAAGCTGAAACTGGATCCTTTCCTTGCTCTTTATATGAAAATTAATTCAAGATGGATTAGAAACTTAAATGTTAGACCTAAAACCATAAAAATCCTAGAAGAAAACCTAGGTAATACCATTCAGGACACAGGCATGGGCAAAGATTTCATATCTAAAACACCAAAAGCAATGGCAACAAAAGCCACAATTGACAAATGGGATCTAATTAAACTAAAGAGCTTCTGCACAGCAAAGGAAACTACCACCATAGTGAATAGGCAACCTACAGAAGGGGAGAAAAGTTTTGCAATCTACTCATCTGACAAAGGGTTAATATCCAGAACCCACAAAGAACGCAATCAAATTTACAAGAAAAAAACAACCCCAACAAAAAGTGAGCAAAGGATATGAACAGACATTTCTCAAAAGAAGACATTCATACAGCCAACAGACACATGAAAAAATGTTCATCACTCGCCATCAGAAAAATGCAAATCAAAACCACAATGAGATACCATCTCACACCAGTTAGAATGGCAATCATTAAAACATCAGGAAACAACAGGTGCTGGAGAGGATGTGGAGAAATAGGAACACTTTTACACTGTTGGTAGGACTGTAAACTCATTCAACCATTGTTGAAAACAGTGTGGCGATTCCTCAAAGGTCTAGAACTAGAAATACCATTTGGCCCAGCCATCCCATTGCTGGGGATATATCCAAAGGATTATAAGTCATGTTGCTATAAAACACATGCACATGTATGTTTATTGTGGCACTATTCACAATAGCAAAGACTTGGAATCAACCCAAATGTCCATCAGTGACAGACTGGATTAAGAAAATGTGGCACATATACACCATGGAATACTATGCAGCCATAAAAATGGATGAGTTTGTGTCCTTTGTAGAGACATGGACGCAGCTGGAAACCATCATTTTCAGCAAACTATCGCAAGAACAGAAAATCAAATACTGCATGTTCTCACTCATAGGTGGGAACTGAACAATGAGATCACTTGGACACAGGAAGGGGAACATCACACATTGGGTCCTATTGTGGGGAAGGGGTAGGGGGTAGGTATAGCATAAGGAGATATACCTAATATAAATGACGAGTTAATGGGTACAGCACACCAACATGGCATATGTATACATATGTAACAAACCTGCACGTTGTGCACATTTACCCTAGAACTTAAAGTATAATACAAATAAATAAATAAATAAACATAGACATAATAAATAAGATCTAGTATTTGATAGCACAGGAGGGTAACTGTAGTCAATAATATTTTAACTGTACATTTTACAACAACTAAAAGAGAATAATTTGTTTGCAAAATGAATGATAAATGCTTGAGATGATGGATACCTCATTTACCCTGATTACACATTGTATGCTTGTATGAAAATGTTAAACATACCCCATAAATATATACACCTACTATGTACTCACGAAAATTAACAATTAAAAAAAACTGGGTATAGAAGGAACATACCTCAACATAATAAATGGCATATACGATTAACCCACAGTTAACATTTTACTGAATGGGAAAATATTGAAGGCATTTCCCCTAAGATCTGGAAGATAATGATGCCCACTTTCATCACTTTCATTCATCATAGTATTGGAAGTCCTGGCCAGAGCAATTCAGCAAGAGAAAGAAATAAAGGGCATATAAATTGGAAAGGGAGAATCTAAATTATCCTTGTTTGCAGATGAAATGATTTGTAAAAACGTAAAGACTCCAACAAAAACTGTTAGAATTGATAAATGAATTTAGCAAAGTTGTAGGATGCAAAATTGACATACAAAATCAGTAGCATTTATATATGCCAACAGCAAACAAGTTGAAAAAGAAATCAAGAAAACAACCCCATTTACAATAGCCAAAAAGAATATAAAATGCCTATGAATCGATTTAACTAAAGAAGTGAAAGATGTTTGCAAGGAAACTGTAAAACTCTGATTAAAGAAATTGATGAGGGTGGACAAAGAAAAATAGAAATACATTCCATGCTCTTGGGTTGGAAGAATTAATATTGTTAAAATGACAAAACTACCTGATATGGTTTGGATGTCCCCACCCAAATCTCACCTTGAAATGTAATAATCCCCATCTGCCAAGGGCGGGACAAAGTAGGAATAACTGAATCATGAGGGTGTTTTCACCCATACTGTTCTTGTGGTAGTGAATAAGTCTCACAAGATCTGATGGTTTTAAAAATGGGAGTTCCAGCCAGGTGCGATGGTTCACACCTGTAATCCCAGCATCTTGGGAGGCTGAGATGGGTGGATCACTTGAGGTCAGGAGTTTGAGACCAGCCTAGCCAACATGGGGAAACCCTATCTCTACTAAAAATACAAAAACTAGCCAGGAGTGGTGGCACGTGCCTGTAGTCCCAGCTACTCGGGAGGCTGAGGCAGGAGAATCGCTTAACCCTGGGAGGCGGAGATGCAGTGAGCCGAGATTGTGCCATTGTACTCCAGCCTTGGAGACAGAGTGAGACTCCATCTCAAAAAAAAAAATAAATAAATAAAACGAAAAAAGAAAAATGGGAGTTCCCCTGCTCAAGCTCTTTTGTCTGCTGCCATGTAAGATGCAGCTTTGCTTCTCCTTTTCCTTCCACCATGATTGTGCGGCCTCCCCAGCCATGTGGAACTGCGAGTCCATTAAACCTCTTCCCTTTATACATTACCCAGCCTCAGGTATGTCTTTATTAGCAGTGTGAGGACAGACTAATACAGTAAATTGGTACTGGGAAGTGGGGTGCTGCTGTAAAGATACCTGAAAATGTGGAACCGACTTTGGAACTGGGTAACAGGCAGAGCTTGGAACAGTTTGGAGGGGCTGGAAGAGGACAGGAAGATGTGGGAAAGTTTGGAACTTCCTAAAGACTTGTTGAATGACTTTGACCAAAATGCTGATAGTAACATGGAAAATGAAGTCCAGGTTGAGGTGGTCTCAGATGGAGATGAGGAAATTCCTGGGAACTGCAATAAAGGTGACACTTGTTGTGTTTCAGCAAACAGACTGGTGGCATGGCATTTTGCCACTACCCTAGAGATTTCTGGAACTTTTGAACTTGAGAGAGATGATTTAGGGCATCTGGTAGAAGAAATTACTAAGCAGCAAAGCATTCAGGAGGTGAAAGAACATAAAAGTTTGGAAAATTTGCAGCCTGATAATGTGATAGAAAAGAAAAACCCATTTTCTGGAGACAGATTCAAGCCAGCTGCAGAAATTTGCATAAGTAACGAGGAGCCAGATGTTAATCACCAAGACAATGGGGAAAATGTCTCCAGGCCATGTCAGAGACCTTCATGGCAGCTCCTCCCATCATAGGCCTGAAGGCCTAGGAGGGAAAAAATGATTTCATGGGCTGGATCCAGGGCCTGCTTGCTGTGTGCAGCCTTGGGACTTGTCCTGTGTCTCAGCAGCTCCAGCCATGGCTAAATGGGGCCAAGGTACAGCTTGGGCTGTTGCTTCAGTGGGTGCAAGCTCCAAGTCTTAGCAGCTTCTACATGGTGTTGATCCTGCAGGTATGCAGAAGACAAGAATTGAACCTTGTCTCAAGGTTCAATTGAGGTGGAGGTTATAAATTTTCCAGTCTGGGATATGTCTTTATTAGCAGCATGAGAACAGACTAATACACTACCCAAAGCAATTTACAGATACAATACAATCTTTATCAAAATATCAGGACATTTTTCACAGAAAGAGAAAAACAATTCTAAGATGTATATGTAACTAAAAAAGACCCCAAATAGGTAAAGCATTCCTGACCAAAAAGAGCAGAGCTGGAAACATCATACTACCTGACTTGAAAATATATTACAAAGCTATAGTAGCCAAAACAGCATGGTACTACCAGAAAAACAGACATATAAACCAACAGAACAGAGTAAAGAACCCAGATACAAATCTATGCATTTACAGCCAACTTATTTTTTTATAAAGGTGCCAAGAACATACAATAAAGAAAGGACAGTGTCTTCAACAAATGGTGTTGGAAAATTTGAAAAATCATATGTAGAAGAATGAAAGTAGACCTCTATCTCTCACCATACACAAACATCAATTCAAAATGTATTAATGACTCCAATCTAAGACCTCAAACTGTGAAATCACTAGAAAGAAACATTGGGAAAGCACTCCTGGACATTGGGCTGGGCAAAGTTTTTGTGTAAGACCTCAAAAGCACAGGCAACAAAAGTAAAAACAGGCAAATGGGATCACTTTAATCTAAAAATCTTCTGCACAACAAAGAAAACAATCAACAAAGTGAAGAGACAGCCCACCGAATGGGAGAAAATGTTTGCAATCTATCCATTTGGTAAGGGATTAATACCCAGAACATATGAGAAACTCAAACAACTCAATAGCAGAGAAACAAATAATATGATTAAAAAATGGGCAAAAGATCTGAATAGACATTAATCAAAAGAAGACATACAAATAGCACAGGTATATAAAAAATTCTCAACATCGCTAATCATCAGAATAATGCAGATCAAAACCATAAGGAGATATTATCTCATCCCAGTTAAAATGGCTTTTATTACAAAACAAGGAATAACAGATGCTGGCGAGGATGCGAAGAAAGGGGAAACCCTCATATGCTGTTAGTGGGAATGTAAATTAGTACACCACTATGGAAAACAGTATGGACATTCCTCAAAAAAACTAAAAAACAGAACTGTCACACGGTCCAGCAATCCCACTGCTGGGTATATACCCCAAATAAATGAAGTTAGTATATCAAAGAGACATCTAAGCTTCATCTTCATTATAGCACTACTCACAATAGCAAAAATATGGAATCAACTTTAGTATCCATCAATGGATGAGTGGATAAAGAAAATGTGGTATTTATACACAATGGAATACTATTTAGTCATAAAAAAAGAATGAAATCCTGTCATTTGCATCAACATGAATGGAACTGGTGGACATTTTAAGTGAAATGAACCAGGCACAGAAAGACAAATATTTCATTTTCTCACTCATATGTGGGAACTAAAAAAAAAGTAGATCTTAGGAAGACAAACAGTAGATTACTTATTACCAGAAGCCAGGAAGAGGAGGTTAGAGGGAGGAGGATGAATAAAATAAATAAATAAAGGGGAATATCTGTTTGAGTTCGTGTCCTTTGTAGGGACATGGACGCAGCTGGAAACCATCATTCTCAGCAAACTATCGCAAGAACAGAAAACCAAATACTGCATGTTCTCACTCATAGGTGGGAATTGAACAATGAGATCACTTGGACACAGGAAGGGGAACATCACACACCAGGTCCTATTGTGGGGAGGGGATAGGGGGTAGGGATAGCATTAGGAGATATACCTAATGTAAATGACGACTTAATGGGTGCAGCACACCAACATGGCACATGTATATATATGTAACAAACCTGCACATTGTGCGCATGTACCCTAGAGCTTAAAGTATAATAATAATAATAATAATAATAATAAATAAAAATAAAGTAAAATGGAATCAAAACAAAATGTTAGAGCTTGAGCTCCAAACCCCTCCCACGTTTTTCCTACCTTTCTCTCCTTAGAATAACCACTCTACTGAAGTTGCTGTGTATCATTTCAATAAATGGTCTGTTTTAGGTTTTACTTTTTTGAGATAAGGTCTTACTGTGTCATCCAGGCTGAAGTGCAGTGGTGCAATCATGCTTTATTGCGGCCTCAACCTCCTGGGCTCAAGAGATCTGCCACCTCAGCCTCCCAGGTAGCTGGGACTACAGGTACATGCCACCACGTCTGGCTAATTTTTGTACTTTTTGTAGAGATGAGGTTTTGGCATATTGTCCAGGCTGGTCTCAAACTCCTGAGCTCCAAAAGTGCTAGAATTACAGGAGTGAGCCACTGTGCCTGGCCTCAATGAATGTTCTTATTCTTTTCTCTGTACGTATGTTTCATAAACAATATACAATATCATATAGGGAAAATTTTAATTTGCATAGCTAATATCAAACTTACCACCTCCAGGTATCGATCCTAAGAAAACTTTTACACATGTTCACAAGAAGACACATATGTGCATTACAGTACTATTCATTGTTGTACCATTTGCAATAGCAAAATGGATAGTGAATACAATCTAATCATCCTTCAGTAGGGGAATTGATAAATATAACTGTGGTTTATTCATATCATAGAATACCATAGAGAAGTTAAAATAAATTGGTTAGATCTAAATGTATCAACACAAATAAATCTCAAAAACAATGTCGGGTAAATAAGGCAAGTTGCAAAAATATACATGCAGGATGATACCATCTACATATTTGTTTGCTCCTCTGTAACTCTGAGCTTTCTGATGTCTGTTTATTCATGTTCAAAACAGACCACAAAATATTATTTTAGTTATTTCAATTAAGTATCTTTTACAGTTTGCAAAGCACTTTTATATACACAATCTCATTAATAAAGGCAAATAGGAAGATAAATGCGTTAATGTTTAAAAGTGCTTTTTTCAGTTTTGAGAGTCCTGAGAATTTTTAGTAAAGACTTCATTAGCTCAAGAAAAATACTAGGATCTAAGCTGTATTCTTATCTTTAAGGCCTCCATGGTCAATATATGAAAGCCATTAATTAACTGAAGCTCTAACCTTGGTTGAGCTTCCTAATCAGCTACCTCTCGACCCAAAGGAGAAATAAGAATAGGAAGTCACATTAAGGGAGAGCCTCTCATGGTGCTTCCTTTATAGATATATCACACTATAAAACAACCTGAATGCTTTAACAAGACTTCTCAGAGGAAGGCATAACATATGTTCCTTGTTTAAACTTTTAAAATTCCCCTAGAATATAAATTGATTCAACGTTCATCATACAGTAGGCTCTCAAGAAGATAGTGTTAATACACATTTCTTCCCAAATTCTCTTTTCTTGTCCTGGAAAAGCCAAATAATTTGAAGGCATGGATTATGCTTTATCTTTGTATCTTCCAGAGCATGATTTTTGTGCATGAAAGTTGCTCAAGTGTAGAAAGCAGTAAAGAACAGTAGAAAGCACGCAGGGTCTGACGTCAGACTAAACAGACCTGGCTTCAAGTCATGGATCTACCACTTATTGAGTCATGGATCTGCCAATTGACTTTGGGCTAAGGTTGCCTGATTATTTGTTAGATTTAGCAAATAAAAATCCAGGACACCCAGTAAAAATCTAGGGACATATACAAAACAATTCCTCATTGTTTATCTGAAATTAAAATTTAACCAAGCATCCTGTATTTTCATCTGGTTATCCCAATTTGAGCAAATTACTTGTCTGTGTTTCAGGCAGTTTCCCTAAAGAAATGCCCACAGGCAAGCAACATTCTCTATTCAATCATGCCATGGATGAGGCAGAGCCCTCACCTATCCTGCTTCTCCAGAAGATGGAGTTAGGCTATTGACACTTAGTACCCTAAAGTCAGAGACCCTAAACAATTTCCCTAAGACAGCTCTGCACAATGAAAACCAGTCCCTCCCAAAATACTGATGGTGTCTTGTTTGATAAACACTGTGCGAAATGTCTGTGTGAAAAGAGCAACTGTGCTTAGTTTATTGTTGAGTTGGCTATTTTATACTGGATGGATAGTGTTCCCTTCCCACTTACTTTTACTGTATATGATCCAGTCCCACACATAAAACTGGAATGATGCAATTGGGGGTAATAAGTTAAAGAATGAGAAGAAATAATTTCAATTCTGTTGCCATCAGTCCAGTTACAGCAAAAAAATCCCATAATTCAATCCTTTCTGAGAGAAGTTTCCTAGTTCACACAAGGCAGTGGACAAATGCATGTTTTTTCTCCCACATTATTATTTTTTTTCACCATCTAAACTCAAAGCATTGTGGGAATTTACATTACGTACTATAATCCCACTCCACAATTTAATACTGATGAATGGCTTTGAAAAGAGGGAAGATGAGAGGGTTGTCTTATGTCTGCTCTGGAACAGTTGATTCAATGACCATAGTTTTTCTTCTGTCTGCATTCGTGGGTATCTCAGCTTGTGCTAAAAATGCTCTCTTCCCCTCTTAAACTCAGTTACCCCCTAAGTATGGTCATACATTCAGCCAAAATATAGGGGCTAAGGTGATAAGAGTAAAGTGGAAAAGAGGCGTCAGTAGTTCCACAAGTAATCTCCTGAGGTTCTCTTCAATGTCACCTAAGTTAATGGAACCTTTGGCATCAAACACCTGCATTCGAATTCCGATTATACCACTTACAAGCTCTGTCAACTCAGAAAGATATTTGACCTCTTTGTGCATATTTTCTCACCTGCAAAATGGGAATAGTAATATATACTTCAAATAATTGTCATAAGGATAAGGGAAACACTACATGTAAAGCATTTAGCACAAAGTTAGGCAGAGAACAGGTACTCGATAAGTACCTATTATTACTGAGATTCCCTCAGAGAAGCACCCCTTCTGACTCCAGGTCAATAGAATCATTGTCAGGTTAAAGCTACCCTTGATGATGACCTATG
This sequence comes from Rhinopithecus roxellana, assembly GCF_007565055.1. Classification (NCBI taxonomy): domain Eukaryota; kingdom Metazoa; phylum Chordata; class Mammalia; order Primates; family Cercopithecidae; genus Rhinopithecus; species Rhinopithecus roxellana. The sequence continues at coordinate 134,186,343 of NC_044555.1, read as the reverse complement.
TGTGGACAATCAGGGAAATAACCATTTATATCCTAGCTTAATAAAGCCCTCCAGAAAGTGTCCACATGCACACATACACACACACACAAACACACATGAACATGCACACCCCAGGCAAAATGAATGGGATAGCATTTCACATATAATTCAGATTCAGTTGCATATACACTGAAAGAAACTATTTTTCATAAGCAATTTATTTAGAAAAAAATGCGATTCACAAACTCAGTTGAAGGAATTTGATTGAAATGTCACTGCCAACAATGAATGTCATCTTTCAAGACAGAGTCATCTATAGAATAACTTCTACAAAAGAGATAAAATGTAAATTTCCATTTTAGGCTGTATGGAAAGAGTATTTCACTAAGCTTTACAAGGAGATGGCATTATCTCCATGCTTTGTGAATCTCAGTGTCCTCCCCAGCCAATCATATCAAACTTTTTAGCACTTTTGATTCACGATTGTGCTTGACAACATCGTTTGACCCTCAGCACCCTCAGTACCCTCTTCCATGCACCTTCCTATTTCACAGGGGTAAAAAATCTAAAAACTCTATTTCCCAGCCTCTCTTGCAACTCAATTCTGGATGTGAATTCCATTTGTCCAATGAGATGCACTTACACAAGATTTGAAATGTGGGAGGGAGGAAAATGCCATCTTCCTACTGCTTTGGCCACTGTTGGTCAAGTTTACTAGTCAGCTTTGAGCTCTGTGGGGCAGAAGTAGTGGAGTTAACAGCAGTGGTTGCAGAAGTTCTTGAGTGGTAGCTTCTTAGCCTCTAGTTCACAGTTATGGTGGTGTGTTTCCTGACCTCCAATCTTCTAATCTTTCCCAGGATTTTATAAGCACTGAACCCTGACTGATACAATTCCCTTGGTGCTTTGTAAAACCTTTCCACCAAAACAATTTCATAGCAGTGAATCATAAACTCTACCTCCACAGAGTCTGGGAATATAGCCCTAAGTGAGTCCTTGAATGCATCAAATGTCTAAAGCTCATATTTTATTTCAGAAACTAATGCAACATTAGAATTCTGTTCCATAATTCATCTGTTTGTTTTCATACAAAAATGTTTTAACTTATTTGCCTTCAAATAAAACATATGCTAGAGGAAGGCATGCTATGCCTATTGTGTATCACAGATCAGTGGTTCTCGAACCAGGATTTGCATCAGAACATGTGCAGAGCATCAATAGCTAGTTTCCCAAGATCCATGCCAGACCTTTGGAATGAGAATCTCTGAAGATTCATGGTGGATTACAGATAGTAAATTTTTTAAAACTCCCCAGTTGATTCTGTTGTGCAGCCAGGTTTGAAAAAAAAATTTGTTTGGATTATCAGGAAAATATGTACCTGGATTATATTTCCTCAGTTTTCCCAAAAATATGTTTTCAGTGAATGAATTGTGATTTGATGTTTTGACTGCATTTTGATAGAGGGTAAATAGTGCAAATATTCAATCAAAGGTCTCTGTGTCTTTTGTAAAAATACAATTAAAAAACCATTGTCCTAAAGACAGCAACAATAGAAACTAGGAACTACTAGAAGAGGCAGGGAGGGAGGGAGGGAGGAGGGAGCAGATAGGTTGAAAAACTGTTGGGTATTATGCTCAGTACTTGGGTGATGGGATCATTCATACTCCAAACCTCGGCATCACACAATATACCCAGTTAACAAATTTTCATATGTACCCCCTGAATCTAAAATAAAAATTAAAAAATAAACCCCCCCCTAAAAACTAAAACAAATAACAACCTCACTCCACAATTTCATCTTCTTATTCAAGGAGAACAACAATCTTCTATTGAAATTTACTTTTAAGCAGAGTTGAAATTTATCTTTTATTTGTGCAATTTGAATTTAATTCTTTATTTCTAAAAAATAATTTCCTCCAAAACTTGAGAGGCATAATTCTTTGGAATATCATTTTTCTATTTCATATATGTAAAATAAATCAATGAAATAAATTATGAGCAAAATTGTTTTTAAAAAATTGTCCAATATGTCAGTGTCACATATGTGATGCCATATGATAAATTTCTTTGTAGCATTCCTTACTTTGGTAGAAATATATAGAGCCAACATATTTTCCTTTTCCCCTTGAATACCAGAAAGCTCAGAGGTAAACTTTTTGCTATATTCTGTAGAGAAGTCATTCCATATTCCAGGTCCTGTTATCTCATTCCTTCTAAAGTGTTATCTCATTCCTTCTAAATAATTTGTCTTTTTTAGTTTATACATTTGTTTTTTATTGTTTCATTTCAGTCTATTAATATTGTAAACAGATTTGAATGTGGAAGGGATATAACTTATAAGTTAACTAACTGGCTCTCTTTGACTGTTGTCTATTCAAGAGGAATGACAGAACTGATTATATTGCACAATTATACTTGGCACATGAAGGTCTCAAAGGATAGTGCCAACATACACTCCCTTTATATCCTTATTTATTCTGACTACATTCTCATTTTTAAAAATCCAGACAACAGAAAAACATATAAAACAGAAAACATAAGTTCCCTTGTACTACAATACTACTCCTTTTCCCACAACATAAATAAATCGCTTTAAGCAAATTTTTATATGATCTCCCATATCTTATTTTCTGAACATGTAATAGCAAATGTATACTCCAAAATAGTATTCTGCTTTACATATAGGTCTGCAACTAGATCTGTTTCTCCTACAGTTCAGCTTGGATATCTTTCCGTGTCAATATATATGAATCTATGTCATTATTTTCAACAATTATATACAATCTCAATACATGAATGTGTCATTATTTATTTCACCAGTTCTCTACTGAACATAAGATCTTTTAAGGAACAACATGGCACAACATGGTATTTCCATGGGGAATGCGGTAAAGAGAAGTTAAAAGTTTATTTCTAGATACATGACCATCTTACTATTTAGTCTCTCACTTTCAGTCACTTTACTAACTGCATGTAGCTCATGGTCCCTCAATAATGAATTTTTAATACTAATAAAATTGAGAGAGCAAAAATGGTAACAACTCAGTAAATGACACTTTAAGCCAACTACATGCTGCCAACATATTTTACATGAGCATTTTATTTTCCCTTAGTTTACACTTTTTAAAAAATCCATACCACTCAAATAGCCAGATCAAGTTGCTCAACAGGGATTTCATCTTATAATCAAGTCAACACGTAAGTTTCTAAGAGAACTGTCTGCCCAGTGAATCAGAAGAAGAGCATTATGTGGCTTGGCTCTTACTGTGATCACCTAGCTGCTCACGTTGCAATTTATAGAAACCTAGTCCTGATCCAAACCAAGAACTCCTGGGGTGGCAGGGGTTGGAGGTGGGAACAAGAGGCAAGGTGACACTCACAGTAGACTAGAAGCTTCCTGTAATTACAAGCTTGGCTCATGTTGCCCTAAAAATATGAACTCTTCACAAATGTTTGTAACGAGAAAGTTTTATATTGCAGGCAACTCCATTGACCAATAAGCTGTTTCTCTTTGGGGAGTGAAAAATGAAACACAGGCAAACAACTGATTTTGTTTGGTGGGGAATTGTTTTATGTGACCACAAACATCTTGCTGGCTACAATTTCATCTTGGTGTGTGTGTTTGGGGAAGGATGTTCGGGAAGAGGATGGCGTAAGTGCTACATTTACACCCAGGTCTTCTGACTCCTATCCATCCACATCTACTAGTTCCTACATCAATCCATTTAACAAATAAGCACTGCCAGAGCACTTCACTAAACTCACTTTCAAAGCACATATTAAAGAGAGATGGCTTAAACTACTACCAGCTCTGACGTGGTTAAGGCATTGATCTAGTGCCACTTTCTTGAACCCCTCGAGCTTCTAAGTTTGGGGAGCAATAATTGACCCATTTGAGACTTAGCAGAAACTTTAGCTATTCTCATCATAAAAGAAAAATGCTCACACACATAACATTTTGGACACATTTCCGGAGTTTATGGACCAGATTTAACAAAATGGTATTTATTTCGATGAAAGTAATTCATAGAATGATACAGTCAAACGGCATTTTGTCTTCATACCTTTGTATAACATTACATGTAAATGTATTCACAAAGCAAAAACAATCCTTTGTTGGATCTCGCATCCTGCTTTTCAAATCAGAAAATGTCACCTTACAAGAGGCCCACAAGAAACCCATTCTGAGCGTGTTCCTCTACTGCCATCTTGTGGATTTTTGTTGAAAAAATAAAATGATACAAGAATTTTTTTCTTCTAATTTTTGAGACCTGCATACCTCTCACCTATGTTTACCAACTGTTAACATCTGGATCCACCCACTCCATTTATCTAAATACACACCCATACCCATACATCCTTTTTTTCAAATCATACAAATGTAGTTTGCTTTCATCACGACACTTCACTGCAAAATATTTCAGGATGTATTTTCCAAGAATAAACTGATTCCTCTGTTTAACCACAATATCAACACACCTAAAAAAGTCACCATGAATTCAATATCATCCAGCATCCGGTCTTTACTAAAATTCTTTCGATCATCCACCAAAATATCCTTTATGGCTTCTGTTTTTCCAATCCAAGATCCACTCAAGACTCACTCAGAGCATTTGAGTGTCTCTTTAAAGAGTCCAGGTAGGATGTCCTGCATCATGCCTCACATTCTAGAATTGCCTCTTTCCTCGCTATGATATTTAGATCAAACATTTCCAGCAAGAACATCACATAAATTATGCTGTGTACCTTCCTCTTGATCATACTGAAGGCACATCATCAAGTAAAACCACTATTGGCACTCACAAGCTTGCCACTTGGTTAAAGTAGTGACCACCAGACTTTTCCACTGAGAAAGCATGTTTTTTTCTCTTTAAAAGTAGTCTGTAGAGTGATATTTTGAGACTTATTTTCAACATTTTGCCCAGTCGTATTAGCATCCTCTGATGATCCTTACCTGAGCCAATTATTACTGCGGGTGTTAAAAAATATTGCTTTTCTAATTATTTTTATTCCTTTTACATTTAGTAGCTGGCATTCTTCTGTTTAAAAAAACACACTGGGAATTCTTTTTTCTCCTCTCCTTTTATTTTACTTTAATATTAGCATGAATTTGTGATTTTTTTTCTTAACTCAATGTACTATAAACTATTACCATCATTTTTTTGTGTGTTTAAATTATCTCAGACTTAGCCAGTGGGTGTCCCTTCAAGTTGCTTCTTGTGTCCTTATGACATATTCCCATCATTCTCTGATCACTTTCTTACTTTCTGGTTGTATTAATCCATTTTCATACTGATATGAAGAAATACCTGAGACTGGGTAATTCATAAAGAAAAAAGAGGTTTAATGGACTCACAGTGCCACATGGCTGGTGTGGCCTCACAATCGTGGTGGAAGGCAAAGGAGGAGCAAAGGTAGGTCTTACATGGCAGCAGGCAAGACATCATGTGCAGGGGAACTGCCCTTTATACAACCATCAGATCTTGTGAGTCTTATTCACTATCATGAGAATAGCAGGGAAAAAAAACCCTTCTCCATGATTCAATTACCTCCCACTGGGAGGTAATTGTTGTCCCTCCTACAACATGTGGGGATTATGGGAGCTACAATTCAAGATGAGATTTGAGTGGGGACATAGCCAAACTATATCACTGGTATAGCAAGATATTTATATCTAGGCTCACATTGTGCTTGTACTTTCACTGAAATCAGTAGTTTCTCCAAAGAAACCTGATTAGTTTAAGTAGGAAATGATGCATAGAAACAAATATCTTGGTGTTAGGTATGTATGCTACTACAGGGTCATTACTCCTATATCCAGTCAATCAATGAACAGAGATAAACAGAGATACATACACACACACTCACACACACGCATGCATGCATGCATGCATGCATGCATGTATTTTAATCATGAGTTCAGATGTCTTCTATGATTGAGTAGCTTGTAGCAGAAATGAATATTTTAACAAGAAAAACTAGAAAAGGCAGGTTTTTATAAACATCTTTTGAGAAGAAATAAGAAGGCTACTAAGAAACTAGATCCAGAAAGAAGGGAGCTCATTAAGGTGAGCTTACTTCATGGACAGTTATTTTCTTCCTGGATGGTTTTGGCATGGAGGATGAGATAAAGAATTTAGCAGAGCAGTTTTAGGTCACCTCTTGGGGCTGGGGAGATTAAATTGTGCAGTGGACAAGGCTGCTAGATGTTGAGAGACCAAGCTCCCAGAGAGATAGAAGGGACAGAAAAACGAACCTAGCACTTGGGACCAATGTTCTTCTAGAGGCATTTACAGTTTAAACAGTGCAGAAAATTAGGGTAAGAAGCCAAGCAGAAAGCATCAACAAAGCAGAGCAAGCAAGCAGGCTCACAATGTTCCAGGGTGAAAAATTGGAGTTCATGACCTTATAAGTAGGAGGAGCTCCAACAAACAACCCTGATTCTTAGTTGGAACTCCTAGAGAGCTACACCCTAGAAGTGGGGGTAAACCAGAAATAAACTGGGACATAAAATGACCGCAAATTAGCTTTCAGTAAGCAAAGCCCCAAGTTGAATTACATTTATCTAATCCTCTGCTGCCTCACAGAGGAAAGGGCAATATCCTCTGGAGGAAGATACCATGATCTGGAGTCTCTATATGTTTCATACACAATGTTGGGCATTCAGTCAAAAACATTTTTTATATGACAAAGAGTTGTATTCTTTCAAACTCTGACAAAACAATAAGAGAAACATAAGCACTTTCATTTTTTAAAACAATCTTCTTTTCAGGTATTAAAGCTTTTCAGTTTAAATCAAAACTTCAATCTCATTCTGAATTCAAATCTTCTCTTCAATCTCAGTTCAGGCCTTATCTCTCGGGTCAGAAATAGGCAGAGATGAGGAGGGTCTAGTCCTTCACATTCTTGATCTATTCAGTAAAAATTTACTGACATACAAATAAACAGGAGCAAGAGAAAAAGAGAGAGGCTAGAAACAGAAACAGGTAATATTGGAGTTATCAGACAAAGACTTTAAAATAATTGTGATGAATAGGTTCAAGGAAATATATGGCAAAAGACAGAATGTCACCAAAGAATTGGAATCTACAATAAAAAGCCAAATGGAAGTCTGAAACAGAAAATACAATAGCTAAAATTAAGAGCTCAACAGATGGATTTAACAGCAGATTGGGCAAGGTTGAAAATGGAATTAGTGCACGAGATAGTATCTAGAATGAAGTGTAGAAGTAAAAAGCATTGACATTCCTGAAAAGGTTGTAAGATATATATATATATATATGTATATATGTGTGTGTGTGTATATATATATATATATATATATATATATATGTATATGTATATGTATAAAATAGTGGGAAAGACTAATATAAGTGTAGTTGGGGGACCTAAGAAAAGAAGAGCAAGGGAGTTAGGGTACAAGCAGCCTTAGAGAAAGTGGACAAATTATTTAAGAAACAGAACTCAACAAAATTGACACAAAAATAAATAGTCCTAGATCTACGAAAGAAAAAAACACTGTTATTAAAAACCTCCCCACAAAGTCAAACTCCAGGCCTAAATGGCTTCACTGACAAAGTGTTTCAAACACTTAAAGAATAAATAATATTAATCTTACGCAAATGCTTCCAAAAAAAAAAAAAAAAGAGAGAGAAAACATGGAACACTTCCCATCTTGTTTTATGAAGCCAGCAAAATGAAAACTTGTAAAAGACACTTCAAGAAATACAAATCACATTAATAATGTGTGTGTGTGTAAATCTAACTTAGTGATATTTAACAATGCTTATATCACAACCACATGAAGCTTATGGAAAATTAATTCATTTAACTTATAATTTACTATATTAACAGGAAAAAAGGGTAGAAAATCATATGAGCACCTCACTAGATGCAGAAAAGATATTTAATGAAATTCTACTTTCAATTGTGATTAAAAAAAAAGAAAAGAAAGCCTCTTAGCAAACTTAGAAGACAAGGGAACTTCCTCAATCTGAATAAATAGTAGCTACAAAAATCCTACAGCAAACATCATAATTATTGTTAAATTATTTTAAAAATTTCCCCCTGAGATCATGAACAAGATATCTGTTAGCAATACTTCTATTTGATGTCATACTAGAGATCCTAATCAGCATAATAAGTCAAGAAAGAAAGGAAAGGTATAAGGATCAGAAGTGAAAAAATCCAGAAGTATCTACAAAAGTTTTGAATTAATAGCTGTTTTAAGGAGGTTGGTAGGAGTTGAAAATATAAAAATCAATTTCATTTATCTAGATCAGGAGAGTAAGTACAAATTTTTAAAACAAAATGTCTTCCAAAAATAATCAGATACCTAGAAATAAATCTTTAAAAAGATGTGTAAGGTCTTTACACTAAAAACCAGAAGATTTTTCTGAGAAATTTTTTAAAAACTGATTTAAATACAGGAATATACTTATGAACATGAATATACATGTTCATAGGCTGGAGTCTTGATTTTGTTAATATATCATTTCCTCCCAACTTGATTTATGGAGTCAATAAAATCCCTCCCCCTAAAAAGTCACAAGTTTGTTGTGAAAATTAATAAGCTGATATTCAAATTTATATGAAACCTCAGTTGGAGGGGAAGTAGAGCAAAGTGGCTGAATAGAAGCCTCCCACAATTGTTTCCCACGCAGGAATACAAAATTGAACAACTATCTACACAAAAATACACCGTCCTAAGAACCAAAAATTAAGAAAGCAATCACAGTACTTGGTTTTATTATAACATCATATTAAAGAAAGAGGCACTGAAGAGGGTAGGAAAGACAGTCCCCAGTTGCCTACACAACCCCTCCCGCTTCCCCGGCAGTGGTCACATGGCACATGGAGAGAGAATGCACGCACTTGTTGGAGGGAGAGCACAATGGTTGTGGGACTATGCATTGGAATTCAGTGCTGCCCTGTCAGAGTGGAAAGCAACATGAGGCAGAATTCAGTTGGTGCCCATAGAGGGAGCATTTAGACCAACCTTAGACAAAGTCAAATTATCTAGCCCAATGGTTGGAACCTAAGTTCCAGCAAGCCCCACCACTGTACGCTAAAGGGCTATAGGATCTTAGATAAACTTGAAAGGCAGTCGAGGCCACAAGGACCGCAATTCCCGGGCAAGTCCTGGTGCTCTTCCAGGTTGGGAGCCAGTGGACTAGGGGGCATACAACATAGTGAGACACAAGCTGCGGTGGCCAAGGGAGTGCTTGCGTCACCCTCTCCCTCAACACCAGGCAGCACAACTTGCAGCTCTTGAAGAGACTCCTTCTCTTGAGGAGAGAAGAGCAGAAAGTAAAGAGGATGTTGTCTTGCAACTTGTATACCAGCTTAGCCACAGTAGAATAGGGAACCGAGGAAGAGTCCTGAGGCTCTAGCTCCCAGACGACATTTCTAAACACACCCTGGGCCAGAAGGGAAACTGTTGCCTTAAAGGGAAAACTCAGTCCTGGCAGAAGTCATCGCCTGTTGACTAAAGAGCCCTTGAGATCAGAATCATCAGCAGTGGTAGCCAGTCAGCACTCACTGTAGGCCTTGAGTGAGACTCAGAGTTGTGCTGGCTTCAGGTGTGACCCAACATACTCCCAGCTATGGTGGCTATGGGGAGAGATTCCTTCTGCTTTAGGAAAGGAGAGGGAAGAATAAAGGGGACTTTTTCAGCTTGGGTACCAGCTTGGCCACAGTGGGGTAGAGCACCAAATAGGCCCTTAGGATCCCTGTTTCCAGGCCTTGGACAGCAGATGGCATTTCTGGACTCGCCCTGGGTCAAAGGAGAATCTACAATGCTGAAGAGACTCAAGACTGGCAGCATTCACTGCAAGCTGACAGAAGAATCCTTGGTCTTCAGTTGAACATCTGTGGTAGCCAGGCAGCACTTACCGTGGGCCTAAACAGTGGTGGCCATGGGGAGTCTCTTCTGCTTGAGGAAAGGTGAGGGTAGAGTGAGAAGGATTTTGTCTCATGGCGTGGGTACCAGCTCAGCCATAATAAAATAGAGCACAAGGTAGAATTCTAAGGTTTCCAACTGCAGGCCTTGGCTACCAGACAGCATCACTGGACCTACCCAGAGCCGGAGAGAATTCGCCATCCTTAAGGGAAGGACACAAACCTGGCAGGCTCTACCATCTGCTGATTGTAGAGCCCTTGGGCCTTGAGTGAATATATGCAGTAGTCAGGCAGTGGTCACTGCAGGCCTTGTGTAAGACCCAGTGCTGTACTGGCTTCAGGTCTGACTCAGTATAGTCTTAGTCATGGTGGTCACAGGGGTACTTGTATCACCCTTCCCCCAGTTCCTGGCAGCGCATCAGAGGAGAGAGAGAGAGAGAGAGAGAGAGAGAGAGAGAGAGAGAGAGAGGAGAGAGAGAGAGAGAGAGAGAGAGAGAGAGAGAGAGAGAGAGAGTCTGTTTCAGGGAATGTAAGGGAAGAAGACAAGAGTTTCTGCCTGAACTCTCCCAGATCTTACCTAAGACCACAAAGGCAGTAACTTTACAAGTCTTAAAGAGTCACAGCATTACTGGGCTTTGGGAACCCTCAAAGCAGATATGGTAACAGTAACCAAAGACTTAGATCACAACACTCAAGTTCCTTCAAATACCCGGAAAGATTCCAGGAAGGATACAAACAAGCCCAGACTGGGAAAACTACAATAAATACCTAACTCTTTGAAGCCCACATACTGATAAACATCCACAAGCATCAACACCATCCAAAAAAACATAATTTCACCGATAAGGCACCAGTGACTAATCCCAAAGAAACGGAGATATGTGACCTTTAAGACAGAATTCAAAATACAGTTTTGAGGAAGCTCAAGGAAATGCAAGATAACACAGAGAAGGAATTCAGACTCCTATCAGATACATTTAACAAAGATATTGAAATTTAAAAACAATCAAGCAGGCCTGGCGCAGTGGCTCATGCCTGTAATCCTAGTGCTTTGGAAGGCCGAAGCAGGCAGATCACTTTGAGGCCAGGAGTTCAAGGCCAGTCTGGCCAACATGGCAAAATCCTGTCTCTACTAAAAATACAAAAATTAGCTGGGCGCAGTGGCACATGCTGTTAATTCCCAGCTACTCAGGAGGCTGAGGCACAAGAATTGCTTGAACCCAGGAGGCAGAAGTTGCAGTGAGCCAAGATTGCACCACTGCAGTACAGCCTGGCTGACAGAGTGAGACCCTGTCTCAAAAAAAAAAAAAAAAAAAAAAAAAAGCAGAAATTCTGGAGGTGAACAAGGCAAGTGACATACTGAAGAACGCATCAAAGTCTCCTAGCAAAGCAGAAGAAAGAAATAGTGAGCCTGAAGACAGGCTATTTGAAAATCTGCACTCAGAGGAGACGAAAGAAAGAAAAAAAAGAGAAAAGAATGAAGCATGCTTACAAGATCTACAAACTAGCCTCAAAGGGCAAATCTAAGAGATAGTGACCTTAAACAGAAGGTAGAGAGAGAAATAGGAGTAGAAAGTTTATTCAAAGAGATAAAAACAGAGAATGTCCGAAACCTAGAGAAAGATACCAATATTCAAGTACAAAAACAAGTCTATAGAACATCAAGCACATTGAACACAAGTAAGACTACCTCAAGACATTTATTAATCAAACTCCCAAAGGTCAAGGATAAAGAAAGAATGCTAAAAGCAACAAGAGAAAAGAAACAAATAACATACAATGAAGCTCCGATATGTCTGGGAGCAGACTTCTCGGTAGAAAGCTTACAGGCCAGGAAAGAGTGGCATGAGATACTTAAAGTGCTGAAGAAAAAAAAAAAAAAAGCTTTTATCCTAGATTAGCATTTCCAGACAAAATATCCTTCAAACATGAAGGAGAAATAAAGACTTTCCCAGTCAAACGAAAGCTGAGGGATTTCAACACAAGACCTGTCCTACAAGAAATGCTAGGGGGAGTTCTTCAATCTGAAAGAACGGGATGCTAATGAACTATAAGAAAACATCCGGGCTCATGCCTGTAATCCCAGCACTTTGGGAGGCCAAGGCGGGTGGATCACCTGAGGTCAGGGGTTCGAAACCATCCTGGCCAACATGGTGAAACCCCGTCACTACTAAAAATACAAAATTAGCCGGGCATGGTGGCGCATGCCTGTAATCCCAGCCACTTGGGAGAGTGAGGCAGGAGAATCGCTTGAACTTGGGAGGCAGAGGTTGCAGTGAACCAAAATCGCGCCATTGCCCTCCAGCCTGGGCAACAAGAGCAAAACTCCATCTCAAAAAAAAAAAAAAAAAAAAAAAAAAAAAAAAAAAAAAAAAAAAAACACACACACAACAACTCACTGGTAATAGTGCACAGAAAAACAGACAAGTATAACATTGAAATTATGGTATATAAATTACTCATAGTTTGAGTAGAAACACCAAAAGATGATCCAATCAAAACTAGTAACTAAAACAACTTTTCAAGACTTAGGCAGTATAGTAAGATAGAAACAGAAACAACAAAAAGTAAAAACTGGGGGAATTAAGTTAAAGTGTGGAGATTTTATGAGTCTTCTCGCTGGTTGATTTTTTGTATTTATGTAATAAGTGTTGTTATTTTAAAATATGGGCTATATTATTTGCAAGCCTCATGGTAACCTCAAATCTTAAAACATACAACAGATACACAAAATTAAAAATCAAGAAATTAACATATACCCCAGAGAAAATCACCTTCACTAAAAGGAAGACAGGAAGGAAGGAAAGAAAGAAAAAAAGACTATAAAACAACCAGAAAACAAGTAAGAAAATGGCAGGAGAATGTCATTACTTACCAATAATGACACTGGATGTAAATGGACTAAACTCTCCAATCAAAAGACATAGAATGGCTGAAGGGATTAAAAAGCAAGACCCAGTGATAGGTTGCCTAAATGTAACATGCTTCACCTATAAATACACAGATAGACTGAAAATAAAGTGATGGAAAAAGATATTCTATGCTAATGGATACCAAAAAAGAGTAGGAGTCACTGTACTTATATCAGACAAAATAGAGTTCAAGACAGAAACTATAAGGAGACAAATTAGATCACTATATAATGATAAAGGAGTGAATTCATCAAGAGGATGTAATAATTTTAAATAGATAAGCATCCAACACTGGAACACACAAATATATAAAGCAAATATTATTAGAGCTAGAGAAATAGACCCCAATACAAAAATAGCTGTGTAATTTAACACCCAACTGTCAGCACTGGACAGACCTTCCAGACAGAAAATCAACAAAGAAACATCAGACTTAATCTCCACTATAGAACAATGAACCTAACAGATATTTACAGAATAGAACATTTCATCATATGGCTGCAGAATACACATTATTCTCAGAACATGGATCATTCTCAAAGATAGACCATATAGTAGCCACAAAACAAGTATTAAAAATTAAAAATATTGAGATAATATCAAGCATTGTCTCTAACTACAATGGTATAAAACTAGAGATCAATAATAAGAGGAATTTTGGAAACTACATAAACACATGGAAATTAAGCAATATGAACCTGAATGGCCAGTGGGTCAATGAAGAGATTAAAATGGAAATTAAAAATGTCTTGGAACAAATGAAAATGGAAATACAACAACATACCAAAACCTATGGTATACAGTGATAGCTGTACTAAGAGGAGAATTTATAGCAATAAGCACCTACATCAAAAAAAGAAGAAAAACTCAAACAACCAAATGATACATCATTAGCCAATCCTCTATAAATGATCATATAGGTTATTTCTTTTTTTTTTTTTTTTTTTTTTTTTGAGACGGAGTCTCGCTCTGTCACCCAGGCTGGAGTGCAGTGGCCAGATCTCAGCTCACTGCAAGCTCCACCTCCCGGGTTCACGCCATTCTCCTGCCTCAGCCTCCCGAGTAGCTGGGACTACAGGCGCCCGCCACCTCGCCCGGCTAGTTTTTTGTATTTTTTAGTAGAGACGGGGTTTTACCGTGTTAGCCAGGATGGTCTCGATCTCCTGACATCGTGATCCGCCCGTCTCAGCCTCCCAAAGTGCTGGGATTACAGGCTTGAGCCACCGCGCCCGGCCCGTATAGGTTATTTCTAATATTGTTTTCCATTACAAACAATGCTGCAATAAATAACCTCGGTACATATGTTGTTTCTTGTTTGTGGAGGGGGATCCTCTGGTTAAAATACCAGAAGTGAAATTGTTGTGTCAAAAGATAAAAATATTGGGAAATCTCTCTCCAAAGGAGTCGCTATAATTTCACACTCCCACTAGCAATGTTTGAGTGACTATTTTCATAGAGTATTACCCATAGAATGTGTTGCCAAGCTTGTCAAATCTTCTCCATCCTCACTCTCAGCTAATGACTTTGATTCCTACTTAACTGAGAAAATTGAAGCAATAAGAAACTCCACAGACTCCTATTGCCACCGCCTTTGTGCCTATGCTCTCTGCCATCTTGCTTATCACCATAAGTGAAGCTCTACTTGCTCCTATCTAATGTCACCTATGTATTTGATCCTTTCTCTCTCACCTATTGAAGTACATGACTCCAACATTTTTACACTCTCTCTCCTATATCACTAATGTTTTACTCTCTACTGGATCATTTCCACCAACATATAAATATGCCGTTATTTCTGAGTGGGGGAGTGCAGGGGAGGGGGGGATTTTCCTTAGGATGGAGACACCTGAACAATACGTGGTTGGGCAAGGACAGAAAAAAATTAAAATACCTTCTGCTCTTCAAGAAAAAATAAAAATTCTTCATTCATTCATGTTAATGATTTGGAAGTAAACTCACCTGATAACAGTGTTCTACACCAGGAGCTCTCAAAATTTAATGTACATCAGAATCACCTGAAGGGCTTGTTGAACCACAGAGTTTCTGACTCGGTAGGTTGGGATGTGGCCTCCTAGAATTTACATTTCTCACGTACTCCCAGATGATACTGCTCTTGCTGTTATGGGGATCTTACTTTGAAAATCACTGCTCTACACCCTCTTTTTACATTTGACACATCACATCTTAATTCAACACAATCTGCATCAATTGGGCATTTGTCGATAAACTTCAAAGGTGGAAATAATCTCCTTTTTAAATTATGAAATACATTACCTTAAAAAAAGCACATCTCCCTTGACCTCACTCCTCCCACCAATTATTGTTTGATTTGTTCATTCCTGTTTGAGGCAAAAATTCTCAAAAGAGTGCCTATCTCTGCTGTCTCCAATTCCTCTAGTCTTTTTTTTTTTTTTTTTTTTTTTTTTTTTTTTTGCTTTTGAGACAGAATCTCGCTCTTTAGCCCAAGTCAGAGTGCAGTGTCATGATCAACTTCTCAAACAGCCAGGACTACAGGCACATTCCACCATACATGGCTAATTTTTTTTTTAATTTTTGTAGAGATGTAGTCTCACTATGTTGCCCAGGCTGGTCTTAAACTCCTGGCCTCAAGCAACCCTCCTGCCTTCACCTCCCAAAGCACTGGGATTACAACTGCGAGCTATTATACCCAGGCATCCTCTAGTCTTTTTTAAATCACTACAATCAGGCTTTCACTCCTACAATAACCTCTATATTGATAAATCTACCTTCAAGTCTTTTTTTTTTTTTTATACTTGAAGTTCTAGTTTTATACTTTAAGTTTTATACTTTAAGTTTTTTATACTTTAAGTTCACTTATCACCATAAGTGAAGCTCTACTTGCTCCTATCTAATGTGCATAACGTGCAGGTTTGTTACATGAAGTTTGATGGACTGAAGCCTTCTTCTCTCATCTCGTCAAAGTCATTCTCTGACCAGCTTCGATCCGTTGCTGGAGATGGGCTGCGCTCCTTTGCAGGGGGAGATGCGCTCTTATTTTTTGAATTTCCAGCTTTTCTGCCCTGCTTTTTCCCCATCTTTGTGGTTTTATCTGTCTCTGGTCTTTGATGATGGTGACGTACTGATGGGGTTTTGGTATAGGTGTCCTTCCTGTTTGATAGTTTTCCTTCTGACAGTCAGGACCCTCAGCTATAGGTCTGTTGGAGATTGCTTGAGGTCCACTCCAGACCCTGTTTGCCTGGGTATCAGCAGCAGAGGTTGCAGAAGATAGAATATTGCTGAACAGCGAGTGTACCTGTCTGATTCTTCCTTTGGAAGCTTCCTCTCAGGGGTGTACTCCACCCTGTGAGGTGTGGGGTGTCAGACTGCCCCTAGTGGGGGATGTCTCCCAGTTAGGCTACTCAGGGGTCAGTGATCCACTTGAGCAGGCAGTCTGTCTGTTCTCAGATCTCAACCTCCATGTTGGGAGATCCACTGCTCTCTTCAAAGCTGTCAGACAGAGTCGTTCGCGTCTGCTCAGGCTTTTGCTGCTTCCCCTGTTGTTTTTTTAGCTGAGCCCTGCCCCCAGAGGTGGAGTCTATCGAGACAGGCAGGTTTCCTTGAGCTGCTGTGAGCTCCACCCAGTTCGAGCTTCCCAGCGGCTTTGTTTACCTACTTAAGCCTCAGCAATGGTGGGCGCCCCTCCCCCAGCCTCGTGCTGCCTTGCGGTTAGATCCCCACAGACTGCTGTGTTAACAATGAGGGAGGCTCCGTGGGCGTGGGACCCTCCCGGCCAGGTGAGGGATATATTCTTCTGGTGTGCCCGTTTGCTTAAAGCACGGTATTGGGGTGGGAGTTACCCGATTTTCCAGGTGTTGTGTGTCTCAGTTCCCCTGGCTAGGAAAAGGGATTCCCTTCCCCCTTGCACTTCCCAGGTGAGGCGATGCCTCGCCCTGCTTCAGCTCTTGCTGGTCAGGCTGCAGCAGCTGACCAGCACCGATTGTCCGGCACTCCCTAGTGAGATGACCCCAGTACCTCAGTTGAAAATGCAGAAATCACCGGTCTTCTGTGTCACTCGCGCTGGGAGTTGGAGACTGGAGCTGTTCCTATTCGCCCTTCAAGTCTTATCTCTCACCTGACTTGTCAGCAGCATTTGAGCTTGTATTACACCCTTCCCCTTTCTTCCCTTGACTTCAAAAACATCCTACACTGTTCATATCCTTTCCCCACTTTTTGATGGGGTTGTTTGTTTTTTTCTCGTATATTTGTTTGAGTTCTTTGTAGATTCTGGATATTAGCCCTTTGTCAGATGAGTAGGTTGCAAAAATTTTCTCCCATTCTGTAGGTTGCCTGTTCACTCTGATGGTAGTTTCTTTTGCTGTGCAAAAGCTCTTTAGTTTAATTAGATCCCATTTGTCAATTTTGGCTTTTGCTGCCGTTGCTTTTGGTGTTTTAGACATGAAGTCCTTGCCCATGCCTATGTCCTGAATGGTACTACCTAGATTTTCTTCTAGGGTTTTGATGGTATTAGGTCTAACATTTAAGTCTCTAATCCATCTTGAATTAATCTTCGTATAAGGGGTAAGGAAAGGATCCAGTTTCAGCTTTCTACTTATGGCTAGCCAATTTTCCCAGCACCATTTATTAAATAGGGAATCCTTTCCCCATTTCTTGTTTCTCTCAGGTTTGTCAAAGATCAGATGGCTGTAGATGTGCGGTATTATTTCTGAGGACTCTGTTCTGTTCCATTGGTCTATATCTCTGTTTTGGTACCAGTACCATGCTGTTTTGGTTACTGTAGCCTTGTAGTATAGTTTGAAGTCAGGTAGCGTGACGCCTCCAGCTTTGTCCTTTTGACTTAGGATTGTCTTGGCAATGCGGGCTCTTTTTTGGTTCCATATGAACTTTAAAGCAGTTTTTTCCAATTCTGTGAAGAAAGTCATTGGTAGCTTGATGGGGATGGCATTGAATCTATAAATAACCTTGGGGAGTATGGCCATTTTCACGATATTGATTCTTCCTATCCATGACATTTCTCAAAAGAAGATATTCATACAGCCAACAGACACATGAAAAAATGCTCATCATCACTGGCCATCAGAGAAATGCAAATCAAAACCACAATGAGATACCATCTCACACCAGTTAGAATGGCAATCATTAAGAAGTCAGGAAACAACAGGTGTTGGAGAGGATGTGGAGAAATAGGAACACTTTTACACTGTTGGTGGGATTGTAAACTAGTTCAACCATTATGGAAAACAGTATGGCAATTCCTCAAGGATCTAGAACTAGATGTACCATATGACCCAGCCATCCCACTACTGGGTATATACCCAAAGGATTATAAATTAGTCTACTACAAAGACACATGCACACGTATGTTTATTGCGGCACTATTCACAATAGCAAAGACTTGGAATCAACCCAAATGTCCATCTGTGACAGACTGGATTAAGAAAATGTGGCACATATACACCATGGAATACTATGCAGCCATAAAAAAGGATGAGTTTGCGTCCTTTGTAGGGACATGGATGCAGCTGGAAACCATCATTCTTAGCAAACTATCACAAGAAGAGAAAACCAAACACCGCATGTTCTCACTCATAGGTGGGAACTGAACAATGAGATCACTTGGACTCGGGAAGGGGAACATCACACACTGGGGTCTATCATGGGGAGGGGGGAGGAGGGAGGGATTGCATTGGGGAGTTATACATGATATAAATGATGAATTGATGGGTGCTGACGAGTTGATGGGTGCAGCACACCAACATGGCATAAGTATACATATGTAACAAACCTGCACGTTATGCACATGTACCCTAGAACTTAAAGTATAATTAAAAAAAAAAAAAAAAAAAAAAAAAAAAAAAAAAAAAAACATCCTACACTTTGTGTTTCCCTCCTACCTCATTCAACACTCTCATTTACTGACTTTCCTCTCTTTCCCTACGTCAATTTTGGGATTCATCCTTGGTCCTCTTCTGTAACTATCTTATTTGCTCTACTACATAGCTTTAAATATCAGCTTTCTGCTGACGATCCCCAAATTTATATCTCTAGCTCTAAATTCCTGACTCATATATCCAGCAACTATTCAACATCTGCACTTCAGTGTCTAATACTCATCTCCAATTCAACATGGCCAATTCCTGGTTCCTCAAACCAGCTTCTACTGTGGTCTGCCCCATATCAGTATTGATAACAACTCTTTCCTTCTCATGCTTTCTGGATTACTTCCTTTCTCATACACCTCACATCCAATCTTCAGGAGATCCTATACACATCCTATACACACTTCCTTCAACTCATTCCCCAAAATCTGACCTTCTATCTGACCTTTTTTTGTTTGGTTGGTTTTGGTTTTGAGACAGGGTCTCACTGGGTCACCCAGGCTGGAATGCAGTGGCATGATCATGGCTCACTGCAGCCTCGACCTCCCAGGCTCAAGCAATCCTCCCACCTCAGCCTCCCAAGTAGCTGGGACTACAGTCATGCATCACCACGCCTGGCTAATTTTTGTAATTTTTTGTAAAGAAGAGGTTTCACCATGTTGCCCAGGCTAGTCTCAAACTCCTGAGCTCAGGCAATCCACATACTTCGACTTCTCAAAGTGCTAGGATTACAGGTGTGAGCCACCACATCTGGCCAAATCTGACTTTCTTAACACCACCTCTTATCTGCTAACACTCTGGTGTGAGCCCCTACATTGCTGCAACAGGCTCACCACTGGCATTCTGCTTATCTTCTTGCCATCCTACAGTCTATTCCCAGCACAGCAGCCAGAGTGATTGCATTCAAACACAAGCCAGGCTCTGCCCCTCCTCTGCTCAAAACCCCAAACTGGCTCCCATCTTCTGCAGAGTCAAAGCCCAAGTCCTCACCATGGCCTGCAAGGCCCTATATGTCATCTGGTACAATCACCTTTCTAACTACTTACCCAATACTCTTTCCCTTGCCCTCTCTCAATCAGTCACACAGGCCTCTTTGCCATTCCACAAACCTGCAGGCACATGCCCACCTTGGGGCTTTTGCTCTGGCTGTCTCCTCTGCTGGAATGCACCTCCCTTAGATGTCAGCTCTGTTAACTCCTTTATGTCCTTCAAATCTTCTCTGCTTAATGAAGTCTATTCTGACTATTCAGTAGTACAGCCTGTACCTCTCCTCAGTGCCACTCTGAACCCCTCTCCTTCTGCATTTTTACTTTTTTCTGTAATACTTAAAACATTCAAGCACATTATATAATTTATTTATTTATTATGCCTGTTGTTTCTTCCTCTGTCTTACTCTCTCTACTCCCATCACTAGAATGTAAGCTCCCTGAGAGCACTGCTGTATCACAAGCACCCAGAACGGTGCCTGGAATATAGTAAGTCCTCAACAAGTATTTTTTAAATAAATAGACAAATTTTCTCTTTGCTTCCAGAAAAGTCCCTGCCATTGCTACTGTTTTTGAAACACTGCCTTCTTGTGCTCCCAATCTGCAGCTTCCATTCAGTCCTCACTGCATTTAACACATGCTATGTTCCGAGGAGAAATGGAAAGAATGCTCTTCTTTCCATAGGACTCAGGCCTAGTCTATGGAGCCAAAGGAATAGGTATTCTACTAACCCATTTATCACCAAGATTCTTCCCTAAAGGGCCAGAAAGTAAAACGAAGTCCTCCAAGGCCCCAGTCCCTATAATGAACCTGAGGAAATGGATGCCCAGATATGTCTGAAATTTAGTTTTCACTCAGATATAAACTTCTGCTACATATAAAATGAAGTGATTAGAGTAGATGAGTTCTGGTCTTTTTTATTGTTTAACTTTTGTTTAAGGTTCAGGGGTACATGTGCAGGTTTGTCATGTCGTGGGTGTTTGGCATACAGATTATTTCATCACCCAGGTACTAAGCATAGTACCCAATAGTTATTTTTCCTGCTCCACTACCTCCTGTTACACTTCCTCATCAAGTAGGCCCCAGTGTCTGTTGTTCCCCCTCTTTGTGCTCATTGGTTCTCATTATTTATCTCCCACTTATAAGGAAGAACATGTAGTATTAGAAAATGTGGTGAATATACACCACGGAATACTATGCAACCATAAAAACGAATGAGATCATGTCCTTTGCAGGAACATGGATGGAGTTGCAGGCCATTATCCTTAGCAAACTAACACAGGAACAGTTCTGGTCTTTTCTAGCTCTAAATGTTCTTGTGACATTTCAGCTTAGTTTTTACAGTTAAATTATCATATTTCCAAAGTGCTAATTATTTGTAATGCTTATTCCAAGTATGATTCTCTACTTTTAAAAACCCTAAGTTAAATTAACTAAAAGCTGTTCTCGGAGCTGTTTTATCATGAACACACATCCGTAACTGTCTGTACTGGGTGAAGGAGTTGATATTCTGAGTGATAATTCAACTTGTTAGGTGATTTTTTTTTCCCCTTCAGTGAATCAACTGGTCATTTGACTGGACTGTCCAAATAAACCAGTTGTAGAATAATATTTTGGAAGGGCATTTCTCTAAAGTCAGCAAGACACTGTGGCCTATATAAGTGAAAGTAAGCAAAGCTATATTTAGCGTTCCCTTATCTATCACATTATTTGGCAAGAGACACAGATATCAGTCAGCCCAAGTGTCTTCTGCCAGCTTTGGTTCCCAACAAAGACAGAGTAGGCAGGACATAGGAGGGTCATGTTGGCTTTTCCTGGGAGATTCTAGCTATTTGGCTTATTTTATTGTTGTTTCTACATTTTAAAAACCTTTTTATTTTGTAATGCAAAAGTTGTCAAAATCAAAATGCAGTTACTAATGTTAGGAACACCCTAACAAATAGAGTCAGGAAAGTCCATGAAGAGAGGGTTCTCATGCTTGTATGACCAATAACAAAATAAAATTCAAAATACCACAAAAAACACAACCTTACACAAGGGCCATCACAACCCAATACATAAAAATACTTCTGAAAGACTATCTGCCCAACAACTACCTGTCCAACCTTGGACTGGTATCACCCTTGTTATTGATCTTTGTAGCCAAAGATAATTATTTCAAAATGAATATATAATTCGCCCCATTTTTTCCCTGAAAAAGCTTTGTCTTCCTTTACTTCCCTAAATATGACATGAGTATTCCCAGTACAATACTCTATTTCCAAATAAACATCTTTGTTTCTCTCTGTTATTTAGGTTAACAGAAATAATGATAGATTAATGAGAAGTTGCAAAGATGAAAAAGAGTGATCTGGTGTATTCTTCACCCAATTTCCCCCAATAGTTACATCTTACATAACTACAGTACAATATCAAAACTTGGAAATTGGCATTGGAACAATGTGTGTATACAGTTCTATTCTATTTGATCACATATGTAGATTTACTGTAACCATCACTGAAATCCAAATGCAGAAATACAGTAAGTCCTCACTTAATGTTGTTGATAGTTATTGGAAACTGTGACTTTAAGTGAAATTACGTATAATGAAGCCAATTTGACCATAGGCTAACTGATATAAACAAGAGTCAAGTTTCTATGGTATATTTCTGGTCACAAAAACATCACCAAACTTTTAAATAAAGACCTCAAACACTTCTAATATTAAACATTGAAATGAATGCAAGCTATCCCTACGTTTTAAAAAGATTAATGAAAACAAGATAATTATTTACCAAATTTTTGGTGAATCAGTGGATGACAGTGGTCATAGTGATAATGGATTAAATAAAGAAATAAATGTCTGCAATGTGAACATTGTTAGGAGCACCTCCTCCCACCACTCAGTTCAGAAACAAGCAATAACAAATATGGCAGGCTCACTGATCACTTTCTTACCGTTTCATGTATTGTCATGTATGTGTAAGATTACTGTAGGCTTTACAAATTTTTATTTTACCATAATTTGTACTTATTCATTCATTCATTCATTCATTTTCCATCCTACTTATTCCAGTTTGGGGTTCTGGAGGACCAGAGCCTATCTCTGCAGCTCAGGGTGCAAGGCAATAACCTACCCTGGCCAGGACAGCATTCCATCACGGGGTACACTCACGCACACCTCCACACTCACTCAGACAACGCAGACAGGCCAATGAGCCTAACGTGCACAGCTTTTGAATGTAGGAGGAAACTGGAGTATTTAGAGAAAACCCACGCAGATATGGGAGGAACATGCAAACTCCACAAATACAGTGGTCCTGGCAGAAAATCAATTTTTTCCTCATGGATGTCATGAGGAAACATTGTTGAATGAAACAGTGTTATGCGAGGACCTGCTGTATTCCATCACCAAAAGGATCTCCCTAGTGCTAAACAATTACAGTTACACCCATCCTCCTCCTCTCTACTTAATCTATTTTCAGCTATTTAAGGAATGTGCTGCTGAAGATGGGATTTTCCTGTTGTGACCTATACCTAAAAACGCCGAGAACAGTTGTATCATTTTCATGGCAAAGAAATCTCTGACAACTTGTCAAACCTGTTTTCAGCCAAAGCTCACAACTACCAGTTTGCTTTACTGCCATAAAAAAATCTGGGCCTTTCTAGGGATATTTAATATTCAAATATATTTTAATTAACTTATTCTATTCTTGTCATTATTGAAGCATAGATTTAAAAAAAAAAAAATCCCTTAGTAAGCGATTGTTCAAAATGCCTCCTCCAATGACCTAGTTACATGCTCAATAAGACAATGAAATCTAGATCTACAGCTCTGAGGAATAACATTCGATAACTTTCTATCTCCAATGTGCAAAAGAGCTATGGGTCATAAGTATTTAAAATGCAAACCCTCTCATTACAACGGAAACATTCCCACTGCATTACCTTTCCAATCTGCATCATTTTTCTTCCTGTACCCCACCATCCTTCCCTTTTTCCAGCTACTCTTCCTGTAAGATTTCTTTTCCCACCTATCCACAATAACTTCTCCCCCACAAAGACATTGAAGTCAATTATACCTGCAGAAGTTTAGCTAGCTATCACAAAAAATTCAAGGACATGAATATGTGATACATTTCTGCAACAAAATTGAAATCCCACCATATATAGAGTTTTTGTAATCTGCTTTTTTCACTCTACATATGAGCATTTTCCCATGCCATTAAACATTTCATTATTCTTAAGGGCTAAATAAGGAGAATTCTGGCAAAAGAGCAGATTGAGCTGATATGAATATATACTTTATGCTTAAAAACATCTAGGAATGCTGGATAAAATATAATACCTAAACCATCCAACTTTAATGCATAGCCTAGCTTGAAAGGAAAGTGAATTTCCAGGGGTCATAAGGAAAGAAAGAAATCAGAGCCAGAACTAGGATGACTATCTCAGGTTTCACATGAAATGTTCCACATTCAGGAAAAATCTTCCATCCTAGGTAAGCCGGGTAATTGGCCATTTTTGCCCAATGCAATAAGTAAGGGGAAGCAGATATGCAATGGACTTGTATGTGTTTCAGGCCACATATAGGCTCTAGGGGCTGGGTCTAGCACTTTTAATTCTCTTATTAGTCCCAATTATTTGTTGATTATCTTGGATTTCCATTATGTAAATGATAGAAATTGTATGCAGATGAGTGGTTGCCTGATTTGGACTTTAGAAGTCATTTCTTTCTCTTATATAATTTCTTTGGCTAGATCTTCCAGTATTATGTTAAATAGTAGCTTTGAGAACAAGCCTCACTGCCTTGCTCTTGACCTTAAAGGGAATGCTTCTAAATTTTCTCCATTAAATATTTTTATTTTGGCTTACTTTTATAAGGTCAGGGGAGTTCCCTTCCATTTCTAGTGTACTGAGTTCTTTAAATCTGAAATCATCGTTGATATCTATCCATTGCTTTCTTCTATACCTTTTCAGAAAATCACGTAATTTTTCTCCTTTGTTTCTTTAATGTAATTATACTCCTGCACATTCCAGCAGTGAAACATCCTTGAACTCCTAGAATAAAGTCTACCTAGTACATTGTGAGATTATAGATAGGTAGATAGATAGAAAGACAGACTTGTAAGATTTTTATACCTATGTCTGTAAGTTAAATTGGCCTCTGTCACTTTTTTCTTGCACTGCCTTTGGCTGGTTGTGATATCTACAGCATATTAGTTTCATAAACATGATGAGCAGCTTTTTCTGTTCTTCTACTCTGTAGAACAACGTATATAAGATTGGGATTATTTGTTCTGAAATTTCAGTAAAATTCACCTGAAAAAATTGGGGTCTGACCCTAAGAACAAGTAGGGGAAAGTAAAGATTGCAAAAAGAAACCTTTACCCTAACCACTCCACCATACGTAGGCCCTATCTTGTACATTTCCCTTCATATACTGGCCCTGCCCAAAGATCTTTGAAAAACTTTAAATTATTGGACTTCTAGACTTTTCGTTGCTGTTTGACACCAAGTTCCATTAACTCCCCTATCACTCTTTTGGCATTGGCAGAGGGGAATGTGGGAGAGGGAGCTATATATAATAACTTGATTTGCCAAATATGACAATTTCTGTTCAATATGACCCGGTTTGTTGATTTAAAGTAACTTTGCAAGAGGAAACATAGGCCTTTAAAAATTTTGTCAATTGCCTTCCTTTGCTCTTACAGCACATTCAGACATTCTTTGCCTTTCCGATGTCATCTCTCTTTCCTGTATGCTCAAAATTCCTTAGAACTTTGGAAAATGTTTCCCTGCTCTACCCACTACAATGAATGTTAGGCACCTCTCCTCTCTGTTCCCATAGCAGTGATCTGTTTCTAAGTCTAAGGCACTGTTGACGAATGTCTGCCTCATTAGATTGCAAGCTTCTTAAAAAGGACTATGGCTATTTTTACCCCCTCCCAGTATTTAACACAGTGTCTAACATAAAGTAGGAGGCTGTTAAATTGTGTTGAGTGATTAACGTAATTACAGAGAATGTTATGAACTAACAGTATGTCATAACAACCCAACATATACTGTCTTGATTATTTTCAGAGAACTTTAGGAGAAGACAGGCAACTATTTTTTTTTTTTTTCTTATCATTTGGGCCAACATCACTCAAGTAGTGTGTACAAGCTATGAGTAGAAGGATTTAGGAATCCTGACTACCAAGCAATAGACCTACCCATTAGAGCTCTACCCCTCATACTTCCCCTTACCTGTCAAGTCATAGTTTCAATGCATTTGTAACACTATTCTCAACTTTTAAATTTCAAAGAGTCATTTCTGCCTATTTATTCTGCCTTCACCTACTGTATCCTGCCAGTAAGTGGGCAGTGACTTTGTGGTTCTGTCCTCATGATGCAAATAGCCAGGCTTGGCTATGCAAGAGATTATAATGCATCAAATTAAAATGAGCCTCAATTAGGCAGCAAGCACATACGCAAAATGTAGAGTTCATGAGAGCAGAAATGTTTGTCCATTTTGCCCACTGCTCTATCCCCGGTACATAGAACAGTAACTGACAAAAAATAAGGGCTCTGTATGTATTTATTGAGTGAATGAATGAATGAATGAATGAATGAATTGCTGAGTATAGTGTTATGATAGTACTATAAACAGTGCATTCTGCTTTATATATGCACTCCTGCAAAACTGAAGCCAATGAAATATTTAAGTAGAGTTTATTATTCACGATACACCTTGATATCCCTTGTTAGGCACTGTATCAATCCTATGAGCTAACCTATTTTTTAAGGCTGGCTTCCTGAGTATGCAACTTATGCAATCACATAGCATCTAGTTCTTAGAAGGTCCCATGCTTGGTTTAATGCTCTGCTGTTGCTATCTTGAAATAGAGCCCCATATTTTCATTTTGCTCTAGGTTCCACACATCAAACAGCCAGTCCTGCTAGTCCTGAATACCTTTCCATTTGAGTTTGGCACCCTTGAAGTTATAACTCATCTACAGGTAAATTCTTTTGGCAAGTCCCCTGCCTGAGATGTGGGGCAGGCAGCAGCTAACCTGGAGTGCCCACATATGACAGCTTGGGCTGGGGCTCTAAATTCAGGCTGGCAATCCCATAGTAGTAGTATCAGTTCTCCTAACTACTCCCCCAAGGGAAATTTGTGTATCATTTAGACCATAAATAGACAAAAAGCATTCCTAAATGTCATAATGAATAAAATATTCCTTTATTACACTAAAGAGCCACTTATTTTATAGAGCTTCCATTGTCCACAATGCTGATGCTAATAGCCAAGAGAGAGCTTGTCCACATTTTCCAAGTGACTGAACTTTACATGTATCCAGATTCTCTACCGAAGTCTGATTGTCCTAGGGCTGAAGTGAAAGATCTTTGTTTTTGACCACTTGGTGATCCTTGGTTTAAAGTCCCTGTGTCTGTGGAAGTAAGGAGATTGTCTAGCACCTCTGGCTTTAAAGCAGTCACCCTAGTCAAGTTCAGGCTCTTCATCAGAGACACTTCTCATTTAGCTAGTGTCTTTTCATTTGGAATAGATATGGTCATGACTTGAGGGAAATGACTCTGTGACCATTAATGTTTGTACATTAGTTACACACTTATTATCTACCCATCTATGACTTGCAGGGCTTGAACATCCATGTCAGACATGATTTGGTACTGCATTAGGCACTGGTGTTGGAGACAGCATTCTGAACAACCTTATTTCCTTCCCACTCTTGTGAGTCCCTTTGGCATTTAATCTTTAATATTAACAACCTTTGATTGCCTCAATTTTCGTCTCTGGTCCAGCATTTTTTCTGCAGCACTAATTGTTCAACTGTCACTCTAAGCTCACACTCTTTGACCACTTAATGATAATCTTTGTGTACCCTGAAACCTAACTTCTAATCTGTTAAAGAATAGTTGCAGATAATTCTTCTCTATTGCTTTCAAAGTATTACTTCAGACTATACTTATCTTCTTTATAGATTACAAATGTTTTCAGTAAAATTTCAATCTTAGTTCTAAAGTGGGAGTGTCCAATCTTTTGGCTTCCCTGGGCCATACTGGAAGAAGAATGGGACCACACATAAAATACACTAACACAAAGATAGCTGATGAGCCAAAAAAAAAAAAAAAAAAAAAAAAAAAAAATTGCAAAATAACTCTTGTAACGTTTTAAGAAAGTTTAGAAATTTGTGTTGGGTAGCATTCAAAGCCATCCTGGGCCACATGCAGCCCATGAGCTGCAGGTTGGACAAGCTTGTTCTAAAGTAATTGTTTTCTTATGTAGTTATTTTATTACTTATTTCTACACAACGAACTTTTTTGCTGCTGTTTTTCATTTCGTTTCTGCTGAATACAGGCCTTAAAATTTAGAGCAGCAATATCAGATTCTTGGGAAATAACTTTCAAAGCAAACACTTGTTTACTAAACTCGTGATCATTTGGTATACATGATTCCTTTCCACAATTTCAGTCTGCCTTGGAAATGCCTATTCGTCACAGCAAAAGCGAAGAACTCCACCAGTCATTTTTGTTTCTAATTCAATTATACACACAGATATTTTATTTATTGAACATCAGACACTGTCCTAGGCACTTTAGACTATGATGGTTAATTTTATGTGTCAACTTGACTGGGCCATGGGGTGACCAGAATTTGGTCAAACATTATTCTGGGTGTGTCAGTGAAGGTGTTTTGGGATATGATTAACACTTAAATTGGTAGACTAAGTAAAGCAGATTGTGCTCCCTCACATGAGTGGGCCTCATCCAATCAGTTGAAGTCCTGAGTAGAACAAAAAGGGTGACCCTCCTTTGAGTAAGAAAGAATTCCCCCTGCCAGAATACCTTCAAACTGAGACACTGGCTCTTCCTGAGTCTCAAGCCCGCCAGCTTTTGAATGGAAACTATACCATTGGCTCTCTTGGTTCTCAGGCCTTTGAACTCAGACTAGAACTAAATCCAGCTATCTTGGATCTCCAGCTTGCTGACTCACCCTGCAGATCTTGGGACTTGTCCACCTACATAACCACATGAGCCAATTTCTTATAATACATTTATTTGTGCATATATGATATATTCATATATATGTGTGTATGTGTGTGTGTATATATATACACATATATATATATAATACACATACTTACCCTACTGATATCTGTACAGCTTGCTCCCTTACTTCCTGAGATTCTCACTCAAATATCATATTCTCAGTAAGGCCTACTCTGGCCACCTTATGTAAAACTACAAACTTCCCTCACACTCCCTAGTACTTTTCCCTGCTTTATTTTTTTCCTCCTTAGCACACGTTATCTAACATACTATGTATTTTACTGATTGATTTTGTTTCTTTTCTGGATCCTTCACTAGAATGTAAACTCTATAAGGGCAGATATTTTTATATTTTTTTTTTACTTCTGTCTCCCCAGCACTACAGTACCTTGCACATATTGTTGAATAAATGAATAAATGACCACATTATTTTCATTTGCATCCAAGCGAGTTGCACTAAATGTGCATTTCAGTTGCATTGAAAAATTTAGACTCCTGATTCAAAAGGGTATCTGCAACAGATCTCCTTCTGTCTGGTGTCTATCAAACATCTCAACAGCTTCTTCAGAAGATAATCATACTGCTATCTTGAAAAATCTTGCAATGCACACGTTGTGGATCTTACCTTCAGCAAGCATTTTCAATTGTGGGGCTTTGTGCTTTGTTGGCTCAAATGACACCTCCTACAACAGAGCACATATGGAGATGTGTACATTTCCCAGGCATGGTGCCTTTATGAACCTCCATTTGACAAGAACTCTTTTATTCTCATTATATCTGCCAGCTTTGGATCTATCCAAAGTTTTTGTAATAAGAGCTTTTTCTTTTCTGATCACCAAAAACCAAGACTTCTTCCCTCAAAATTGCAATCTATTCATATCATAACTGAATCCTGAGAAACTTGAGTGTCCTCCCCTTTCAGTTCTTCTCATTCTCCAAGCAACTACTAGTCTGGGCAAGGTGCCCCTGTTAAGTGCTCCCATAGTCTTGATACTCTTTTTATCATAGCCCTGCCATTACTTCTTTACCTGGCTTCCTCTCCAGCTATACCGTGAGCTCCATCAAGGCAGGGCCAAGTCTGTCTTGCTCGTGACTCTATCTCCAAGCACACAGAGTGCATGGCACATAACAGGAACTCAATAAATGTTTGCCAAATGAATGAGTAACAAGCCCAGGTAAACTTGAGTCTCACATATTTCAAAAGAAAAAAGTGAATCATAGGACATAATTTTTAAAAATCAGCATAATAAATTCATATATATCACAGAACGCAATTATTTAAAAAGAAAACACAAGATAACAGTATTTAGCACTAGTGAAATTATGATTTTTTTCCTTTATCCTATATTTTCGTCTTTACCAAATTTCCTATAATAAGTGTATTTTACTTTTATAGTGGGAAAAGTAACACTATAAATTATAAAATAAAAAACTCTACAAATTATCTTCACCTCTTTTCCTCAAAATAAACGAAGTATCATACACTGCAACATATGATCATTGAGGTTTTTCTCTCTGCTTGCTGACAGGTGAATAACAATAAGGAACATATGTCTTAGTTAGTACCAACAGAAGTATACCTTGATACAATAACCCAAGCTGCAAAAATCATGTAACCTTTTAGGATCTGAAATGCCACCAGTGTTTTAGGCATGTTTTTAAAGATTCTGTAGGAACCGTTTTTAATAAAAAGAAATTAGATTCTGGTTTGATGCACGAAAACAGAACTCAATTTTATTTCATGTTTGAAAGTAAACATGACAAAAATGAGAACCAATTTTTAACTTTCCAAATTGCTCCACGAGGTTTGGATGGCGGAGACAGTCCCCTCTGCTCTGAATGCTTTGTTGTCTCAAGGGGAAAATAATGCTATGGGAGAAAAGTAAAGTGGGGTTAAACAACTTGAAAAGACTAGTATTCATACATCACACTTTGTCATAAAAGGAAGTCCCTGCAACAAAATTATCAAATTCTTTATAGTGAATATTATGATTAACTTATGTATTTTCAGTTTGCCAGTACATCATCTTCTGTTACTGTGAGGCATACATATAAAATAGATTAGAGCAAATATCATTAGAGAGATAATTTCTGAATAACAAATTTAACTTCCATGTCTCAGTGAATGGTCCATAGAAACCAAGTTTTGTTAGTCTAGTTATAATGTTATATATGTATATATGTGTGTGTACATGTGTACATATGCACACATGTATTGCATCAAGCTGATACAAGGTAATACATTCATATGAATAATACAAGGCATTATTATAGTAATATATATTTATGTGTTAGCTTAAGTAAATATGTATCAAATATACATATATGATACCTTATATAAAGATTTTCTTTTTTTTCTTCTGAGATAAATTGCTTTTCCTATTCATCAAATCAACCTTCTCATTCTGAAGATTGATGAAATGAAGCTGAGGAAAGTTAAAGGACTTGCTCAAGCATACACTGTAAATAATGGCAGAACTGGGACTAAAGCCAGAGTCTCCTGACATGGAATTCAATGGTCTGTTATTCCATTCCTTTGCCTCTCTGTAACTTAACACCTTAATTTTGGGTAGTGCATTGCAATTTTCAAAACATTTTCACATACATTATATTAAGTTACACAAAAAAATCTAAGATGATGGTATCAAGGAACTGAAAGGTTAATTTCACTGCCTATGGAAACACTACTGGTTAATGACCTGGGTCTCCTTACTCCCAGTCCCTGAGATACAGCTTTGTTTCTCACCAACCATTTTATTCTTACTTGGTCCTTCACAGTTATTTTGGGAGGAGGAGACCCAAGTCAAGGCTAGGGGCCTATAAGCCTGTACAAGTGTAACTTGTACAAAGTAGTCCCTAGTATATGATTCTGGGATCCCTCTCTCAACTTCTTCTAACACTACATCATGCAGGTTTGAAGAACAGGTAGCTGAGACTAACAGGTAAGATCCAGGATTCAATCTCAGCTCTGTCAGACTCCTAAGGCCATGCTCCTTCCACTGGATATGTGATATAGTCACATATGAGGACTGTGGCCTTCATTATTTACCAAGGGTGTCTATCAGGGAGCCATAGAGTCAGAGTGGGCAGGTTCAACTTCTTTTCTCCCTCTGAAAAGCTGACCTGTGTATATACCATATAATGTGGCACTCAAAACAATTTGGCACATTTCTTATCCATTTTCCTACCATCTCAATATCTCTAGTGATAAATATTTGTTCAGAGGCTGCCCCTCCTGTGATCCAAACATTTGTGTGGTTAAAAAAATGTTTCAGTCAAACCAAGATGATGGTAGAAGTATAAAGCTAACAAGAATCAGAGATTGAGCACTTCAACTTTATATCCTATTGTCAATTACCTTTGGTCTCTTGCTACTCTT
The DNA here is from genome assembly GCF_007565055.1 of Rhinopithecus roxellana. Classification (NCBI taxonomy): domain Eukaryota; kingdom Metazoa; phylum Chordata; class Mammalia; order Primates; family Cercopithecidae; genus Rhinopithecus; species Rhinopithecus roxellana. The sequence continues at coordinate 134,154,298 of NC_044555.1, read as the reverse complement.
CACCATCTCCCTCATCTCCTGTTGCTGCTCTCTGTAACAGGAACGACCTCCTCGTTCGTTTCCTTCTTTGTTTCTTCGAACCCGTTACAACTCTGCTGACCTTCCTTCGTAAATAATTGGCCCATTTGCTGTAACATAAGAAGTTCAAGTGAAACCTTATTTCTCATTAGTGACAGAATAATAATGGGAGGTTATAAGGAAAAAAAATTTTGCCCAGATAACTATACTCTCCCATTTGATATTTTTAACTCACCAGATTTAATAAATCTGATAGAAATTATTCCACTTGACTTGCTCAATATTGATCATCATAACCATCACTATTATTCTCTATACAGTCATTTTGATTATGTGACCTTTTGTAACAGAAATGCTCTCCCACTTCCCTGTGCTGACATCAATGTTACCCACTCTTTAACAGTAAGCTTAGATATTATCTTGTCTAGGAAACCTTCTCTTCCACTCCTAGTTTAGAGGGATTCCTTCCTCCTATGAACTTCAAATCTACATAGTAATGGCTCACATTATATTAGCATTGACAATTTTCAAAGCACTTTCACTTACTCCTGTTGTCATTGGGTATACAATCTCGTACTTCCTTGTATTTGTGTGGACAGTTGGTAAAGGGGCACTTGAGAGGCTACCACATGCCAAGAACTTCACTAAGTGCTTTATATACTTTCTCATTAAATCCTCACAACAACCCTAGAAGGTGGATAGTGTGTTTCCTATTTTGCAAATGATTAAACTGGGGCTTAAAGAGGTAAGATAATTCACCCAAGGTCACAGATAACTAGTAATGGAGATGCTAGAATTTAAAGGTAGGTCTGTTTGACTCTAAAGTACAAGCTTTTTCCATTAGACCACTTTGTATGACAAACTTCCTATGTGCCAAGGCCTGTATATAAGCATGTCATGTGCATGATCTCATTTAATCTTCATAACGACTTGATGAGGCAGGTATTATTTCTATCATTCCCATTTTTCATATGGGGAAACTGAGGCACCAAGAGGGAAAGTAACTTGCCGAGGTCACCAAACTACTCAGTAGTAGAAGCAGGATTCAAATCCAGATCTACCTAAATCTAAAGTACAATCTCTCTCCTACTACACTAACCTGTCTCATTCTCTCCTCAAAGCTTGTAAATTCCTTCAGACTGGAACCTTACCTTATCACTTTTTATATCCCACAGAGGAAATGGAAATGTTTGTTGATTTTTATCAAGAAATGTTTGTTGATTTTTATGCTTATAGGGCTTTTACTTTCTAAAGAACTAAACATAAGCCAAGAAGAAAAAAAATAGTGATGTTCATGGCAGAGTTAAGCAAAGAGAAAAATCCAAAGATAGAAAAAAAGAGAAAAAGATTTGCACACAATATTATGAAGAGGTAATGAGAGATAAATAATCCTGTCCTCAGCTCAAGCTAGGCAGCATACAGAAGAAGATACAAGGACCTTGTAAGTGCTACTTAGCTGTACAGAAAAACAAGGTTCTGAGCATGTGGGTCCCAGAGATACATAAGTGTGCCTTTGAAATTATGACTTTGAAGATAATACTAACTTTTCTACCTTAAAACTGTATTACTGGGTTGACACTGAGCTCCACCAGGTTAGACAAATGTGGAGCAAAGAAATTATTTCCCAATTTATCATAAAAATGTCTCCTGGCATAAATGAAACGGTGAGTGAAGGCAAAAAATATATTTATATGATTTATCTATGGCCTGTTTATGTTGCCATGTTATTACCTGCAGTCTAAAAAAATAATAAGTGAAACAACTACACAGTTCTCAGTCCCTTGGGGCCAGATGTGTTTGAGAATGCAGATTCTTTTGGATTTTAGAAAGGTAATATGACATGATATATTGAATATTACATGACATTCCCATGAGGTCTGGGGTAGCATCTCATAATGAAACACAGTAACATCTCTGCAACAAAATATATGAATATTCACTCTAAGAATTAAATAATGACTAGAAGGAAAACAAGATTTGTCACAAAATGAATAAAACAAAATGTTTAGGTTTGCAGAAATTTTTGAATTTCAGGATTTTAGAGAAGAAACTGAGAACTTATGCTTTTTTCTAATGCTGTGATGTCAATATATCCTATTTTATATAATTAAAATGACTATGTCTTCTTTATCCACAGATTTTATGTTAAATTTGGTCATGTACATTTCGCCTTAATTATCAACATAAAAGCAACACGGCCTTATTATTTCAAAAGCGGCCTAGGTTTCAGAGGACTTGGTTTTTGTTCGGCCTCATCACTAACTGGCTATATGACTAACATTTACTACTGAGATCCAAGGTTAGCTATTCTACCTAACATCCAGTGAAAATGCCCAAGGGAGAGAGTAGGAGTGAAATGATTTTTCAGTCCACTAGAGGTGATTTTCTTCTTTTCATATGAAGTGTTATATATCATGGCCAGCATACTCACACTGAAAAGGTCAATTTCTTGCACACTCACTCACTGATGTATTTGCTCATTTATTAAATAAACATTATTCTAAGTACTAGAGACATAAACATGAATAAGATATGGTACCTGTCCTTGAGGAGCTTAAAATTTAGAAGGGAAAGTAGATATACAAACAATATTACATTGAGATAAGTTCAAGTAGAGGTAATCAGAGATTGGTAGAAGGCAGACAAGAAGAAGCCTGACCCAATGTGTGCAGGAGGTTTGGAGTAAGCTTCCTAGAAGAGATGACATCTAAGATGAGACCTGCAGCCTGAGTAGAGAGAGCCAGATAAAGAAAAGTGGAGGTGGGGAGATGCATAAGAGCATTTCAGTCAGCAGATACACTTTATGAGAATCAGAGTGGCAAGGTGGCATGTTGTTTGTAAACATCAAGTAGAGTGGCATGGCTGGAAATGTTAAGTGAGCTCACCGGAAATTTCTAATGACACAGATCCACATAGTTGTGGGACATTTTTTTTTCTTCTAAAAATTCCCAGGAGCCTAGATCTAAGAGCAGAGAAGTGGTATGGATTCAGTTTCAACGAAACAAGGGGACTGGAAACAAGAATGGATTAAAGTACCAGACAATGGGATCCAGGCTGGATTTTTAAAAAAAAAGCAGATGATGTTAGGAAGATGGCAGACCAGGAGAAAAAGGAGAGTTAAAGAGGCTGGAGGCCTCAATGAGTTAAATAACAGGTCCAGCAAAAATAAAGCAGAGAAAAAGCTAGAGGACAAGGAACCTATGGTCAAAGAATAGGATTTTGAACTTTAAGATTTCAGAGATTCAGAGGTTCAATTTTTAGTGAATAACAATGTTCAAGATGTGGGCATGAAACTGGGTGGCCAACGATGAGTAAAGGGGCAATTCCTCAGAATTGAGTACATCCGGGAACTCTGAGGCTAGGGGCTCAAAGAAACAAAAACATACATCACTGAAGAAATTTGTTGGGTGTTTTGGAACCTCAAGAGTTTAACATAACTGATTAGAAAGAAAGAAATGGCCTGAGGACAGAGCAAGACGGCAGAATAGAAGACTCTAACAATTATCCCCATCCTACTCCACCATAGGAACAACAAATTTAACAACTATCTACACAGAAAAAAAAAAAAAAAAAAAAAAAAAAAAAAAAAAAAAAAAAAAAAAAAAAAAAAAAAAAAAAAAAGCACCTTCATCTTCATAAGAATCAAAAATCAGGGGAGCACTCAGAGTACTTGCTTTTACCTTCATATAGCTGAAAGAAGTACTGATGAAAGTACGAAAGACAGTCTTGAATTGCCAATGCCACCTCTCCCCTATCCCCCAGCAGTGGCTGCATGGCACAGAAAGAGAATCTGTGCACTTGGGAGAGAAAGAGTGCAGCAATTGTGAGACATTACATTGAACTCAGAGCTGAACTGTCAAAGCAGAAAGCAAAACCAGGCTGAACTCAGCTGATGCCCACTCACAGGGAGACTATTTAAACCAGACCTAGCCAGAGGGGAACCACCCATCCCAGTGGTCAGGATTGAATCTGGCAAGCCTTGCCACTGTGGGCCAAAAGTTCACTGCGGCCCTCAATAATCTTGAAAGGCAGTCTAGGCCACAAGGACTGCAATTCTTAGGTGAGTCCTAGTGCTGAATTGGGCTAAGAATCAGTGGATTTAGGAGGCACACAACCTACTAACACACTAGCCAGGGTGCCTAAGGGAATGCTGGTGCCACCCCTCCCCTAACTCCAGGCTGCAAAACTCACAGCTCCAAAAGAGACTCCTTCCATCTGTTTCAGAAGAGGAGGGGGAAGAGTGAAGATGACTTTGTCTTACATCTTGGATATCAGCTCAGCCACAGTAGGAAAGGGCACCAGTCAGAGTCAAGAGGTCCCCTTTTCAGGCCCTAGCTCACAGATGACAGTTCTAGATATACCCTGAACCAGGAGAGAATCTACTGCCTTAAAGGGAAGGATCCAGTCCTGGCAGGATCTGCTGACTGAAAAGCCCTTGGGCCCTGAATGACAAGCAGTGATACCTAGGTAATATGCTGTGAGCCTTGGGTGAGACTTTGAGACTTGCTGAATGCAGGTATGACTCAGCACATCCTCAGCTGTTGTGGCTACAGGGAGAGACTCCTGCTTGAGAAAAGCAGTGGGAAAAGTAAAGGGAACTTTGTCTTGAACCTTAATTACCAGCTTAGTCACAGGGGAGTAGAGCACCAAGTGGGCTTTTAGGGTACCCAATCCTGGGCCCTGGCTGTTGGATGGCATTTCTGGACCTGCCCTGGGCCAGAGGGGAGCCCACTGCCCTGAAGGGTGGTGAGTTCCAGGCCAGGTAACATTCACAAGCAGAGAGAAGAGCCCTTGGGCTTTAAGAGAACATTGGCAGTACTCCCAGTGGGCCTGCAGTAGTGGTTGCCACAAGGTAGGGCTTTTCCACCTGTAGAAAGGGGAAGAAACAGTGGGAAGAACTGCATCTTGTGGTGAGTGCCAGATCACCTGCAGTACAACAGAATACTAGGTATATTTCTAAGATTTTGAATCTAGTTCTTGGCTCCTGGAAAGTACTGTTGGACATGCCTGGGGCCTGCAAGAACTCACCACCCTGAAGGAAAGGATACAAGGCTGGCTGGCTTTGCCACCTGCTGTTTGTAGACTCCCAGTGCCTTGAGCGAACATAGCCAGGTAGTGATTACAGTGAGCCTTGAACAAGACCTAGTGCTGTGCTGGCTTAAGGTCTGACCTAGTGCTGTCCCAGTAGTGGTGGCCTCAGTGGCGTTTGGGTCACCTCACCCCAAAGCTCCAGGCAGCTCAGCCCAGAGAGAGAGATTCCATTTAATTGGGGAAAAGGAAAGGATGAGAACTAGAGCCTCTGATGGTAATCAGGGAATTATTCTGTTTTTTATCCAAGACCATTAAGGCAAGTACCTCTACAAGTCCGCAAAAGCCACAGTGTCACTGGATTTGGTATGCCTCCTAATGCAAATACAGCTTAGATCACAACACTCAAGTCCCTCAGAACACCTGGAAAGCTGTCCGAAGAAAGATAGGTACACACAAGCCCAGATAGTGAACAGTACAATGAATACCTAACTCTTCAATGCCCAGACACAGACGAACATTCACAAGCATCAAGACCATCCAGGAAAATGTGAAATCACCAAATGAACTAAATAAGGCACCAGAGACTAATCCTGGAGAAACAGAGACATAGTACCTTTCAGACAAAGAATTCAAAATAGCTGTTTTGAGGAAACACAAAGAAATTCAACAGAACCCAGAATAAGGAATGCAGAATTACATCAGATAAACTGAACAAAGAGGTTGAAATAATTAAAAATAATCAGGCAGAAATTCTGGAGTTAAAAATGCAACTGACATACTGAAGAATGCATCAGAGTTTTTTAATAGCAGATTGATCAAGTAGAATAAACAATTAGTGACCCTGAAGATAGGCTATTTTAAAATACATTAAGAGCATTTAAAATGGTCAGAGAGACAAAAGAAAAAAGAATAAAGAAAACAATGAAACATGCCTACAACATCTAGAAAATAGTCTCAAAAGGGCAAATCTAAGAGTTAGTGGCCTTATAAAGGAGGTAGAGAAGGTGATAGAGGTAAAGGTTTGTTCAAAGCAATAATAACACAGGATATCCCAAATCTAGACAAAGATATCAATATACAAGTACAAGAAGGTTATGGAATACCATGTAGATTTAACCAAAAGAAGATTACCTCAAGGCATTTAATGATCAAACTCCCAAAGGTCAAGGATGAATAATGGATCCTAAAAGCACTAAGAGAAAAGAAACAAATAACACACAAAGGAGCCCCAGTCAGTCTGGCAGCAGAGTTACCAGCAGAAACCTTATGGTCAAGAGAGAGTGGCATGATATATATAAGGTGCTGAAGGAAAAATAAGACATACTACTCTTTCGCCCTAGAATAGTATGTCCAACGAAAATATCCTTCAAACATGAAGAAAAATAAAGACTTTCCCAGACAAACAAAAGCTGGGGGATTTCATCAATACCAGATATGTCCCACAAATGCTAAATTGAATAATTTGACGAGAAAGAAAAGGATGTTAATGACCAATAATAAATCATGTGAAGGCACAAAACTCACCGGTAACAATAAGTATATAGAAAACCACAAAATATTATAACAATGTAACTTTGTTGTATAAACTACTCTTAAGTGGAAAGACTAAAAGACGAACAAATCAAAAATATTAACTGCAACAACTCTTCACAACATAGACTACTATAAGATATAAACAGAAACAACAAAAAGTTTACAAGCTGGGGGATGAAGCTATGATGTAAAGTTTTTATTAGTTTCCTTTTTGCTTATTTGTTTATGCAAACAATGTTATGTTGTTATCAGCTTAAAATAATAGGTTATTAGATAGTATTTGCAAGCCTCATGGTAACCTCTGATCAAAAAACATACAATGGATTCACAGAAAATAAAAAGCAAGAAACTAAATCATATCACCAGAGAAAATCACCTTCACTAGAGGAAGACAGGAAGGAAGGAAAGTAGAAGGAGAAGACCACAAGGCCACCAGAAAACAAATAACAAAATGGCAGAAGTAAGTCATTACTTACCAATAATAACACTGAATATAAATGGACTACACTCTCCCATCAAAAGACATGGAGTGGCTGAATAGATATAAAGACTGAATAGATATAAATCATCAGTTGCCTACAAGAAACACCCTTCACCTAAAAAGACACATATGGATTAAAAATAAAGGAATGAAAAAAATACATTCCATACCAATGGAAACCAAGACAGAGCGGGAGTAGCTATACTTACATCAGAAAAAAATATATTTCAAAACAAAACTATATGAAGAAACACAGTTCACCCATAAAGACACATATAGACTGAAAATAAAGGAATGAAAAAAGACATTCCATACCAATGGAATCATCAGTTGCCTACAAGAAACACACTTCACCTAAAAAGACACATATAGATTGAAAATAAAAGAACGAAAAAAAGACATTCCATACCAATAGGAACCAAGACAGAGCAGGAGTAGCTATACTTACATCAGAAAAAATACATTTCAAAACAAAACTATATGAAGAGACAAAGACAGTCACCACATAATGATAGAGGTCAATTCAGCAATGGAATATAGCAATTGTAAATATATGTGCACCCAACACTGGAGCACCCAGATACATAAAGCAAATAGTATTAGAGCTAAAGATAGAGATAGACCCCAGTACAATAATAGCTAGTGACTTCAATACCCTACTGTCAGCACTGGACAGATCTTCCAGACAGAAAATGAACAAAGTAACATCAGACTTAATCCGCACTGTACACCAAATAGACCTAACAGATATTTAGAGAAAACTTCATACAATGGCTACAGAATACACCTTCTTTCCCCAGCACATGAATTATCCTCAAGGATAGACTGTGTGTTAGGTCACAAAGCAAGCCTTAAAACATTGAAAAAAATTAAAACAATAACAAGCATCTTCTCTCACCACAATGGAATAAAACTAGAAATCAATAACAAGAGGAAATTTGGAAACTATACAAACACATGGAAATTAAACAATATGTTCCTGAATAGCCAATGAGTCAATGAAGTGATTAAGAAGGAAATTAAAACACCTTGAAACAACTGATAATGGACACATGATATACCAAAACCTGGGATACAACAGAAGCAGCACTCAGAGGGAAGATTATAGCTATAAGTACCTATATTAAAAAGAGGAAAAACTTCATATAAACAGCCTAATGATACATCTTAAATAACCAGAAAAGCAAAATCAAACCAAACCCACCATTAGGAGAACAAAATAATAAAGATGAGAGCAGAAATAAATAAATTTGAAATGAAGAAAACAATACAAAAGATTAATGAAACAAAAAGTTGTTTTTTAAGAAAGATGAATAAAACTCACAAACCTTTTGCCAGACTAAGCAAACAAGAGAGAATACCCAAATAAGTAAAATCAGAGATAAAAAAGAAGGCATTGTAACTGATACCATAGAAATTCAAAGGTCGGCCGGGCGCGGTGGCTCAAGCCTGTAATCCCAGCACTTTGGGAGGCCGAGACGGGTGGATCGCGAGGTCAGGAGATCGAGACCATCCTGGCTAACACGGCGAAACCCCGTCTCTACTAAAAAATACAAAAAAAAACTAGCCGGGCGAGGTAGCGGCGCCTGTAGTCCCAGCTACTTGGGAGGCTGAGGCAGGAGAATGGCGGGAACCCGGGAGGCGGAGCTTGCAGTGAGCTGAGATCCGGCCACTGCACTCCAGCCTGGGCGACAGAGCGAGACTCTGTCTCAAAAAAAAAAAAAAAAAAAAAAAAAAAAAAAAAGAAATTCAAAGGTCAATAGTGGCTACTCTGAGCAACTATATGCCAACAAATTGGAAAATCTAGAAGAAATGGAAAAATGTCTAGACACGTACAACCTAACAAAATTGAACCACGAAGAAATCCAAAACCTGAGCAGACAAATAACAAGTAATGAGAGCAAAGCTATAATAAAACTCTCCCAGTAAAGAAAAGCCCAGGACCCACGGGCTGGACACGTTGGCTTCTGTGTGTAATCCCAGCACTTTAGGAGGCCAAGGCAGGTGGATTCCTTGAGCTTAGGAGTTTGAGACCAGCCTGGGCAACATGGTGAAACTCTGTCTCTACCGAATATACAAAAATTAGTTGGGTGTGGTGGCACACGCCTGTGGTCCTGGGTACTCAGGAGACTGAGGTAGGAGGATTGCTGGAGCCCAGGAAGTCGAGGCTGCAGTGAGCCATGATTGTGCCACTGCACTCCAGCCTGGATTACAGAGTGAGAACTTGTCTTAAAAAAAAAAAAAAATTCCCAAATTTACTTCCATAGAAGCCATCTACATGCTAACTTTTTACCTGTACCTCTTTTACGGACAATGATTTTCTACCTTAGATACTTGTATATGTCCCTTATCGGATAGACTATGTGTTCCCTGGGAGCACAGAGCATAATCTGATTTGCTTCTTTGTCCTTCACAGCACCTAACACAAGGCCTGGAACACAGATATTATTGAAAGCATTAGAAGTTCTTGAATGTTATAATGAAATGAAATAGAGATATTTCAGGAAGATGAGTCTGGCAAGACATTGCAGGATGGATTAGAGGGGGAGTAGCTTAGGAGTCCAGGTGTATGTCCAAACTGGTTTGGCAGGTATCCTTAATTCCTCCTCACCTAAGGCCAATGCCATACATTCCTATTTAAGTACCAAGAAACTTCTCTGGAACCCACCTCCTAGCCATCCTCCAAGCCCCACTTGCAGCCCCATCTCAGATAGTGTCTCTCTTCTAAGAATCTCTTGGATTAGATATATAATTATGACCTCTCAGCTCTGAAACCTGCCTTTGCTCTTTAGATGCTACCCTTAGTCCCCTTTTGCCCCTCTCCTGAAGCCACTTGCCTAGAACGGTTTTAAAAAGCACTCAAGGCTGGGACTAAATTACAACAATAAAATGGGAGAAGGGGCAAATTCCAGACTCATTCCAAAGAAGAACAAAACAACAACAACAAAAAAAAATTACAAGAAGAGTAAGTGAAAAGATTATATATTGAGGATAAATGAGAAGAAATAGTCACCAATGACTCTAAGGTTCTAGCTTGGGAAACTAAAGAAAACACTGACAGGAATGGAGAAGTGTCAAGGGGAGATGCTTTAGGAGAAAAAGAAAATGAGTTCACTTTTTCACATGTTGCATTTGAGGTGCTGATAAAACATCTAATTCACGAGCGTGACTGGAAATATGGAACAGACAGACGTGAGGATTTTAGGATTTGGATTTAAGAGTAATTTACCCAGAGACTCTTGGAATACTATGATCAGAAAATACCATAGAAATTATCTAACTCAAGACTCTACTATAATTTTGTTAGAAAATCAATACTCAAAGAATTTAAACACATCCATGAAACATGGCAAAAGCAGAATTGGAACACAGATCTTTTAAAATCTATATATTTTTAACATTTAACTCCTATATATTTCTAACATTCTCTGATAAATGAGAGTAAGGCTTTGGGAAACAACCACATTTGGGAGAACAAAGAAAAGCAGACTGAGATGGATCAAAATTTTAAGAGAAACAATGAAATCCAAGAGGGGAAAATTTCAAGAAGGGAGCAGTCAACAGTGTACTATTTGACAAAAACATCTAATTGAATGGGAATTGAGAAAAGGTCACTTCATTCTGCAATGAAGTTATTAGTTACTTGGCAACAGAATGTTCTTTTTAATAGTACCTACTATGCCAGAGTTCTCTAAAATGCTGTCCTTGGAGTCCTTGCAATGGGAACACCTCAGACATATGATCCGCATATAATGAGGTTCTCTTATTATTTCAGTAATTAAATTACTCTGAACAGCGTGCAAGAAGAACCAGCTTTATGCGAATTTCAAACCTATAGTGACTCATGTTAGAACAGAGTTCCAGTTTGCTCACATTCTCATCTGACATATTTTATCAAAGTTCTTAGAGGCTAGTCATACTTTTCAAAATTTATAGATTTTATTTCCTTCCTCTGAATCCAGATGTATATAATCCTAGGAACTTCAAACTTTCCAGTAGTTCACTAATTACTGCATAAAGTTTTTCAAAATAATATTACTAATTATATTGTACAGTATAATGAGACATGCAAACATGGGAAATTGAAAATGTAAATGCCTATTTTTTAAATTCAATGGGTGATGATTTTAAGGCAGTTTTTGACACATTTATTCCCAGTTCTTTACCTCTCATTGTAAGAAAATAAGTGGCACTAAGACTATTGGCATAATGAAAACCAAATTATAACACAGGGAATCATGCAGCAGGATTTGTCTAAATGTAGAAATTTTCAGTAACAGCCATCTGGCAAGTAGCAACATTGAAAGTGTATGGGGGATGTGCTTTTCACATCATCTGTGTATCAGATGATCTGCAATCTTTAAAAAAAATAGACATTTTATTAGTTGAAAGAAAATACAGTTTTGTCATTTTCAGACTAAGTTCTGAATTCTGTATTAATTCAAAGTTACAAATTCAATCTGATAGGAAGAAAAAGAACGTGAAAATGCACTTCATCTGAATGTAACAGGCATGGTATTATAATGTTTAAATTTTCCACCTTACCAAAGCTACAGACACACTCAAGTATCATATCATTACATAATCCACAGATGTTTAAATGGCATATACACACAGATTTAAACTTCATCTAAAAGCAGATAAAGATTAGAAACTGCACTTGAGACTACTGTCACTGACTACAGTAATAGCTGTTATAAGAACAATTCAGCCACCTCCCTTTTTCTCCTCCCCTTAGAATCCCTCTTCCCTGCTTCCTTTTGTTGCTATCCACTTGATCTTTTCCTTCCTTCTCCTCTAAGCAAAGGCTTAAGCCTACTAGTGGCACTTATACCTAATGAAGTTTCTGATCCCTATTAATTAGGATAAAAATAGATCTTACATAACCTTGAGGACGCAATAAATTTCAAAACACATCTTATATGTTAGTTTAATATAGTTATTAGTAAATTCTTAGAAAGTTTTTCACTAAGGCTCTCTGCTTCCTTTTGTATGTGCACCCAGTTCAAGCCGGCTTGAGTCCTCTGTATACCAGGTTCATATCACACTAGAACTCAAGTCAACTAGAAGTAAACTAGAGATTCATTTATAGATTATTCCAGTGGAAAAATTAAGCCGTATCTGCTCAGAAATGAAATCAGTTAAGGTGTCTATAGGGAGAAGACCACCATCTGAATGTAATTAATTCTGTGAAAAGGACCCCCTCCATCTACTCCAAATCTGTCCCCCTTCAAAATCGACCTCAAACGGGACCTCTACCATGAAGCCTGACCTGCCCTCTCCCACTTAACCTGTTCTCCACTGCTTCAAAACTTTTGTAAGTTATTGCTACCATCCATTTTAGTCCTTAATTATTTTCATCTTATATTGTAATTTAAATGTGTCATACTTGGGATTTAAGGTGGATTTAAGCTCCTTAAAATTAGGGCCTATGTCTTAAAAATTCTGTATCCTCCATTATACCTGGCACACGCAAACATTGAATGAATATGGTCAATAGTGGAAAAAATGACTTAGGTGCCAGAAACTGAAGTACATATGGCTCTGGTGCGTAATTACCCTTTTCACCTACACTGCTTTTACTTCTCCCACCAACTCAAATTGCTTCACATTTTTGTTTTTTTGTTTTTGTTTTTGTTTTTGTTTTTTTTTGAGATGGAGTCTCACTCTGTCGCCCAGGCTGGAGTGCAAGTGGCGTGATCTTGGCTCACTGTAACCTCCGCCTCCCGGGTTCAAGCGATTCTCCTGCCTCAGCCTCCTGAGTAGCTGGGATTACAGGTGTGTGTCACCACGCCTGGCTAATTTTTATATTTTTAGTAGAGACGGGGCTTCACCATGTTGTTCAGGCTGGTCTTGAACTCCTGACCTCGTGATCTGCCTGCCTCGGTCTCCCAAAGTGCTTCTCATTTTTTAAGCTCTCCAACTTTTGCCAGTTGTTGGCTCCTTAGGTGATCCTTAAAAAAAGGCACTGTCCAAATTGCAGAGGTTAGGGAATACCAAAATATTGTTTGTTTTGGCTTGCAACTGAAGGACAAGAGAAGAGCTACGACAGTTCTTTCTTAAAGGAATGCTCAGTTATTTAATGTTTAGACAGGATTTAGCAGGAGGAGGAGCTTAAGGGTATCTTCCAATGATGAAAGAACAAGAAAAGGTCTTCCAAAAGAGGCCCAAATCACATTACTGCAGATAGTCATAATAGCTTTTGGTACCTCTGATTTAGACAAACAACTGTGTTTGGCTTCTTCTTTTCCTTTTTAAGCCACCACATATTGACTTTACTGCTGTGTCTATTTCTCTTTTATGGGTTATTTATTTTACCTACTCTAATATTTTATCTATCTCTTTATTCTTTGAAATGGAGAACAGAAAGTGAGTTAAGGAAATCGTTCTAAGGAGATATCTTGCCCTGCAAAAGCAGACTTTGGCCTGCACTTGGCTCCTTGTTTGATATCAGGGATGGGATTTCCCCATTCTTACACAATTATTCCCCTTGCCTCTAAAATTAGCCTACCATAATAGGCTTAAAGTGCCCATCCACTCTCAATCATCGTTCCTGGAAATTCAGCTAAGCAGCAAGATGAATCTGCTACCTGCTCCAAGGGTCATGATAGTCAGCTCAAGATGGAAGAAAGAGCATACTAATCTTGCACAAAATAGTAAAATAAATAAATAAAACATAGTAAACCAAAACGTATAGTATCCAATATATACACTTACTCACATTGTTCAAGTTTCTCAAGCAGTCTGTATTATGCAGAAAGAAGGAAATATATTAGCATCCAGAGAATAATCCTTTGGATTTCACTTTAGAGAAAAAAAAATCCAGGGAACCTGAACACCCCCATAAAATTCCTTTGCAGAGGCATAACACAGCGACCATAATGAAGTTATCATACCAAACTTATTATCCTAGAAACTCTCTAAATTTCATGGTATATTCCTAGCCACCAATTTCTAGCAAATATTACTTTATTATTTATTCATGGGGTTTTTTTTTTTTAAATAAAAATTCAACCTTTGAAGAGAAGAAGGAAGGGTCCAAAAATTCCACTCCTACTGCCAATCACCTTGATGATCTTTATCCAAAGTTAAGGTAATGTATACAGTCGAATTCTTCTTGCAAAATCTAAACCATATTCTGGTAACTCAACTACTACTTCCCCATTAATTTCAATAAAAACATCAAAGATGCTTAACCTTTATCAGAGAATTTAAGGAGGTACTTATTCTCAGGGTAGTGACAATGCTGACCTTGCACTGCACAAACCCTAGCGTGAGTGCTTCCCTTAACTTTGTGCTCTAGGTGCCTCACTCACCTCACTCTAGTCCTGACTGTGCTCTATATCTCTATACCCACTCTGTCCCCATAGGTGGGGAGCTATATATATATTAATATTAATATATATGTATTCTTTAAAAAAAGCTGGGAAGCATCATGCTGGTAGTCCATTGGCATTTTGTATAAGATGCTACGAAGAAATCTGTTTACCAATTGGCTTGAAGACAGATCAAGGCTTTATGACCCAACGGTAGATGATCATTAAAGAGCAATGGCAGATGACTCAATGGAAGCTAACACTTCCAGGAACTGTTCTGATTTACAGTTAATAGCCACCCCCACTGCACACACACCAAGCTTGCTACTTTATTTTTCTTTCGAACTGTGGATTTGTTTGATGAGGGAATGTACAGATACTATGCAAGAAGAAAATCTATGGAAAAATAAAATAACACACATTTTATTTTTGAGATGGATTTTCACTCTTGTTGCTGAGACTGGAGTGCAGTGGTGTGTTCTTGGCTCACTACAACCTCTGCCTCCCAGGTTCAAGCAATTACCCTGCCTAAGCCTCCCAAGTAGCTGGGATTACAGGTGTGCGCGACCATGCTTGGCTAATTTTGTATTTTTTAAACAGAGATGGGGTTTCACCATGTTGGCCAGGCTGGTCTCGAACTCCTGACATCAAGTGATCCACCCACCTCAGCCTCCCAGGTTCAAGCAATTCTCCTGCCTAAGTCTCCCAAGTAGCTGGGATTACAGGCATGTGCCACTATGCCCAGCTAATTTTCTATTTTTTTTAAATAGAGATGGGGTTTCGCCATGTTGGTTAGGCTGGTCTTGAACTCCTGACCTCAAGTGATCCACCCGCCTCGGCCTCCCAAAGTGCTGGGATTACAGGCATGAGCCACCACGCCTGGCTGATAATATGCATTTTAAAAACATATTATGGCAACTCTAGTTTTAGGTTCTTCCCAAGTTACCATATTTTCAACATAAAGAACCCAAACATAATCCCTATATTTCTGAAGTATATTAATAAATATGTCTATACACAAATACTCATGTATACTTAGCAACCAGCAAATGAAAGTTTATGTTTGCCTACCTCCTCCAGAAAAGACAGCAGCAATAAATAGGCAGATATCCCAGGATGATCAGGCTGATGGCACCAAGCCCAAACATTCGCATCATCTGTTTAGGCTCTGTTGGTTTAATTATATCCTGTTACTTTCATGACTTAAGCAAGAGAAGTAAATCCAAGTTCTTTCATAAAGTCTTTATAAAGAAACTATCAGTTAATAAAGTGAAATGAGGAGGTATTCTTATGTGACAGGTAAATATCCTTGCTACTTTATAAAGAACAGGAGTTCATGAAACGTTCTTGAAACACACTGAAGGCTACACTTTCAATATGATACATTGATTATTATGATGCATACAATATATTTCTTCCTCTGACCCTAAATAGGTTTTTTCTCTTGATCATATGTTGTACATCCTAGAGCACTTGGGGAGCATATTAATCTATGAACCATTAACTTGGTAAATAAGTAGCTTCTTAAACTATGGTCACACCACCCTGAATATGCCCCATCTCATCTGATCTTGTGAGCTAAGCAGGGTCTAGCCTGGTTAGTACTTGGATGGGAGACTGTCTGGGAATAACCAGGTGCTGCAGGTTTACTTCCAAATTACAAAATATTAAATTAAACAAGGAATCAAGAATGCGCAGGTGAAATAAGCATATTTTAGTCTTATATTCATTGGAAAATGCATTCTAATGTGATTGGGGAATTGTAAGTCATGGTTAAATTTTTTCCTCTGCAAGAACCAAATGTTGCTTCATACATAATATAAAGACTGAAATGATAAATGAATTACAAATAATATGTGACAGTGTTAAAATTGTAATATTATATTCATGATCAGCTTTTAGTTTCCAGTATTAACACTACATGTTCAACAAAAAGCCATAAATTGAATAGGGACTATATTAACTTAAGATATTATTTCGCATGCATTCTTTTTGTAGTATTTGTTAGTGTTTCATGATATCAAATCCACGCATCATGAGAGCAACTGGAAATACATCCCCACATCCAAATGAAGGTAACAAAAACAGATGGTGTAGTTCTCAAAACTTAGTAAGGAAAAAAATATTCAGAAGAACCTAATTCACAAACTATAGAATGAGACTAGGTGTGGTGGCTCATACCTATAAATTCCAGCACTTTGGGAGGTCAAGGCGGGAGAACTGCTGGAGCCCAAGAGTTTGAGACCAGCCTAGGAAGCCTAGGGAGATCCTGTCTCTACAAAAAACTTAAAAATTAGTCGGGCATGCTGGCGCACGCCTGCAGTCCCAACTACTCAGGAAGCTGAGGCAGGTGGATCACTTGAGCCCTGGATGTTGAGGCTGCAGTCAGCTGTGACCACGTCACCACTGCACTCCAGCCTGGGTGACAGAGTGAGACGCTATCTCAAAAAATACCCAATAAAGAAAAACTAATAAGCAGACCTTAAAAGAAACATCTGAGTCTACTGCTACATACTGAGATGTTGAAGACAAGACAAATGGGAAGAATTCTACCTAGAAGGAAAAGCTGGGCAAGGAAAAGTAAGCTAAGGCATGCCCAACCGGTATCTTCTCTCAGCCACTGAGGGTTCCATACAGCCTGGAAACTTTAGGACAACACACAGAGAGTGACAAAAGCAAAAGAAAATGTGAGACTAATTTTTGAATTACCAAAGTCACCATGTAAAGGCTAAGCAGAAATTGCTCCTGACTAGAGTCGTGACCACCTCAGGACTTTCTAAGGAGCATTGCTCTAGAATTGGGAGTCCCATTTAAGTATTAAGCTGGGAAATCCAAATGTGAACTTATGCCATTGTGATCTGCTTATTTAATATTAAAAGATAGAAATAAATGAAAGAGGAAGAACTTACCATCTCTTACTGGAGCAAAACATTTGAAGCGCATGTTCCCCAATGATGAAAAACAGCATTTGCCGCTCAAACATTCATTCTCATTAAGATCTCTCAGCTCATTACAAGGCTTTACCACCTGATTTTCGCTCAGAATGCAAGCTTTTAGAAACAGAAATTTAAGAAACAGAATTCAGCATGGTTAATTAGCACTTTCCCTAATTAAATAATTACTGCAAGACAAAGAAGAAAAGCAAGCATTGAATGGCATATGCAGCTCGTGGTGGGTGCTAAAAGAAAATAAGACCAGCTAAAAGTTACCACTAGGTTATTTAATATCACATTTTCAAATCTAGGTGAACTGCAGAAAATTACAAGTTGTTAAAAAATCATTGGTAAGATAGTTTAAAAGGACAATAAATCATGAGTGCTGGTGATGCAAATATAACACAGAAGGAACTAAATAACAACAGGTCAAATGCTTTTAAAATTAACCCCTTGTTAAAACGATCCCACCTATATCCTCTGACTTAACGTTACTAAGCTACAGAAACTCACTGAATGCATCAACGAGAATGAATGTAAGTAAAACTTACATAGATCGTTGCTAGTGACTAAAGTGATACACTGGTATTGACCTACTTTGTGTGAACACTTACCATATTGGCACTACAATATATTTTAAGATTCTTTGTTTCACCCTTAAATTATGACTCTATAATTTTAAACAGGCAATGATTTATGGCATTAACACCAAGATTCACATGCAACTGCAATAAATTCATACATACCTGAATCTAAAAGACTTGCAAGCTCAAATAGTTTATTTTCTATAATATCCTGCTTTATAAAAGAAACAAATACAAACTAAAAAGCACGATATCAGATTTTCATTCAAAAAGAAAAACCTCCACAGTATGTCTATGTGTTAAGGCCAGAATAGATTCGGTTCAATCTCTTATACTATCAACGATTACAAACTTAAAAGTAGTAACTGATATTTTATAATCACTAAAGCACTTCAACATCAGCAAAGAACAATATAATTGTTTTATGCAAATTTTAATCTCAGCATACTTTACTACATTCCTCTTTTTTAAAGATTGGCAATTGCTGAAGCCAAGGTAAAAATAATAATATCTACCATTCTTTGGGAGAAAATTTTTGCAATCTACTCATCTGACAAAGGGCTAATATCCAGAACCTACAAAGAACTCAAAGAAATTTACAAGAAAAAAACAAACAACCCCATCAAAAAGTGGGCAAAGGATATGAACAGACATTTCTCAAAAGAAGACATTCATACAGCCAATAGACACATGAAAAAATGCTCATCATCACTGGCCATCAGAGAAATGCAAATCAAAACCACAATGAGATACCATCTCACACCAGTTAGAATGGCAATCATTAAAAAGTCAGGAAACAACAGGTGCTGGAGAGGATGTGGAGAAATAGGAACACTTTTACACTGTTGGTGGGATTGTAAACTAGTTCAACCATTATGGAAAACAGTATGGCGATTCCTCAAGGATCTAGAACTAGAAGTACCATATGACCCAGCCATCCCATTACTGGGTATATACCCAAAGGATTATAAATCATGCTGCTATAAAGACGCATGCACACGTATGTTTATTGCGGCACTATTCACAATAGCAAAGACTTGGAATCAACCCAAATGTCCATCAGTGACAGACTGGATTAAGAAAATGTGGCACATATACACCATGGAATACTATGCAGCCATAAAAAAGGATGAGTTTGTGTCCTTTGTAGAGACATGGATGAAGCTGGAAACCATCATTCTCAGCAAACTATCGCAAGAACAGAAAACCAAACACCAAATGTTCTCACTCATAGGTGGGAACTGAACAATGAGATCACTTGGACTCGGGAAGGGGAACATCACACACCGGGGCCTATCATGGGGGGGAGGGGGAGGGGGGAGGGATTGCATTGGGAGTTATACCTGATGTAAATGACGAGTTGATGGGTGCTGACGAGTTGATGGGTGCAGCACACCAACATGGCACAAGTATACATATGTAACAAACCTGCACGTTATGCACATGTGCCCTAGAACTTAAAGTATAATATTAATAAAATAATTAAATAATAATAATAATAATATCTACCACTCTTTAGGCACCTGTTTGGGCCAGGAACCCTGCTTTACACACTTTATTACTAATCTTTGGAACAAACTCCCAAACTGAGTTTTACAACCTCTGTTTTAAAAATAATAAAGGATCAAAGTAACTTACGCAAGATAAAAAATGCAACGCACTACCAAGCGGCCTAGATACTCATTTTCCAAATATTTTAGACAGGAGAGTTTATCCTACTTGTTCTATATTCTGAGTAATCTGCTCTTCAATTCTGCTAGGCCCAGAGTGGCTCTTCTCCCCTAGGTTGGATTGCATCCAGTGTTCAGTTCTGGGTGTCAAATACCCAGAAAACAGTGAAAATAGTCAGGACTACTCAGTGATGGGATGGACTTCCTTGCATGCTGAGTTTCTCACCATGGGTACTGTTCAAACACCACTTTCCAGAAATGCTAAAGAGAGGGTTACTGTTAGGGTTAAATCGTAGAAGAGACTAGACTATATGATCTCTAAGATCAGCTGATAATTTATACTTTAAGTGCATTTGATGGATTTTATGCTAGATATTAAAATCAACACGGGCCAGGCCTGATGGCTCACACCTATAATCCCAGTACTTTGGGAGCCCGAGGCAGGCAGATCACAAGGTCAAGAGATCGAGACCGTCCTGGCCAACATGGTGAAAACCTGTCTCTAATAAAAATACAAAAATTAGCTAGGTGTGGTGGCGCTTGCCTGCAGCTCCTCGGGAGGCTGAGGTAGAAGAATTGCTTGAACCTAGGAAGAAGAGGTTGCAGTGAGCTGAGATCATGGCACTGCACTCCAGCCTGGCAACAGAGCCAGACTGCCTCAAAAAAAGAAAAACAAATTAACTTCCAGGCTCAAATTACTAAGAGGCATTGCTAATTTTAAACAATCAAAAAGGTAGAACAATTTTTTGTCAGGTTTAAGTATATAATTTTGTCCAAAAGGAGAAAGATCAGGTGATCTCTCAAGCTTCCCTGCCAGTGTGTGTCAAGGTTATCATTTTAATCTGCAAGAGATAAATATTTTATGAATAATAGCCTAATGACAAAACAATGAACATTTTTTTCATGCTTAAGTGGTAAGAATGTTTATTTTCAATTAAGTGGGGGAGGAAATAAATTTGTTAAAAATATTTCACGTTTTATGAAGCTGTAGTTGTTGTCTTCAAAGAAGACAGTATGTACATTTTATAAATATTTAATCATTGTTTGAATCAACCTAGGTCAGACGTTTCTATTAAAATGGAACAACTTTATTTTGTTGGACAAAACTGTTACTTCATATAATTGATTGTGACTCACTTTCCTGCACCAGGTTGGAGAAATATTTGGGAAATGCACATATCTTTTTCGGACCATTTTTACAGGTGGTTTCAGTGTCTGTACAATGTAGTCATTAAAAGTAAGTATATGACCGTTTGCATCTGTTGTTTTCATAAGCTTTAAATCTTAAATCATCATTAGTTGTTGTTTGCGACTAATTTCGGCACTCAAATCATTCTTTCAGCCTATACAACATAACACCTTCTCAGATTTCTTTTTTATTTACTCAGTTTGACCATGGCAGTATTTTCAGTTTATTTAAGGAACTTGTTTATTTTGCTATTCTCATTGGTAGGTGCCTATTTTAAACTTAACGAAACAAGTACAAAGAAACACAAAGAGATTTTTTCAAGTTCACTAAAGAATTCAGTAGTAAGGCCTGGAATTGAAAAACAGATATAATTTTGTGCTTATAGAGTATATCAAATTTTGTTAGAATAAATTCTGCATGATTTTTCATAAGAGCTTTATCTTTGTACTTCACATATTCCAATTTATACGAAGCTTCTCCTTGAAAGGGCACCACATGCTATACAAAATGAAACATGTTTATTTGTGGTTAATAATTCTCAGGGGTCATAATGTGTTTGATAAACACATTATATACAGAATCACAAAAAGATGGTGGGACTTGGAAGCCTAGGATTTCTATCATTAAAACAGATGGGGAAACATCTGGCATATTCCATAACATCAGTCACACAGTACCCTCACTAATGCCACAGAAGACATCAATTTCACAATACTGGGTCAGTGACTAAATTTCAGGCAATGTCATTCAGGTAAATTGTGAAAGATTTAGATATTTGCAAAGGAAAAGTATTTTATAAACAGTAATAAACATTTATGAAATGCCTTACAAATATTATCTCAGTTCGTCCTCATAATTCTTAGTGGTAAATATCTTCATTTCAAAGAGGTTCAGAGAGATTGTCTTGTCTAAGCCAAAGAGCAGAGTCAGGATTCAAACTCAGCTCTGTCCCACTCCAGTGCCAATACACCACACTGCTTCCTAAACATTTAACTACTCTTTTCAAAACAAGAACATTAGAGGGGGAAAAAAATCAAACAAGAACTTACTTGTTGGAAAGAAAAAATCCAGCAGAGCTTCCGATGCGTAATCTTCCAGAGATTGGCCATTAGTGTTTTCACTGTTTTGCAGGATAAACCCACTTGGAAGCACAAAATATGGGGGCCCTGAAGAAGAAGTAAAATTATTAATCCCAACATATAAAGTATATAACACTTTCAATGACCCTTTAATAGTAATTACCTTTGCTTAAATTATAGAAAGTCAAATAGCTAACAGATATACTTTCATCTCCTAACAACTTATTATTAATAATCAGAATGCAATTTTGTTGTGAAACTGAAAAAGTGTTAAATTTACAAATGCTTAAGCTATAGGCTGACACATCCCATTGTTGTAAACTGATTTACAATAGTAAACTTGCCTCTGGCAAACAGTATTAAGAGGCCTAATCAATTGATGAGCTGAAAACTGTATGCATTCCAACTAAATCAGATCCCATCACAGAAAACCTTAGAAAATATGTTGGCTTACATATACATTGATAAAAATCAAGGCCTTACATACAGTAAAACCTTCCTTGTCCTTCTTTCTCATTATTTTAAAGAACTGGTTTTCAGTCTTATTTACACAATTCCCTCCTACATAAGAGAAGAGGATAACACAGATTTGTCCATAGCATTAAATATTTCCCAAAACTATCTTTAATAATGTCACGGAATTCTATTATATAGCTCTATTATAATTGAGTTAGCAATTTCTCCATGGGAAGACATTCAGGTTGTTTACAATTTATTGATGTTATAAAGAATACTGCAATGATTATCATTACATTATCATTAGCTTGCAATGATTATCATTGAAGCTTTATATATTTGTAAATATTCATGAAAAATTACTTAAGATAAATTCTTAAGGCATGGCGCTTGAATATGTCCAAATTACCCTCCAGCATAGTCACCCCAAAATACACTTCTACCAATAGTACAGGCAAGTGCCAGTTTTCTCAAAGCTGTTTTTTATTATATGCCATTTTGATGGCCAAAATAAAACAAAATATCCTTTGTTTTAATTTGCAACTTTCATGATCAGTGAGCTTACATCTTTCATATTGTGTTGCATAGTAGAGAACTTAACTCTTAATCTGCCACATATTTAAAATATTTTTTTCAAGGTAATTGGTTATCCTTACATTTTTTATGGTGTTTGGGAAGCTCAGAAGCTTAAAATTTTATATGTAATTAAATCTATCAATCTCTTCCTTTATTATTTTTACCCCTATAAAGGCATTCTATACTCTAATACTAACAACATTTTCATGGTCATACTTTTTAAATTTAAATATTTAATACACCTGAAGTATATTTTTTGCAGTGTGTTATGGAGTAGGGATACAATTTTTCCAGCAGTCCTAAGGCCCTTTATTAAATCCATCCTTTTCTATTATACTTATGATAACGTCATCATATTCTAAATCCTTACATAATCATAGATCTGCTTCTTGACTTTCTATTCTGTTCCACAAATCTATCTATTCATGTGCCAATACTACTGTTATTGTTTATTTTATCTTTTCTTATGTTTTTTTTGAAACAGAGTCTAGCTCTGTTGCCCAAGCTGGAGTGCAATGGCGCAATCTCAGCTCACTGCAACCTCCGCCTCCCTGGTTCAAGTGATTCTTGTGCCTCGGTCTCCCAAGTAGCTGAGATTACAGGCATGCGCCATCACGCTCAACTAATTTTTGTATTTTTAGTAGAGACAGGATTTCACCATGTTTCCCAGGCTGGTATCAAACTCCTGATCCCAGGTGATCCACCTATCTTGGCCTCCATAAGCCACAGTACCCGGCCTATCTTATGTCATCATGTTTTAATAACTGATCTGGTAATCCTTTGATTTGTCTCTATTATCAAATTTTATTTTCAGCTCTGAGAATTTTTTAGATGAACCTTAAAATCATTTTGTCAAGTCAAAAAAAATTTCTAAATTTTATGGTAATTATGTTCACTTATTTATCATTCATTCAAAAATCATTTATTGTGTGTCCCATGTGCTAGGCATGAATTCAATTAAATGTGGACTCATTTGGAGAGAACTGATAATGTTACAAAATTTTTTCACCTAAGTAGTTTTGTTTCTCCATTCAAGTCTCTTTTTATGTCCCTGAGTAAGGTTTACCATTGTATTCAGATAGGCTCTGCACTTTTCTTAGTACATTTATTCCCAGGCATCATATATATTTTGTTGTTTCGTGAATATAATCCACTTCACCACATTTTCTAGTGGATTGATGGTATGTAAGAGAGCTATTGATTTTTATACATGTATTTTCTTACTACCTTAGTTAACTCTCATTAGTTCTCATTGTTCTTCAGTGTCATTCCAGATAGACAATCATATTATCACTAAATATAGATGACTTTGTCTCCTTTCTGTACAATATTAACAGCTGAATTATTTTTCTTCTTTCACTGCATCGCCTAGAAATGTTCAAACTGTGTTGATTAATAACCATAACAATGGACGTTCTTGAATCTTTCCTGACTTTAATGGGAATGTGCTAGTATTTCATAATTAAGTATAATGTTGGCTGTTGGTGTAAGATAGATACCCTTTATTAAATTAAGGATGTATTTCTCTAGTTGTAGTTTTCTACAAATTTCCTGTTATTATTTTGTTTCATTTTGAATCAGGGATAGAACTGGGGTTCTATCAAATCCTTTTAATATTTACTGCCATGATGATCTTTCCCCCTGCCTATTAAGTATTGAATACTATTAATATATTTGCCAATATTAAAATATTCTTGCATTCCTGAGCAAAGTCCACAAGTGCTAATGTTTTATATAGGATTTATAATTCAACATTCCTACATTCCTAAGTGAAGTGTGTCTGCAGTTTTCTTTTGTGTGCTACATTTGTAAATTTTGGCATGAGAGTTATACCTGCTTCTTAAAACAATCTAGGAAGCTTCCTGTTGTTTTTTCTAGACTAAAAGAGATTAAACAATGTAGGAATGATTTGATCCATTAAAGGTTTGGGAAAACTCATCCAGAAAAAGTCTGAGTCTTTAATTTTGGAGAGGGGTAGTTCTTTATCTTTTACTTCATGGTCACAGTTAATTTTGTTATTTTTATTTTGCTAGGAAATCATCTATTTACAAAGCAATTATTAGTATGGAATTTATCCATTTCTTCTAGGTTTTCCAGTTTATTTGCGTAGAGGTGTTTACAGTATTCTCTGATGGTAGTTTGTATTTCTGTGGGGTCGGTGGTGATATCTCCTTTATCATTTTTTATTGCATCTATTTGATTCCTCTCTCTTTTCTTCTGTATTAGTCTTGCTAGCGGTCTATCAATTTTGTTGATCTTTTCAAAAATACAGCTCCTGGATTCACTGATTTTTTGAAGGGTTTTTTGTGTTTCTATCTCCTTCAGTTCCGCTCTGATCTTAGTTATTTCTTGCCTTCTGCTAGCTTTTGAATGTGTTTGCTCTTGCCTCTCTAGTTCTTTTAATTGTGAGGTTAGAGTGTCAATTTTAGATCTGTCCTCCTTTCTCTTGTGGGCATTTAGTGCTATAAATTTCCCTCTACACACTGCTTTAAATGTGTCCCAGAGATTCTGGTATGTTGTATCTTTGTTCTCATTGGTTTCAAAGAACATCTTGATTTCTGCCTTCATTTCGTTATGTACCCAGTAGTCATTCAGGAGCAGGTTGTTCAGTTTCCATGTAGTTGAGCAATTTTGACTTAGTTTCTTAGTCCTGAGTTCTAGTTTGATTGCACTGTGGTCTGAGAGACAGTTTGTTATAATTTCTGTTCTTTTACATTTGCTGAGGAGTGCTTTACTTCCAACTATGTGGTCAATTTTGGAATAAGTGCGATGTGGTGCTGAGAAGAATGTATATTCTGCTGCTTTTGGGTGGAGAGTTCTGTAGATGTCCATTAGGTCTTCTTGGTGCAGAGTTGAGTTCAATTCCTGGATATCCTTGTTAACTTTCTGTCTTGTTGATCTGTCTAATGTTGACAGCGGGGTGTTAAAGTCTCCCATTATTATTGTATGGGAGTCTAAGTCTCTTTGTAAGTCTCTAAGGACTTGCTTTATGAATCTGGGTGCTCCTGTATTGGGTGCATATATATTTAGGGTAGTTAGCTCTTCTTGTTGAATTGATCCCTTTACCATTATGTAATGGCCTTCTTTGTCTCTTTTGATCTTCGATGGTTTAAAGTCTGTTTTATCAGAGACTAGGATTGCAACCCCTGCCTGTTTTTGTTTTCCATTTGCTTGATAGGTCTTCCTCCATCCTTTTATTTTGAGCCTTTGTGTGTCTCTGCATGTGAGATGGTTCTCCTGAATGTAGCAAACTGATGGGTCTTGACTCTTTATCCAATTTGACAGTCTGTGTCTTTTAATTGGACCATTTAGTCCATTTACATTTAAGGTTAATATTGTTATGTATGAACTTGATCCTGTCATTGTGATATTAGCTGGCTATTTTGCTCGTTAGTTGATGCAGTTTTTTCCTAGCCTCGATGGTCTTTACATTTTGGCATGTTTTTGCAACGGCTGGTACCGGTTGTTCCTTTCCATGTTTAGGGCTTCCTTCAGGATCTCTTGTAGGGCAGGCCTGGTGGTGACAAAATCTCTAAGCATTTGCTTATCTGTAAAGGGTTTTATATCTCCTTCACTTACAAAACTTAGTTTGTCTGGATATGAAATTCTGGGTTGAATATTTTTATCTTTAAGAATGTTGAATATTGGCCCCCATTCTCTTCTGGCTTGTAGAGTTTCTGCCGAGAGATCTGCTGTTAGTCTGATGGGCTTCCTTTTGTGGGTAACCCGACCTTTCTCTCTGGCTGCCCTTAAGACTACTCACTTGTAATATTTAAATCTCCTTTATGTCAATGATAATATCTTCTTTCTCATTTTAACGAGAGCAACTTCCATACACATACATTTGAATGTGTACTCTCACAATGAACTCTATTATAACTGTTAAATCAAGCTAAATTATATTATACAAATGCTTTGTATCTTTATTTTTTCTGTCAAGGACTAAAAAATTAAAATATTAAAGTATCTCACCATGATTGTGGTTTTGATGATTTCTACTTAAATTTCTAAAACTATTTGTTTCATATACTCCGACAATGCATATTCAATCATGACAATTTTATCTTCACTATATATTATACATTGGCAATATTAAAAATAATCCATTTTGTCCTGCTTGTTTTCTACTAATGCTTACTCATTACTGAACACCTACTATATTCTATGCTTTGAGGATATATCAGTGAACAAGTCAGACAAGATCCCTGCCTTCATGGAGCTTACTACAATGCAGTGGAGAAGACAGACAAAAAATAAGTCAACTAACAAATTAAATAATTACAAATTGTAATGAGTGCTATGAAGAAAGTGGATACTGATACAGAATAAGGGAGGCTACTTTAAATGGGAGCCGGTCTCTCTGAGTAGATGATAATTAAGTGGGGGGAAAAAAAAGGACTAGAAGTAGCTGGCTAAACAAAGGGCCTGGGAGAGTGCTTCCAGCACAAGGACAAGAAATGAGATTAATATTGTTAGGCACACTTTGCCAGATCAGAGAACCCTGTCCCACATGACATGAGAAGGGAGCTACAGATGGAAGAGACCTTGACAAGACCTTTGTTCCATATTTCTGTTTCTTTGCTCAGTGTCCCCCTTCATCAATTTGCTGTCCTTGTTGCCACTTGATTCAGCACAGTGTTGTGCTGACAGTAGCACACTGAGGCCCGAGTCTCCATTCTAAGTTATATTCAGCAAGTTATGCGTTCTCTGGAGTTCCTCTAGAATATTGATCCCTCAACTTACAGTCCCCAACTCAGAGTGCCCTAGCCCCCAGTCCCTGCTGGACAGGCTTGCCGTTGGCTTCACATGAAACACAAGTTGCTGTGATTTCTCTGTCATGTTTTCATCTTTCAGAGAACCCTCCAAGTTTCTGGCATATAGATGACAGATGGAACCTTTCTAGGTTCTCCAGGTTTTCACCCTTTATAGCTCTTTCGGTCATTACAATGGGCATTTGAAATGAAAGTGACAATTAAACATCTTAACTCAGATAAGCAACATCAGTGGCAGTCTCAACCATAAGTCTAGAATATATTATACCCTGCCCTCCACCTCTGATTTCTTCCATACTCTGAAAGACAATTATTTTTAAACTAACTTGAGCAGTATGTCTCAAAGGGTAGTCTATCACTAGTAGTACATAAGAATTTTAGGTAGAACATAGATGAGTATTTATGAATATATTAGTGTTTGCTATGAGTTTATTTGAAAGTGTAGAAAAAAAATGTGAGTAAAATATCAAACCTACCATGACATCAAACACAACTGACATGACTTGCCATATGGCAAATCTTTATAAACTTTTTTTTTTTTTAAATACTTTGAGTTCTGGGATACATGTGCAGAATGTGCAGGTTTGTTACATAGGTATACACGGGCCATGGTGGTTTGCTGCACCCATCAACCCCTCATCTACATTAGGTAATTCTCCTAATGCTATCCCTCCTTTAGCCCCCGACCTCCTGACATCACACGCCCTGGTGTGTGATGTTCCTCTCTCTGTGTCCATATGTTCTCATTGTTCAGCTCCTACTTATGAGTGAGAACATGCAGTGTTTAGTTTTCTGTTCCTGTGTTAGTTTACTGAGAATGATGGTTTCCAGCCTCATCCATGTCACTGCAAAGGACATGAACTCATTCTTTTTTATGGCTGCATAGTATTCTGTGGTGTATATGTGCCACATTTTCTTTATCCGGTCTATCATTGATGGGCATTTGGGTTGGTTCCAAGTCTTTACTATTGTAAATAGTGCTGCAATAAACATACATGTGCATGTGTCCTTATAGTAGAATGATTTATAATTCTTTGGGTATATACCCAGTAATGAGATTGCTGGGTCAAATGGTATTTCTGGTTCTAGATCCTTGAGGAATTGCCACACTGTCTTCCACAATGGTTGGACTAGTTTACAGTCCCACCAACAGTGTAAAAGTGTTCTTATTTCTCCACATCCTCTCCAGCATCTGTTGTTTCCATACATTTTAATGATTGCCATTCTAACTGGCATGAAATGGTATCTCATTGTGGTTTTTGTTTGCATTTCTCTAATGACCAGTGATGATGAGCTTTTATTCATAT
Organism: Rhinopithecus roxellana; assembly: GCF_007565055.1. Lineage (NCBI taxonomy): Eukaryota > Metazoa > Chordata > Mammalia > Primates > Cercopithecidae > Rhinopithecus > Rhinopithecus roxellana. Next base: position 134,125,353 of record NC_044555.1, on the reverse strand, counting down.
GTTTGTTGGCCACATAAATGTCTCCTTTTGAGAAGTGTCTGTTCATATCCTTTGCTCACTTTTTGATGGAGTTTTTTTTTTTTCTTGTAAATTTGTTTAAGTTCTTTGTAGATTCTGGATAGTAACCTTTTGCCAGATGGATAGATTGCAAAAATTTTCTCCCATTCTATAGGTTGCCTGTTCACTCTGATGAGAGTTTCTTTTGCTGAGCAGAAGCTCTTTAGTTTAATTAGATCCCATTTGTCAATTTGGCTTTTGTTGCCATTGCTTTTGGTGTTTTAGTCATGAAGTCTCTGCTCATGCCTATGTCCTGAATGGAACTGTCTAGGTTTTCTTCTAGGGTTTGTATGGTTTTAGGTCTTACATTTAAGTCTTTAATCCATCTTGAGTTAATTTTTGTATAAGGTGTAAGGAAAGTGTCCAGTTTCTGTTTCCTGCATATGGCTAGCCAGTTTTTCCAACACTATTTATTAAATAGGGAATCCTTTCCCCATTGCTTGTTTTTCACAGGTTTGTCAAAGATCAGATGGTTGTAGATGTGTGGCATTATTTCTGAGGCCTCTGTTCTTTTCCATTGGTCTATATATCTGTTTTGGTACCAGTACCATGCTGTTTTGGTTACTGGAGCCTTGTAGTATAGTTTGAAGTCAGGTAGTGTGATGCCTCCAGCTTTATTATTTTTGCTTAGGCTTTATAAACTTTCATCCCTGTTCTTTCTTCCCTGGGACGATTGTCTCCTTTTCTTCTTTAACTGTCTCCAAAGTCTCCCATCAGCCAGCACACAAGCCTTTTTCTCAGGTCTTCCTCTCTACCCAAACAGTCTCCAGCCTTTTTCCCCTCCTCCATTTTTTTCATATGAAGAATAATTTCATCCTCTTGGCCTCTAATTTGCATCTTCACACTCATTAGCATATTCAGCAAATAAAAGATTAGGAGTCAGCCTTTTAAATTGGTAGCAGAAAATAGTAAAGAACCAATTATGTTTCCTTGTCACAAAGAATTTTTATTTTTAAATTTCCCTGTTACAAATGAATGACTAAAAATCTAACTACATTTCAACGGAAAAGAAACACCAGACTCAGTGCAGACAGAGAGCTTCATCTATATGTGACTTGTGCAGTCAAACAGGGCCCCACACTTGGGGAGCTCCATGCTTGGTTTAATGTTTTGCCATCACCATTTTGAAATCCATAAATTTTGAATGAGAGATCTTGTATTTTCATTTTACAAATTATGTTGTCCCCTCCCGCCCCACCCGCCCACTCTGGTGTGAGGTCTAATAGATGAGAAACTGAATGACAGGGTGGGGAGACAGAAAGAGCAGTGGCTAACTGTATCAGTTTCTAAAGGATTTTACTGGGGCTTCAAGTTGAGGGTCTACCTATGCCACTGTCTTTCTGGGCGTTGGCCTCAAACAGACCTGAGTTTGCATCCTGGCTCTGCCACATACTAGTTGGTGAACTTGAGCATGTCAGTAAACTTCTCGTTGCCTCAGTTTACTCATCTGCAAAATGGTGATATTTATTTTGAAGTGTTATAAGGATTAAATGATGTCACATGTGAAGTGCTTAATACAATGCAAAACAAATAGTTTGTTACATGACTTTCATTGTTCATTTTTATTGCTTACAATTTTAAATTTAATATCATTACTTTGTTTTAAGGATATTTGCTTTTATTAATAATGTTATTAATAGCAAATATGGTCAACTTTCCATTTATAAGTATGCTACAGTTCCCTTTTTAAATAAATATATTAATGTAAAAAAGTAAGGTAGCCTAAAGGGAATTGTGAATGACTGGTATCATCAAGATAACCAAGCATTCTGACTGAACAGGAGAAATGCCCACTTGGTGAAAGAAATTTCTTCATTTTTTCGACAAGATAACTGAAGCCTAAAGAGGTAAAATGACTCATCAAAGGTCCACAGCAAGTTAGTGTGAACAATCAGGGCAACCTAGATCTCCTAATTCCTAGCTTAGGGCTCCTAGCTTGAAAGGAGTGAACAGAAGAAATGCTTACCTAGTGAAATTTCTTCATTTTTTCAACAAGATAGCTACAGCCTGAAGAGGTGAAATGACTCATCAAAGATCACACAGCAAGTTAATGTGAACAATCAGGGCAACCTAGATCTCCTGATTCCTAGCTTAGGGCTCCTCCAACTACACCACATGTACACAGGGTTAAAGCAAAAGCTAGCCTTGTGCTCAATTAGGTACATGGCAGGCAGCCAGACTTTCTATGTGTAATGCCTCATTCACTCCGCAAGGATATCAGATAAATAAGGTATTCTAATATAATGATACAGAAACTAGTTACTGGGATTTGTCCATGGAGCTAAGGCAATTTGAAAATATTACCTACTGGTCCATCTTTATTTCTCATTTTTAAAATTTCCCTACAAAGGATGAGCAATTAGGACTGACTGAATAGGTTACAGATAATTGGTGGGATCAAACTCCCAGTCCCCAGTTTGCTTCTCTCCTCATCCTGTATGCAACTGGTCTGTATGTCTTTTGCATAAATATAACCTGAAAGGCAACGTGGCTTAGGAATGCAAATGACAATACAAACTGGAGGGATATCCCAGAGTTACCTCAGGTCACTCAACTTCGATTCCTCTCAGTAGCATTAAATGTAAGAGAACTCACTGGGGTCCGTCTAGAAATGAAAAAGGGAATTCTAATGTCAGAACCATATGTTTTGCTTTCGCCATAATTCTACAGGACCATGGACAATTATTTTACCTTCTGATGTATATTAGTTTTCTAGGGCTGTTGTAACAACATACCATAAACTGGGTGACTTAAAACAGAAATTTATTGTTTCACACGTCTGGAGGCTAGAAGTCCAAAATCAAGGTGTTAGTAGGGCTGGTTCCTTCTGAGGACTGTGAGGAAAGGCCTCTCCTTGGCTTGCAGATTGAAATAGTCTTTCCTGTATAGGTGTCTGTCTCTGTGTCCAAGTCTCCCCTTTTTTATAAGGACAACATTCACAGTGAATTAAAATACACTCCAGATGACCTCATTTTAATTTGATTATCTCTATGAAGACCTTATCTCCAAATAAGATCACAAATAAGGTATTGGGGTTAAAATTGCAACTGTTTTTGGTGAGGGGACACAATTCACCCCGTAACACAGTGCATTTTGTTATGTCAATTAAGTGAAATAATTTTAAATGCAAATTAAATTTAATTCATACAGTCACATATTACCTCCTGAGAATCTGGGAAATCTAACAATATAAAGAATGAATCATGGATTATTTTAGAAGAAAACATGTTAGCCCTATAACAGAAAAAGTACTCCTGGAAATAAAGAAATCACACTGAATTAGACAGTATTCTTTTTTGTTGTGGGAGTTCTACTCAAAATAGAAATAGAAAATGAAGAACTCACTGACTAAGAAAAAATATACAATTTATAGTTTTGTTTTTCAGCTTACTTTTTTAGAGGATAAGAAGACTTTTAGTGTTGTACTATTACAAATTCAGTAATTCAGAATTACTTTGGGGTTTTAGATAAATAGTAGAAATAAACCTGAATAATTTGTAGTCATACTATGATTTGTAAATGATCATTAAAAATATCTTAACATTTTTTCAAAGAACAGAAATCATATTTTCTAACTTATTTCAAATAATTGATCAAACACAGCATATATTTTATTTAACTTCGAATTTCATTCCTCACAAAAACCTACAAACCCATGTAGTTGTGACATAGTGTACAGAAGTCTCCATTCTTTTTAGCTGTGATGCCATTGCCCAATCTTTGCCTCCCTCTTTGACTGTGGGTGGACGTTGGTTGAGAAGATGGAAAACCTCTAGGGAGAGCACGGAGAAAGAAGCCATTGGGATTAGATGTGGGGATGCTGAAGTCTTTGGGCTTGGGTCTGGAGCTCAAAGGCAGGAGACTGTGGGAAATCTAAGGCCTTTGTGCAGATGAGAACATGAAATACGTTTGTGAGGGGGTTGGGAGAAAAGGCATGCTATTGTGGATAATACAGAGAAAGCTGTTTTGAGAAAACCATCTGAGACTTAGGAAGGTTATGGAAGGAAAGAAGGGTGTAGGAAAAGGAAAAGCAGTTCAGGTTGGGAGAATCTGGAGGAGGAGGGAAAGACTTTGAGTGAGGCACATGAGGCAGAAAAACCACTATGTAGAAGGAAGAAAAGGAGGCTTTTGGGGAAGAATTGGAAAGTACCTTTGGATGGTAAAGAAAGGAAAACCTGAGTGAGGAGAAGAACTTTTGGAGAGCTGAAAGTAGGCTTCTAAGGGGGAGTGAGTAAAGGCCTGGAGGAGGGTAAATAAAGAGGTAGGGGAAGGAATTTGAGGGAGAGAGGCAAGGCCTTAGTGAAGGTAGCTTAGAGAGGGAGAGGATGATATAAGGTAAAAGAAGGGAAGTAAGGGACTGAAGACTTTAAGAGAGAGGAGAAAAGGGCTCTGTGAGATAAGGAATGAAAAACTTTTGAGAGAAGGCCTGTGAAGTGGGCAAAGGAAAGTCACTGTGGGGAGGTGAGAAATCAAAGGACCCTGACTGAAGGACAAGAAAAACTTTTGGAATGGTGATGAAGGAGGGAAGGCATTTGTGAGGGTAAAAAAGGGAAGGCCTTTGTGGTAAGTGAAGGAGGGAAGTTTTTTGGGAAAGGAGATGAGGAAGTTAGGGTTTTGTGAGGGGACTTGAGGGAAGAAGGCCTTTGAGCAGGGAGGGAAGTCAACTGTGAGGGTAAAGAAAGCAGGAAAGGCAATCATAAAAGAAGGCAAGGTCTTTGTGAGGGGAGGTGAAAGAGGTTAGAATTTTGTTAGGGGAGAGCATGGAAAGAAGATTTTGGTAGAGGACAAGAAGGAGGGTATACCTTTCTGAGGAGAGATAAGGGAGGTTAGAACTATATAAGCAAAGGTGAGACAGGGAATGTATTGGTGAGAGAAGAAAGGACTATGAAGAGGAGATGAAGGGGGTTATAATTTCATGAGGGAGGTGAGAGAAGAAAGGCCCTTGTGAGAGATGAGGGAGGAAGGTCTTTGTGAAGGAAGACAAGCAATTTTAGTGGAGAGTTGAGGAATTAAAGGCCTTCATGACTGACGTGAGAAAAGGAAGCACTTTGTCAGAAGAAGTGTGATAAGAAGCCTTTAGAGGTAGATAAAGGCAGGCATTTGTGAGTGAACATGTGGGAGGGTAGGACTCTGTGATGGAAGGTGAGTAAAGAAAGGCTTTCGTGAGGGGAAATGAGCAAGGAAAGACTTTTGTGAAGGGAAGTGACTGAGGAAATTTGTGAAGTATGGGAGGTTAGCAAGTGAGGTTAGGGGTAGAAAAGTTTTAAGAGAGGAGATGATGGAGGTTAGTACTTTGAGTGGTGCGGTGAAGAAGGTTAGTCCCATGTGATGGAGATACTGAAAAGAAGGCCTTAGGAGAGATGAGAGAGGAAAGCCATCTATGAGAGAAAGTCATTTCTGAAAGGAGGGAATGGAAAGGTAGTACTTTGTGAAGGGAGATTAAGGAGGGAAGACCTTTCAAAGAATACTTATAAAAAGTGAAGAGATTGAAACACTAAACGAAATCTCCCTTGCAATAGAGAAATTATAGTTAACAATAATTTGTTTCATATTTCAAAGTAGCTAGAAGAAAAGAATTGGAATGTTTCCAACACAAAGATAAATTTTTGAGGTAATGGGTATCTCAATTACCTGGATTTGATCACCACACATTGTGTATACATATTAAAATATCACATGTACTCCAAAAATACATACAACTATGATATATTAATATAAAAATACAAAAACAAGGGCATCTGCTGGCAAGATGGCTGAAAAGGAACAGCTCTGGTCTGCAGCTCCCAGAAAGACCAATGCAGAAGGTGGGTGATTTCTGCATTTCCAATTGAGGTACACTGTTCATCTCATTGGGACTGGTTAGGCAGTGGGTGAAGCCCATGGAGGGTGAGTAGAAGCAGGGTGGGGTGTTGCCTTACCTGGGAAGTGCAAGGAGCGGAGGCCTCCCTTTTCCAGCCAAGCGAATCTGTGACGGACTGTGCTATCTGGCCCAGATACTATGCTTTTCCTATGGTTTTTGCAGTCCGCAGACCAGGAGATTCCCTCATGTGCCTACACCACCAGGGTCCTGGGTTTCAAGCACAAAACTGGCAGTTGTTCAGACAGACATGGAGCTAGCTGCAGGAGTTGTTTTTTTTTTTTTTTTCTTACCCCAGTGGCACTTGGAACCCCAGTGAGACAGAACCTTTCACTCCCTTGGAAAGGGGAGTGAAGCCAGGGAGCCAAGCCAGTGGGTCCAACTCCCACAGAACCCAGCAAGCTAAGAAAGACTGACTTGAAATTCTCCCTGCCAGCACAGCAGTCTGAAATCGACCTGGGACGACTGAGCTTGGTGTGGGGAGGGGCATCCACCATTACTGAGGCTTGAGTAGGCAGCTTTCCCCTGACTGTGCTAAGGACTGGGTGGAACTCAACATAGTGCGGCAAAGCAGCTGTGGCCAGACAGCCTCTCTAGATTGCTCTTTGCTGAGCAGGGCATCTCTGCAAGAAAGGCAGCAACCCCAGTCAGGGGCTTATAGATACAACTCCCATCTCACTGGGACAGAGCATCCGAGGAAAGGGGCGGCTTGTTGGCACAGCTTCAGCAGAGTTAAACGTTCCTACCTGCCACCTCTGAAGAGAGCAGTGGACCCTGACAAGGAGGATTCTACAAGCACAGCACTCGAGCTCTGCTAAGGGACAGACTGCATCCTCAAGTTGGTCCTTGATCCCTGTGGCTCCTGACTGGGAGAGACCTCCCAACAGGGGTTGAGAGGTGCCTCACACAGGAGAGAGCTCTGGCTGGCATCAGGCTGGTGCCCCTCTGAGACAAAGCTTTCAGAGGAAGGAGCAGAAAGCAATCTTTGCTGTTCTGCAGCCTCCACAGGTGATACCCAGGAAAACAGGGTCTGGGGTGAACCTCCAGCAAACTACAGCAGACCTGCAGCAGAAGGGCCTGTTAGAAGAAAAACTAACAAACAGGAAGCAGTAACATCAACATCAGCTAAAAGAACACCCACACAGAAATCCCATCCAAAGGTCTTCAGCCTCAAAGATCAAAGGTAGATAAATCCACAAAGATGAGAAAAAACCAGTGCAAAAATGCTGAAAATTCCAAAAACCAGAATGCCTCTTTGCCTCCAAATGATCACAACTCCTCTCCGGCAAGGGCACAAAACTGGACAGAGAATGAGTTTGATGAATTGACAGAAGTAGGCTTCAGAAGGTGGGTAATAACAAGCTCCTCTGAGCTAAAGGAGCATGTTCTAACCTAATGCAAGGAAGCTAAGAACCTTGACAAAAGGTTACAGGAACTGCTAACTAGAATAAACAGTTTAGAGAAGAACATAAATGAACTGATGGAGCTCAAAAACACAACACGAGAACTTCGTGAAGCATACACAAGTATCAATAGCCAAATCAATCAAGAAGAAGAAAGGATATCAGAGATTGAAGATCAACTTAATGAAATATGGCATGAAGACAAGATTAGAGAAAAAAGATTGAAAAGGAATGAATAAAGCCTCCAAGAAATATGGGACTATGTGAAAAGGCAAAACCTACGTTTGATTGAGATCCCTGAAAGTGACAGCGAGAATGGAACAAAGTTGGAAAACACTTCAGGATATTATCCAGGAGAACTTTCCCCAACCAAGCAAGACAGGTCAACATTCAAATTCAGAAAATAGAGAGAACACCACAAAGATACTCCTCGAGAAGAGCAACCCCAAGACACATAATCATCAGATTCACCAAGGTTAAAATGAAGGAAAAAATGTAAAAAATGTTAAGGGCAGCAAGACAGAAAGGTCAGGTTACCTACAAAGGGAAGCCCATCAGACTAACAGCAGGTCTCTCTGCAGAAACCCTAGAAGCAGAATAGAGTGGGTGCCAATATTTAACATTCTTAAAGAAAAGAATTTTCAACCCAGAATTTCATATCCAGCCAAACTAAGCTTCATAAGCGAAGGAGAAATAAAATGCTTACAGACATGCAAATGCTAAGGGATTTTTGTCAGCACCAGGCCTGCCTTACAAGAGTACCTGAAGGAAGCACTAAATATGGAAAAGAAAAACCAGTACCAGCCACTGCAAAAACACGCCAAAATATAAAGACCAATGACACTATGAAGAAACTGCATCAACTAATGTGCAAAATAAACAGCTAGCATCATGATGACAGGATGAAATTCACACATAACAATATTAACCTTATGTAAATGGGCCAAATGCTCCAATTAAAATACACAGACTGGCAAATTGGATGGAGCCAAGATCCACCGATGTCCTGTATTCAGGAGATCCATCTCACATGCAAAGACATACATAGTCTCAAAATAAAGGGATGGAGAAATTTTACCAAGCAAATGGAAAGCAAAAAAAAAAAAAAAAAAAAAAAAGCAGGGGTTGGAATCCTAGTCTCTGATAAAACAAATCTAAACAAAAAAGACAAAGAAGGGCATTACATAATGGTAAAGGGGATCAATGCAAAAAGAAGAGCTAACTTTCCTAAATACATATGCACCCAATACAGGAGCACCCAGATTCATAAACCAAATTTTTAGAGACCTACAAAAAGACAGACTCTCACACAGTAATACAGGGAGACTTTAACAACCCATTGTCAATATTAGACAGAACAACGAGACAGAAAATTAACAAGGATATTCAGGACTTGAACTCAACTCTGGACCAAGCAGACCTAACAGACATCTATAGAAGACTCTACCCCAAATCAACAGAATATACATTCTTCTCAGCACCACAAAATAATAAGAGCTATTTATGACAAACCCATAGCCAACATCATACTGAATGGACAATAGCTGGAAGCATTCCCTTTGAAAACCGGCACAAGACAAGGATGCCCTTTCTCGTCACTCCTATTCAACACAGTATTGGAAGTTCTGGCCAAAGCAATCATGCCAGAGAAAGAAATAAAGGGTATTCAAATAGGAAGAGAGGAAGTCAAATTGTCTCTGTTTGCAGACCACATGATTGTATATATTTAGAAAATCCCATTATCTCAGCCCCAAAACTCCTTAAGCTGTAAACAACTTCAGCAAACTCTCAGAATACAAAATCAATGAGCAAAAATAACATGCATTCCTATACACCAATAATAAACAAGCACCAATAATAAAAACAATAATAAACAAATCATGAGTGAACTCCAATTCACAATTGTTACAAAGAAAATACTTAGGAATACAACTTACAAGGGACATGAATGACCTCTTCAAGGAGAACTACAAACCATTGCTCAAGGAAATAAGAGACGACACAAACAAATGGAAAAAGAAATTCCACGCTCATGGATAGGAAGAATCAGCATCGTGAAAATGGCCATACTGCCCAAAGTAGTTTATAGATTCAATGGTACTCCCATCAAGATACCATTGGCTTTCTTCACAGAACTAGAAAATACTACTTTAAATTTCATGTGGAACCAAAAAAGAGCCTGTGTAGCCAAGACAATCCTAAGCAAAAAGAACAAAGCTGGAGGCATCACACTACCCAACTTTAAACTATACTACAAGACTACAGTAACCAAAACAGCATAGTACTGGTACCAAAACAGATATATAGACCAATGGAACAGAGCAGAGGCCTCAGAAATAACACCCCACATCTACAACCATCTGATCACTGGCAAACAAGCAATGGGGAAAGGATTCTCTATTTAATAAATGGTGTTGGGAAAACTCACTAGCCATATGCAGGAAACAGAAACTGGTCCCCTTCGTTATACCTTATACAAAAGTTAACTCAAGATGGATTAAAGACTTAAAACCATCAAAACCCTAGAAGAAAACCTAGGCAATACCATTCAGGACATAGGCATGGGCAAGGACTTCATGACTAAAACACCAAAAGCAATGGCAACAAAAGCCAAAGTTGACAAATAGGTTCTAATTAAACTAAAGAGCTTCTGCTCAGCAAAAGAAACTCTCATCACAGTGAACAGGCAACCCACAGAATGGGATAAAATTTTTGCAATCTATCCATCTGACAAAGGTCTAATAACCAGAATCTACAAGGAGGTTAAACAAATTTACAAGAAATAAACAACCCCACTAAAAAGTGGGTGAAGGACATGAACAGACACTTCTCAAAAGAAGACATTTATGAGGCCAACAAATATATGAAAAAAAAAAGCTCAACATCACTGGTCACTAGAGAAATGCAAATAAAAACCACAATGAGATACCATCTCACGCCAGTTAGAATGGCAATCATTAAAAAGTATGGAAACAACAGATGCTGGTGAGGATGTGAAGAAATAGAAACACTTTTACACTGTTGGCGGGAGTGTAAATTAGTCCAACCATTGTGGAAGACAGTGTGGCAATTCCTCCAGGATCTAGAACCAGAAATACCATTTGACCCAGCAATCCCATTACTGGGTATATACCCAAAGGATTATAAGTCATTCTACTATGAAGACACATGCACATGCATGCTTATTGCAGCACTATTTACAATAGCAAAGACTTGGAACCAACCCAAATGCCCATCAATGATAGACTGGATAAAGAAAATGTGGCACACATACACCACGGAATACTATGCAGCCATAAAAAAGAATGAGTTCATGTCCTTTTCAGGGACATGGATGAAGTTGGGAACTAGCATCCTCAGCAAACTAACACAGGGACAGAAAACTAAACACCGCATGTCCTCACTCATAAGTGGGAGTTGAACAATGAGAAGACATGGACACAGGGAGGGGAGCATCACACACCAGTGCCTGTCGGGGGTTGGGGGGAAAGGGGAGGGAGAGCATTCTGACAAATACCGCTTAAAACCTAGTTGACAAGTTGATAGTTGCAGCAAACCACCATGGCACATGTATGTCTATGTAACAAACCTGCACGTTCTGCACATGTATCCCAGAACTTTTTTAAAGTAAACAATAAATAAATAAAAAATAAAATGTTTCAACAAAAAAAAGTCTAGGAACAGATGGCTTCACTGGTAATTTCTACCAAATTTTTAAAGAAGAATTAACATCAATCTTTCTCAAAATCTTCAGCAACAATACTTCTTAACTCATTCTAGGAGTTCAGTAGTAACCTGATCCCAAGGGCAGAAAAAGACACCACAAGAAAACTGCAGACCAATATCGCTTACGAATATAGATACAAAATTATCCTGCAAAATACTAGCAAACCAAATGCAACAGCAAATTACAAGGATTATACGCAATGATTATACGTAAAGTGGAGTTCATCCCACTAATCTAAAGATGGTTCAATGTAAGAAAATCAGTCAACAAAATACACAAAGAGAAACAATTTCATATCTCAATTGATGCAAAAAACGCATCTGACAAAATCTAAAACCCTGTCATAATAAAATCACTCAGCAATCAAGGAACAGAATGAATCTTACTTAACATGATGAAGAGCTGATGAACAGCCAACATTATAACCAATGTTGAAAAACCGAAAGCTTCCTCTAAAACATGGATGCCTGCTTTCATCACTGCTATTCAATATTGTGCTGGAAGTTTTAGCAAGAGCAATTAAGCAATAAGAAGAAATAAATGGCATGAAAATAGGAAAGTAAAAAGTAAAACTCTCTCTATTTACAGATAACATGATTCTATATCTAGAATATCCAAAAGGTCCACAAAAAACTTACTAGAGCTAATAAATGAATTTCGCAGCTTTACAGGGTACGAGACAAACAGGTAAAAATCAGCCGTGTTTCTATACACCACCAATGTACAAGTTGAAAAGAAAAAGGAAACCATTCCATTTGCAATAGCATACAAAAGAATAAAATATCTAAAAATAAATTTAACCAAGGAAGTTAAAGACTTGTAAACTGAAAACTACAAAACATTACCCAAATATATTAAAGAAGACATTAATAAATGTAAAGACATTTTGTGGTCACAGATTGGAATACTTAATATTGTTAAGATGACAGTACTTCCAAAGTGATCTACAGATTCAATGCCAACTCTATCAACATTCCAATGGCCTTTTTGCAGAAATGGAAAAGCTGACTCTCAAATTTATATAGAGTTGTTAGTGGCCATGAATACACAAAACAATATGGATAAAGAAGTACGAAAATGATGGACTCACACATTCCAATTTCTAAACTTGCTATAAAGCTACAGTAATCAAAAGAATGTGGTACCAGCATAGAGATAGATACACAGACCAGAATAAAATTGAAAGTCCAGAACTAAATCTATAAATCCATCATCAACTGATTTTTGAGAAAGCTGCCAAGAGCACTCAATTGAGGAAAAAATCGTCTCTTCAACAAGTGGTGCTGGGACAAGTGGTTATCCACATGCAAAAGAATGAAGTTGGACCCTTAACATACACCATATGCAAAAATCAACTCAAAATGGATCAACAATCTGAATATAAGAGTTAAAACCATAAAACTCTTAAAAGTAAACATGGGAGTAATCTTCATGACCTTGGATTTGGCAATGGATTATTAGATATGACTCCAAAACACAAGCAACCAAAGACAAAATAGATAAATTGAACTTTATCAAAATTAAAAACATTTTTACATCAAAGGACATTATCAAGAAAGTAAAAAGACTACCCACAGAATGGGAGGAAACATTTGCAAATCAGGTATCTGATAAGGATTCAGTATCCAGAATATATAAAGAATTATTAAAGCTCAACAGCAAAACCATAAACAATCCAATTAAAAATGGTCAAATAATTTGAAAAGACATTTCTCCAAAGACGTACAAAAGGCCAGCAAGCATATAAAAACATGTTCAACGTCATTAGGCATTAGGAAAACATAAATCAAAACCATAATGAGATACTATTTCACTCCCACTATGATGGCTATAATTTATAACAAGGGGGACAGATAACATATATTGGTGAAATTGAAACCTTCAAACATTGTTAATGGAGATGTAAAATGGTTCAACCACTTTGTAAAACAGTATGAGACTTCCTCAAAAAGATCAACGGAGTTCCCATATGATCCAGCAATTCTACTCCTAGAGAACTCAAAACACGTCTACACAAGAACTTGTACACAAATGCTCATAGTAGTATTGTTCACAATAGGCCCAAAGTGGAAACAACCCAAATTCGGTAAATTTCAAAAACTAGATAAAAATATAGTATACCCCTACAATGGAATACTAATCAGCCATAAAAAGGAATGAAATAGCCTTATGGATTGGGGAATTGGGAGTAACTGGTTCATGGGTGTGGGTTTTAATTTGGGGTGGTTAAAATATTTTGGAACTACATGGGGTGATGGTTGCACAACATTTAAATGAACTAAATTCCTTTAATTGTTCACTATAAAATAGTTAATTTTATGTTATGTGAATTTCACCTCAATTTTATTATTATTATTGTTATTATTTTTTTTTTTTTTTTTGAGACGGAGTCTTGCTCTGTCACCCAGGCTGGAGTGCAGTGGCATGATCTCGGCTCACTGCAAGCTCCGCCTCCCGGGTCCATGCCATTCTCCTGCCTCAGCCTCCCGAGTAGCTGGGACTACAGGCGCCTGCCACCACACCCGGCTAATTTTTTTGTACTTTTAGTACGGACGGGGTTTCACTGTGTTAACCAGGATGGTCTCAATCTTCTGACCTTGTGATCCGCCCCCCTCGGCCTCCCAACGTGCTGGGATTACAGGCATGAGCCATGGCACCTGGCCTTTTTCTTTTCTTTTTTTTTTTGAGACTGAGTCTCACTCTGTCACCAAGGCTAGTGCAGTGGTGCAATCTCAGCTCACTGCAACCTCCGCCTCCCGGGTTCAAGCAATTCTCCTGTCTCAGCCTCCCAAGTAGCTGCAACTACAGGTGCATGCCACCACGCCCAGGTAATTTTTTTGCATTTTAGTAGAGACGGGGCTTCACCTTGTTGCCCAGGCTGGTCTTGAACTCCTGAGCTCAGGCAATCCGCCCGCCTTGGCCTCTCAAAGTGTTGGGATTACAGGCGCGAGTCACTGCGCCCGGCCCTATTTTTTTTTTTTTAGACGGAGTCTTGCTCTCTCACCAGGCTGGAGTACAGTGGCACCATGTCTGCTCATTGCAACCTCCGCCTCCCGAATTCAAGCGATTCTCCTGCCTCAGCCTCCCGAGTAGCTGGGATTACAGGCGTGTGCCACCATGCCCGGCTAATATTTTTATTTTTAGTAGAGATGGCAGTTTCACCATGTTGGCCAGGCTGCTCTTGGACTCCTGACCTCAAGTGATCCGCCTGCCTCGGCCTTCTTAAGTGCTGGGATTACAGGTGTGAGCCACCGCGCCTGGTTCTCAACTTTTAAAAAGCGGCGACAAGGAAGGTTAGTATTTTGTGGTGGGAAGTGAAGAAGGAAAGGCTTTTGTTAGGGGAAGTCGGGGAGGGAAAGTCTTTTAGAAGTGAGTTTAGGCGGGAAAGACTTCCTGCGGCCAGGCGAGAGAGGGCAGGACTTTGTAAGGACTGCTGAAGATGGGGCCATAAAGGCCTTGGGGAGGAGAGACCACAGGAAGGGGCAGGAAGGCCTACAGTTGGTGCCGGCGCGTCGCCACACCCCGCCCCCTCTCCCTACCCCTCCCCCAGCGTTTCCCCGCCTGGCCTGAGCCAGCACTCACCGGAGCACAAATAGTAGCACACCAACAGCAGGATCCAGATGGAGAGTATGAGCATCCCGCAGGGTTTGGTGACCCGCATCTTTAGAGATTCCAGCCATCCTGGCTCAGGCCTGTCAGCCATGGTGTCCTCAGACCCGGGAGGGCTGCTCTCGGGATTCGACCCAGTTGCCGCCACGTCATAAGTTGCCACCCGTAAGTGAGGCACACGCGTGGCACGGCGACTTGACCTGTTCCTCCTCTGTGTTTGCCTCCTATCTGAAGGCATGGCTCCGGGTGCTGCCTTTGTGAGACGCTGCCTTTGTGAGACCCTGCCTCACTGCCCAACTGTGCGTGACCCAAACGCTTCCGGGGCAGTCCCTCACCCAGAAGCTTCCGGGGCAGTCCGTGACACAAAAGCTTCCGGGGCAGTCCGTGACTCAGAAGCCAATGGGGCAGTGACCCTCGCGTGGCATGTGCCAACTCTCGCGGGGCCTGAAACTGATTCCTTCACGATGACGTCTTCTGCTTCATTCCACAGGCCCAGACCCTTACAATCACGTGGCCAGTGGTTGGTGCACCCCCACACTCCCACTCAAAGCCTGGTACATAGGTGCTTGCTAAATGCTTGTGGAACAAGTGAACGGGGCTTCAGGCCTGCACCAGTGGCATGACTGCTTGTCGTAGATCAACAAAAAGGAATAACTCGGATTCTGACTCTATTCCTCCTCATTCCTAGTGTGCACATTGTAGTGTCCGGTCACTACAGTTTGTCATTACAGCGCTCACGACAGCAGCTGCTAGCCAAATGTGGCTATTTAAGTGCAAGTTTCAATTACTTAAAATTAAATGAAATTAAGAAAAGAGTTCCTCAATCACAGTAGCCACATTAACAAGTGCTCAATAGCTACATGTGGCTCATGGCTGCCATCCTGGACACTGGCAATATGATTTTTTTTAATTTCTTTTTTTTTTTTTTTTTTTTGAGACGTAGTCTTGCTGTCTCCTAGGCTGGAGTGCAGTGGGGCGATCTCAGCTCACTGCAGGCTCTGCCTTCCTGGTTCACGCTGTTTGGACAAACGGAGGCAAGATGGCGCAGTTCCGGGTTCTTCACCGTCAACTTTCCCGCGCCCGGGAAAGACACGGGTCGACTGGGCAGGCGCAACCCGACCTCCGACGGAGAGAAACTGGAACCCGCCTAGCCACGCCTATCGACCCGCCCCCAACCCCCCTATGTCCCGCCCACTGCCCTCCCACTCCCGGGCCCAGGACATAAAAGCCGCTCCCGGCAAGAGCGCCAGGGCGAACTTCCTCAGCCCCTCCTCGTACGTGGGACCCGGGAACCTCGTCCGAGAACGCCAGAGCGAGCTTCCTCGGCCCCTCCTCGTACGCGGGACCCGGGAACCTCGCCCGAGAGACTTCGTCGGCCTCCACCGCCGGAGGCCGGTGAACCTCGCCCCTCCCTCACATTGGCTTGTAAATAAAGTTTTTTTTTTTGCCTTGCCTACTTGCCTTTTCTCTGGCTTTTGCTCTGGGGGTCGCATTAAAGCAAATCACACGCCATTCTCTTCCCTCAGCTTCTCAAATAGCTGGGATTACAGGAGTGTGCCACCACGCCTGGTCAATTTTTGTATTTTTAGTAGAGACAAGGTTTCACCATGTTGGCCAGGCTGGTCTCGAACTCCTAATCTCTGGTCTTCTGCCCACCTCAGCCTCCCAAAGTGCTGGGATTACAGGCATTAGTCACCGCGCCCGGCTGGAGGGTTTTCATCATGGCAAAAAGTTGTTTTGGGCAGTGCTGGATGTGAAGAGTGACTAGTGAATATCATAGATATTCAATAGATTGTTACACTTTAGTAGAAGCTTTGAGTGTTAGACAAAATGCTATGTGCCTTATGAAACCTTAAAACTGAGTTACAAATAAATAAAACAATACAACAACATGAGAACAAATAATGTGCGAGGAACACTGAAAAGTTACTAAAATCATTTACGCTTTATTGCCAAAATTACTACCCATGAACTGGGTGGCTCTAAGTAAATGCCTTCCTCCAACTAGGCCTTGGTGCCTCATGTGTAAAATGGAAGGGTTGGGCATTGTTTCTAGACCCCCTTTTGGCTCTAAAATCTGACCCTTGGGCAAAATCCCGTTACTTTCCTTGGTTTGGGCACACCTGCAAAAGGACTGTGTAGGTACTGCTTCCATAACTGTTAGCTTACCACATTCTAGTTTACAAAGGATATGAAAACCACCCTGACTGCATTTCCATCCTTATTCGTAATTATACGCACTTTCCGTTTCTACTAATTTTATTCTATTGTTATTTCCAGTGTTCCTAAGCATCCCATAGAGGAAGGGAGAAGCAAGGCTTCCTATTCCAATAATTCTTGAAACTTAGCACACTCCATCCATCCCTGCTCCATGCCCAAGAGCCATTCATAATGCCGTTTAGTTTATCGAAGAGTCTAACAGGAAAAGAACCCACTTTCCTTCTATATTTTTTTAAATCCTTTTTTTGGCTTCAGCTTTTCCAAAACTAATTTGATGAGAGGATTGCTATCACACAAAACATTTATTAATAGCTTCTGAAACTACTGCTTGCAACTGTGAGGAACCGTGAAGTATCTGAGATTTTACTCTTCTTTCAAGTAGCAAGGTAACTAGTTGCAGTTTTATAGATGCTGGCAGAAGATGCAAGACAGAGTCAGAGACAAAGGACAAAAGCTCTCCTGAGACATGCAGAAACTCAACAAATCCATGGAAAATTGCCTCCCAACAGCAACCTTGTTCATATCATAGCACAGGTGGAAAATTATCATATGACCAGACACCGCACAGCCACCCTGAGGTCTCAGATCAAGCTGGAGCACGCAATTGGGAACTCAGCTCTTTGCCATCTCACAGGTTGAGCTCTCTTTGCCTTAGTTTCCCCCCTTTACCAATTATGGGCTGTGGATAGCGTGATTGTGAAGATACCATCCAACTCTGGCATGCTATGACTCATACTTGACTGTAGCATTTGAGGTTGCTGCAAACCTGTAAGGCATGGCAGGTCTGCTACAATGCAATCCACATTATACCATTAGAAACCCAAATTACTAACAGGAAACTCAAAGGACAAAATCCCTAAGATTACATCTCAGCACTTCCTGGCTTACACAACACTAATTCGAGATTGAGGCCACACACACACACACGAACACACGCAAAGCCATGTGAAGTGTCCATTTTACAGATAATCAGATGTAAATTTAAAGTCCTGCACTGGCTTTCCTCTTTTGTCCTATACCCTCAAGGGAGCTAAATTGGATACTAAACAACCCAGACCTAATTAGAGATAAAAATGTGTTGCATGGGGCATGAATACAAGAATTGCTTCATGAGGTAGTGCATGTCACTGCTCAGAATGTAACTACTGTTCTTGTGGAAAACAGAATTGACACTATTTTTTTTTTCAAATATCACCACAGACAGACATGAAAAGATGCCTGACCTCAGGTAATCATGGTTAAATATGTTACAAATAGCTCATAAGTTACAAATAACTCATAAGTTAAATCAATAATGAGATATTTCACACTTATATTAGCAAAACTCAATAAATATCCACACGAATATATAGAAATAGGACTTTGGTCATTGTAGGTGGGGTTACAAATGGGTACAACCACTTTGGTGATTTTTTTTGTTTTTTTTTGAGAGACAGAGTCTCGCTCTGTTGCCCAGGCTGGAGTACAGTGCACGATCTCAGCTCACTAAAACATCTGCCCCTGGGTACAAGCGGTTCTCCTGCCTCAGCATCCCAAGTAGCTGGGACTACAGGCATGAGCCAATATGCCAGGCTAACTTTGTATTTTTTAGTAGAGAAGGAGTTTCACTATATGGTGGCCAGGCTGGTCTCGAACTCCTGACCTCTGGTAATGTGCCTGTCTCGGCCTCCCAAAGTGCTGGGATTACAGGCATGAGCCACTGTGCCCGGCCCACTTTGGTGAGTTTTTGACAACAAATTGTAAAGTTAAATATTCACATATTCTGTGACCTAGGAATTCCACTTTTGGGTATCTACCCTTTCACTCATGTGTACAAGCGGACATGTACAACAATGTTCATTGTTATAGTGGAAATAACATAAATGATGTCCCAGTAGGGTAATAAAAGCAAACTAGTTCATTCCTACAGTGTACAACATTTAACGATAATCAGGATAAATTGCCTTAGGCAAGGTCGTAATTTTTTTTTTTTTTTTGCTGGTTTGCCTACCAGCATACGGTGGCAGTCCCAGTTTCTAATTGGGGGGAATCATTGTTGTGTTCCCTGAAAGAATTATTGAATAATAATCTTCCAATTCTAAAATAGCAGAAACCAAAGTTGTGAGAATAGGAAGCAAAACACAAAACTTTTTGTAAGTGGATCATGAGGTATCAATCTTGCCATCATCCCTTGGTTCTCAGCCCCATGTGTTCTGGTTATGGAGGAAACAACACCATATGTTGATCACTAGTCCTGGTTTAGAGTGCACAGCACATTCCTGCAAGATGGTACCCCAAACTCACAGGGTGTTTTTTGCTAGGCGGTGTCATAAGTAGATCTATAAGAGGTGATTTCATTGTTTTATTGGCTGATTTCTTCTAGGTGAGTTGGCATGAACAGGCTTCAGTTCATTGCTGTACTTAGATCAGGGTAATGTGAGTTCCTTTGATAGGAGCAATGTTGTGTGAGATAAAATAGTGCTGTGTAAGGTATTCAGTAAATCTACAGATGGTAGGGCTAGTCGAGGTATGGTAAACAGGAAAACAAATCCAATTTGGAGTTACAATCTATTTAAGGTAAGAAAAAAGTCACTGTCCAGTTTGTAATAAAAGGAGTTCAAAGCAATCAAACTATCTCAAGATGGCTGGTTGGTACCCATAGGATATTATACCATATCAGGGGCCCAGGGCTAATGGCTGCTACTGGTAAATTTGACATCCAAGCAGTAGTAATAGTAAGTTTTGGTGAGAAGAAATTCATATTATTGAGTCCATGCATATTTTCATATTTGTCCCCAAGGCCACTTTGTATATGAGCTCATCAATCAAGTACTGGAGTGGCAGAGAGTCTGACTGATATACACTGAATGGGCATTAAGCCCATCTGACTATTTAGCACCTCTCCTATGAAGAGAACCTTGTGATAAATATTCATATGCAAGACATACATTCTAGATCAATTCACATACTTCTTTCTCAAATTTCCTTGCTCCAAGCTTGCTCCAAACTTGCAATCCTCCAAACTTGCTCTTTCCAAGACCATCCAGCCGCAACATTAATCTGTGCCATGATTCAGCATAGATCCTTGCCACAGCCTTTTGCTTCTTCCTGGCAAATAAGACAAGTTCCAGATGAAGGGGACAACCAAATATACGACTCAAAGTTCTGCCCAGCAGGTTCCCTTCCCCGCCATCCTACAGATCACCTCTGAGTGGGGCCGTAATGACACAGCAATCTACTTACTCCTAAGAGAGAACCATTCTGTTCTCTTTCTCTGATCGTTGTTGTTTCTGGATGAGCTGAAGCCATCTTGCTGCCAGTACAAGGATGAAGTCAATATGGAGGATGGCAGAAGAGAGGGGCAGGAAGAACCTGAATACCTAATGATATCATTGAGCTACCCCAAAACTTGACCCATTGTGGAACTTCCAGTTTGTGAGATAGTGTATTTCCTAACAGTTTTAATCACTTTGAGTTAGTGTTTCTGTTTCTGAGAGCTAAACGCTTTCTAACTAATATGGTTGTCCAATCCATCTCTCTTGTGCACGACTTGATCGCCTAGTCAAAATTCAATGCTCTCAGGAGAAAATACCCCAAATTTGAATAACACATGGGCATAGGTATATATACAGAGAGATGCATGAAAGCGTTGAGTGAATGGATGGATAAAGGAATAAATGTTTTTAAAAGCCATCGCTCTAAGCAAAATCCTTTGTCCTTTGCCTACTATCTGTATCAGTCAGGGTTTAGTTGCAGATAACTAGAATAGTTAGTTAGAATACATAACTAGATAATTTAAGCAAAGAGGGATTTCATATAGGGAATTTGTTGATTACAAAATTGTAGGAAGGAATGGAGGAGGAGGGTCAGCTGGGCTTCCAGGAAAAATTTGTAGAACAACACAGTAGTAAACCAGTGACATATCAAGGCCAGGGCAATGGGAGCATTGCCTTGGTTGCAAGCAATGAGGAAGTGCACTGTCTCTAGAGAAGGAAGAAGAAGAAGAAAACCAATTACAAATTGGTCTGCTTTGTTATTATCACCATGTCAACAATTCTAAATTATGTCAGTGGGAACACGCTCTTCTCTGAAAACAAAATCATCTGTTGAGCTATATTCCAAAAAAATTGCTGAGACTACTGTTGAGTTGCAATAATAGATAAGTGTACTTCAAATCAGCACTTTTAAATTACATCTCTTTTCATCAACATTGTATTTGAAATGGAAGTTAATTTGGAGAACCTCCAGTTATACATGCAATCCCCAGGCTTCCTGGACCCAACTATACATTTCTGTTTTGAGAGCAAGTTCATCACAGTTTAAAATCAATTCAAGCTTCCTTCAGGTACAGTTACTTCATGTTTCTAACACTTGTGATGCTAAACAGTCCTGTGTTTAAACAATAGCACAGTTATTGTAAATATGAAGACAAAAAACCTGAGTTTCTTCAGTTCTGTCATTCTATAATACCACTTGGAGTTTTTATTTGTGTTTAAAATTTACGGTGAAACAGTGAGACAACTGTGAGGTATAGTACAAATGCTATTACGCTGTAATTTTATTGCTATTATTCATCAGGGCAACAGAACAATATGCGGATGTTTGTTCCCCTTTTAGTTAAAAATTATAATGTAATTAAATATTAACCAGTTGCTTTCTTAAGACTTAATATTGTTTGCTTCTTTGTATATTCTTACACCTTTTTGTTGAGGTAAAATATACATATAAAATTTGCCACCTTTACATCTTTAAGTGTACAGTTTAGTGGTAATAAATATATTTGTATTCTTTTTTTTTCCTTCCATCTCCCTCTCCCCTCAACCTTCCTGACTTCTGGTAACTGTTCTAGTCTATCTTCGTGAGATTCACTTTTATAATTTCCACGAGAGTAAGAACATGTGATATGTGGTGCTTTTTACTTGGTTTATTTCACTTAACATAATGACTTCCAATTCCATTCATGTTGTTGCAAATGACCAGATTTCATCCTATTTTATGAGAATAATATTCTTTCCTGTATATATGCCACATTTTCTTTATCCAGTCATCCTTTGTTAGGGATTTAGGTTGATTCCATATTTTGGCTATTGTGAATACTGCTGCAATAAACATGGGAGTGCAGGTATCCCTTCAGTATATTGATTTCCTTTTTTTTTTTTTTTTTTTGGATACATACCAAGTAGTAGAATGGCTGGATCACATGGTATTCTATGCTTAGTTTTTTTGAGGAATCTCCATACTGTTAGTGGCTATATTAATTTACATTCCTACCAACAGTGTGTGAGGGATTCGCCTTTCTTCACATCCTCACCAACATCTGTTAGTGACTGTCTTTTTGACACAGGCCATTTTAAATGTGATGAGATGATAGCTCACTGTGGGTTTTATTTGCATTTCTCTAATGATTTGCATTTCTCTAATCATTGGTAATGTTGAACATTTTTTCGTATACCTGTTGACCATTTTTATGTATTATTTTGAGAAATATCTATATAGATCTTTTGCCTTTTTTTTTTTTTTAGACGGAGTTTCACTCTTGTTTCCCAGGCTGGAGTGCAATGGCGCACTCTCGGCTCACCGCAACCTCCGCCTCCCAGGTTCAAGTGAGTCTCCGGCCTCAGCCTCCCGAGTAGCTGGGATTATAGGCATGTGCCACCACCCCAACTAATTTTGTATTTTTGGTAGAGACGGGGTTTCTCCATGTTGGTCAATCTGGTCTCAAACTCCTGACCTCAGGTGATCTGCCCGCCTCAACCTTCCAAAGTGCTGGGATTACAAACGTGAGCCACCGCGCCCGGCTCTTTTGCCCATTTTAAAATCAGATTATTTGGTGCTTTTTTGCTATTGAGTATTTTGAACTCCTTATGTATTCTGGTTTTCAATCCCTTATTGGATGGACAGTTTGCAAATATTTTCTTCCATCTGTGGCTTGTCTCTTTAATTTGTTGATTGGTTTTCTCTACTGTGCAGAAGTTTTTTAACCGGATGTAATCCCATTTGTCTACATTTACTTTTGTTGCCTGTGCTTTTGAGGTCTTACACAAAAAAATCTTTGCCCACACCAATGTCATGGGACATCTCCCCAATGTTTCCTTCTAGTAGTTTCATAGTTCGAGGTCTTAGATTCAAGTCTTTAATCCACTTTGATTTTATTTTTGTGTAGGGTGAGAGATAGGGGTATAGATTCATTCTTCTGCAAGTGGTTATCCAGCCTGTCTAGCACCACTTATTGAAAAGACTGTCCTTTCCCCACTGGATGTCCTTCATGCTTTTGTTGAAGATGAGTTGGCTATAAATGGATGGATTTATATCTGGGTTCTCTATTTTTTTTTATTTGTTTTATTGTACTTTAAGTTATAGGGTACATGTGCACAACATGCAGTTTTGTTAAATATGTATACATGTGCCATGTTGGTTGGCTGTACCCATTAACTCATCATTTACATTAGGTATTTCTCCTAATGCTATCCCTCCCCCAACCCCCCAATCCATGGCAGGCCCCAGTGTATGATGTTCCCCATGCTGTATCCAAGTGTTCTCATTGTTCAATTCCCACCTATGAGTGAGAGCATGTGGTCTTTGGTTTTCTGTCCTTGTGATAGCTTGCTCTGAATGATGTTTTCCACCTTCATCCATGTTCCTGCAAAGGACATGAACTCATTCTTTTTTATGGCTGCATAGTATTCCATGGTGTATATGTGCCACATTTTCTTTATCCAGTCTATCATTGATGGACATTTGGGTTGGTTCCAAGTCTTTGCTACTGTGAATAGTGCCTCAGTAAACATACATATGCATGTGTCTTTATAGTAGCAGGATTTATAATCCTTTGGGTATGTACCCAGTAATGAGATGGCTGGATCAAATGGTATTTCTAGTTCTAGATTCTTGAGGAATCGCCACACTGTCTTCCACAATGGTTGAACTACTTTAAAATATCAACAACGGTGTAAAAGCATTCCTGTTTCTCCACATCCTCTTCAGCACCTGTTGTTTCCTGCCTTTTTAATGATCATCGTTCTAACTGGTGTGAGATGATATCTCATTGTGGTTTTGATTTGCATTTCTCTGATGACCAGTGATGAAGAGCATTTTTTCGTGTGTCTGTTGGCTGCATAAAAGTGTCTGTTAATATCCTTTGCCCACTTTTTCATGGGGTTGTTTGATATTTTCTTGTAAATTTGTTTAAGTTCTTTGTAGATTATGGATATTAGCCCTTTGACAGATGGGTAGATTGCAAAACTTTTCTCCCATTCTGTAGGTTGCCTGTTCACTCTGATGGTAGTTTCTTTTGCTGGGCAGAAGCCCTTTAGTTTAATTAGATCCCTTTTGTCTATTTTGGCTTTTGTTGCCATTGCTTTTCGTGTTTTAGACATGAAGTCCTTGCCCATGCGTATGTCCTGAATGGTATTGCCTACATTTTCTTCTACGGTTTTTATGGTTTCATGTCTAACATTTAAGACTTTAATCCATCTTGAATTAATTTTTGTATAAGGTGTAAGGAAGGGATCCAGTTTCAGCTTTCTACATATGGCT
This sequence comes from Rhinopithecus roxellana, assembly GCF_007565055.1. Classification (NCBI taxonomy): domain Eukaryota; kingdom Metazoa; phylum Chordata; class Mammalia; order Primates; family Cercopithecidae; genus Rhinopithecus; species Rhinopithecus roxellana. Next base: position 134,100,965 of record NC_044555.1, on the reverse strand, counting down.
AGCCAGTTTTCCCAGCACCATTTCTTAGATAGGGAATCCTTTCCCCATTTCTTGTTTTTGTCAGGTTTGTCAAAGATCAGATGGCTGTAGATGTGTGGTGTTATTTCTGAGGCCTCTGTTATGTTCCATTGGTCTATATATCTGTTTTGGTAACAGTACCATGCTGTTTTGATTGCTGTAGCCTTGTAGTATAGTTTGAAGTCAGGTAGCATGATGCCTCCAGCTTTGTTCTTTTGACTTAGGATTGTCTTGGCAGTGCAGGCTCTTTTTTTTGGCTCCATATGAACTTTAAAGTAGTTTTTTCCAATTCTGTGAAGAAAGTCATTGGTAGCTTGATAGGCATGGCATTGAATCTATAAATTACCTTAGGCAGCATGGCCATTTTCATGATATTGATTCTTCCTATCCATGAGCATGGAATGTTCTTCCATTTGTTTGTGTCTTCTTTTATTTCATTGAGCAGTGGTTTGTAGTTCTCCTTGAAGAGGTCCTTCACATCCCTTGTAAGTTGGATTCCTAGGATATTTTATTCTCTTTGTATCAATTGGGAATGTGAGTTCAATCATGATTTGGCTCTCTGCTTGTCTGTTATTGGTGTATAAGAATGCTTGTGATTTTTGCTCGTTGATTTTGTATCCTGAGACTTTGTTGAAGTTGCTTATCCACTTAAGGAGATTTTGGACTGAGAAGATGGGGTTTTCTAAATATACAATCATGTCATTTGCAAACAGGGACAATTTGACTTCCTCTTTTCCTAATTGAATACCCTTTATTTCTTTCTCTTGCCTGATTGCCCTGGCCAGAACTTCCAACAATATTTTGAATAAGAGTGGTGAGAGAGGGCATCCCTGTCTTGTGCCAGTTTTCAAAGGGAATTTTTCCAGTTTTTTTCCATTCAGTATGATATCGGCTGTGGGTTTGTCATAAATACCTCTTATTAATTTGATATACATTCCATCAATACCTAGTTTATTGATAATTTTTAGCACGAAGGGCTGTTGAATTTTATGGAAGGCCTTTTCTGTATCTATTGACATAATCATGTGGTTTTTGTCTTTGGTTCTATTTATGTGATGGATTACATTTATTGATTTGCATATATTGAACCAGCCTTGCATCTCAGGGATGAAGCCAACTTGATCTTGGTGGATAAGCTTTTTGATGTGCTACTGGATTTGGTTTGCCATATTTTATTGACGATATTCACATCCATGTTCATCAGGGATATTGGTCTAAAATTCTCTTTTTGTGTTGTTGTGTCTCTGCCAGGCTTTAGTATCAGGATGATGCTGGCCTCATAAAATGAGTTAGGGAAGATTCCCTCTTTTTCTATTGATTGGAATAGTTTCAGAAGGAATGGTACCAGCTCCTCTTTGTACCTCTGATGGAATTCGGCTGTGAATCCGTCTGGTCCTGGACTTTTTTTGGTTGGTAGGCTATTAATTATTGCTTCAATTTCAGAGCCTGTTATTGGTCTATTCAGCAATTGGTCTATTCAACTTCTTCCTGGTTTAGTCTTAGGAGGGTGTATGTGTCTAGGAATTTATCCATTTCTTCTAGATTTTCTAGTTTATTTTCGTAGAGGCGTTTATAGTATTCTCTGATGGTAGTTTGTATTTCCATGGGATCGGTGGTGATATTCCCTTTATCATTTTTTATTGTATCTATTTGATTCTTCTCTCTTTTCTTCTTTTTTAGTCTTGCTAGCAGTCTATCAATTTTGTTGATCTTTTCAAAAAACCAGCTCCTGGATTCATTGATTTTTTTAAAGGGGTTTTTCTGTCTCTATCTCCTTCAGTTCTGCTCTGATCTTAGTTATTTCTTGCCTTCTGCTAGCTTTTGAATGTGTTTGCTCTTGCTTCTCTAATTCTTTTAATTGTGATGTTAGGGTGTCCATTTTAGAGTTTTCCTGCTTTCTCTTGTGGGCATTTAGTGCTATAAATTTCCCTCTACACCCTGATTTAAATGTGTCCCAGAGATTCTGGTAGCTTGTGTCTTCATTCTCATTGGTTTCAAAGAACATCTTTATTTCTGCCTTCATTTTGCTATTTACCTGGTAGTCATTCAGGAGCAGGTTGATCAGTTTCCATGTAGTTGTGCAGTTTTGAGTGAATTTCTTAATCCTGAGTTCTAATTTGATTGCACTGTGGTCTGAGAGTCAGTTTGTTATAAATTCTTTTCTTTCACATTTGTTGAGGAGTGCTTTACTTCCAACTATATGGTCAGTTTTGGAATAAGTGTGATGTGGTGCTGAGAGGAATGTATATTCTGTTGATTTGGGGTGGAGAGTTCTGTAGATGTCTATTAGGTCTGCTTGGTGCAGAGCTGAGTTCAAGTCCTGGATATCCTTGTTAACCTTCTGTCTCGATCTGTCTAATATTGACAGTGGGGTTTTAAAGTCTCCCATTATTATTGTGTGGGAGTCTAAGTCTCTTTGTAAGTCTCTAAGGACTTGCTTTATGAACCTGGGTGCTCCCGTATTGGGTGCATATATATTTAGGATAGTTAGCTCTTCTTATTGAATTGATCCCTTTACCATTATGTAATGGCCTTCTTTGTCTCTTTTGATCATTGTTGGATTAAAGTCTGTTTTATCAGGGAATAGGATTGCAATCCCTGCTTTATTTTGCTTTCCACTTGCTTGCTAGATCTTCCTCCATCCTTCTATTTTGAGCCTATATGTACCTCATCATGTGAGATGGGTCTCCTGAATACAGCACACTGATGGGTCTTGACACTTTATCCAATTTGCCAGTCTATATCTTTCAATTGGGACATTTAGCCCATTTACATTTGAGGTTAATATTGTTATGTGTGAATTTGATCCTGTCATTATGATGTTAGTTGGTTATTTTGCTCATTAGTTGATGCAGTTTCTTGCTAGCATTGATGATCTTTACAATTTGGCAGGATTTTGCGGTGGCTGGTACCTGTTGTTCCTTTCCATGTTTAGTGCTTCCTTCAGGAACTCTCGTAAGGCAGGCCTGGTGGTGACAAAATCTCTAAGCATTTGCTTGTCTGTTAAGGATTTTATTTCTCCTTCACTTATGAAACTTAGTTTGGCTGGATATGAAATTCTGGGTTGAAAATTCTTTTCTTTAAGAATGTTGAATATTGGCCCCCACTCTCTTCTGGCTTGGAGAGTTTCTGCCGAGAGATCCGCTGTTTGTCTAATGGGCTTCCCTTTGTGGGTAACTCAGCCTTTCTCTCTGGCTGACCTTAACATTTTTTCCTTCATTTCAACTTTGGTGAATCTGACAATTATGTGTCTTGGAGTTGCTCTTTTGGAGGAGTATCTTTGTGGTGTTCTCTGTATTTCCTGAATTTGAATGTTGGCCTGCCTTACTAGGTTGGGGAAGTTCTCCTGGATGATATCCTGCAGAGTGTTTTCCAACTTGGTTCCATTTTCCCCGTCACTTTCAGGCACCCCAATCAGACGTAGATTTGGTCTTTTCACATAATCCCATATTTCTTGGAGGCTTTGTTCATTTCTTTTTACTCTTTTTTCTCTACATTTCTCTTCTCACTTCATTTCATTCATTTGATCTTCAATTGCTGATACTCTTTCTTCCAGTTGATTGAGTTGGTTACTGAAGCTTGTGCATTTTTCACATAGTTCTCGTGTTATGGTTTTCATCTCTATCAGTTCTTTTAAGGACTTCTCTACATTGGTTATTCTAGTTAGCCATTCATCAAATCTTTTTTCAAGGTTTTTAGTTTCTTTGTGCTGGTTACATAATTTCCCCTCCAGCTCTGAGAAGTTTGATCGACTGAAACCTTCTTCTCTCAACTCATCAAAGTCATTCTCCGTCCAGCTTTGTTCTGTTGCTGGTGATGAGCTGAGTTCCTTTGGAGGGGGAGATATGCTCTGATTTTTTGTATTTCTAGCTTTTCTGCACTGCATTTTCCCCATCTTTGTGGTTTTATCTGCCTTTGGTCTTTGATGATGGTGACATACTGGCTTGTAGAGTTTCTGCTGAGAGATCTGCTGTTAGTCTGATGGGCTCCCCTTTGTGGGTAATCCGACCTTTCTCTCTGGCTGCACTTAGCATTTTTTCTTTCATTTCAATTTTGGTAAATCTGACAATTATGTGTCTTGGGGTTGCTCTTCTTGAGGAGTATCTTTTTGGTGTTGTCTGTATTTCCTGAATTTGAATGTTGGCCTACCTTGCTAGGTTGGGGAAGTTCTCCTGGATAATATCCAGAAGAGTGTTTTCCAACTTGATTCCATTCCCGCCATTGGTTTCAGGTACACCAATCAAATGTAGATTTGGTCTTTTCACATAGTCCCATATATCTGGGAGGCTTTGTTCATTTCCTTTTACTCCTTTTTCTCTAAACTTCTCTTCTTGCTTCATTTCATTTATTTGATCTTCAATCACTGATACCCTTTCTTCCACTTGATCAAATAGGCTACTGAAGCTTGTGCATGCGTCACATAGTTCTCGTGCCATGGTTTTCAGCTCCATCAGGTCATTTAAGCTCTTCTCTACACTGTTTATTCTAGTTAGCCATTAGTCTAATTTTTTCATGATTTTTAGCTTCCTTGTGATGGGTTCAAACATCCTCCTTTAGCTCAGAGTAGTTTGTTATTACCGATTTTCTGAAGCCTACTTCTGTCAGCTCGTCAAAGCCATTCTCCATCCTGCTTTGTTCCATTGCTGGCGAGGAGCTGCGATCCTTTGGAGGAGAAGGGGCTCTCTGGCTTTTCGAATTTTCATCTTTTCTGTTCTGGTTTCTCCCCATCTTTGTGATTTTATCTACCTTTGATCTTTGATGATGGCGACCTACAGATGGGGTTTTGGTGTGGATGCCCTTTTTGTTGATGTTGATGCTATTCCTTTCTGTTGTTAGTTTTCCTTCTAACAGTCAAGTCCCTCAGCTGTAGGTCTGTTGGAGTTTTCTGGAAGTGCACTCCAGACCCTGCTTGCCTGGGTATCACCAGCAGAGGCTGCAGGACAGCAAATATTGCAGAACAGCAAATATTGCTGCCTGATCCTTCCTCTAGAAGCTTTGTCTCAGAGGGGCACCCGGCTGTATGAGATGTCAGTCAGCCCCTACTGAGAGGTGTCTCCCAGTTAAGCTACATGGCGGTCAGGGACCCACTTGAGGGGGCAGTCTGTCCGTTCTCAGAGCTCAACCACTGTGCTGGGAGAACCACTGCTCTCTTCAGGACTGTCAATCAGGGACGTTTAAGTCTGCAGAAGTTTCTGCTGCCTTTTGTTCAGCTATGCCCTGCCCCCAGAGGTGGAGTCTACAGAGGCAGGTGGGCCTCGCTGAGTGGCAGTGGGCTCCACCCAGTTCGAGCTTCCTGGCAGCTTTGTTTACCTACTCAAGCCTCAGCAATGGCGAACACCCCTCTATATCTGGGCTCTCTATTGTGCTCCATTGGTTTATGTGTCTGTTTTTATGCTAGTACCATGCTGTCTTGGTTATTACAGCTTTGTAGTAAATTTTGAAGTCCAATAGTGTGATGCCTTTAGCTTTGTTCTTTTTACTCAGGATTTAGCTATTTGAGTCTTTTGTGTTTCCACATAATTTTTAGGGATTTTTTTCCTATTTCTATGAGAATATCATTGGTATTTTGATAAAGATTGCATTGAATCTATAAGTTGCTTTGGGAGGGTATTGTCATTTTAATAATATTGTGACTCATAAGCATAAAATATCTTTCCATTCTTTTGTGTCCTTTCAGTTTCTTTACCAGATTATATATTTTTAAATCAAATATTTTTATTATTTTTTATTTTTGTTGTTATAATTTAACTTTTAATTTAGATTCAGGGGATACAAGTGCAGATTTGTTACATGGGTATATTGCATGATGCTAAGATTTGGGTTATGAGAGATCCAGTCACCCATGTAGTCAGTATAGTATCCAACAGGTAGCTTTTCAGCCCTTTCCCCCTTCCCTTTACCCACCCCCAGTAGTCCCCAGTGTTTATTGCTCACATTTTTATGTCCATGTGTACCCAATGTTTAGCTCCCACTTATAACTGAGAACATGCAGTATTTGATTTTCTGTTCCTGTGTTAATTTGCTTAGGATAATGGCCTTCAGTGTAATCCATGTTGCTGCAAAGGACATGATTTCATTCCTTTTTGTGGCTGCATAGTATTCCATGGTGTATATGTACCACATTTTCTTTATCCAATCCAATATTGATGGACACCTAGATTGATTTCATGTCTTTGCTATTGCGAATAGTGCTATGATGAGCATATGAGTACTTGTGTGTTTTTCGTAGAATTATTTATATTCCTTTAGTTATATACCCAGTAATGGGATTGTGGATCTAATGGTAGTTTTATTTTAGTTCTCTGAGAAATCTCCAAACTACTTTCCACAGTGGCTGAACTACTTTTCATACCCACCAACAGTGTGTAAGTATTCCCTTTTCTCCACAGCCCTGCCCGCATCTGTTAATTTTTGACTTTTTAAGTAGTAGCAGTTCTGACTGGTGCAACATGATATCTCACAGTGGATTTGACTTGCATTTCTCTGATGATTAGTGATGTTGGGCAGTTTTTCATATGTTTCTTGGCCACTTGTATGCCTTCTTTTGGGAAGTATCTGTTCATGTACTTTGCCTGGGGTTCAGTAAGTCATTTCTAGAATGGTTGGTTCTAGGAAAACCGTAATTTGCTGAGATCTGGGGATAAGGAACCTGCTGCCAGAACTATTGGCTCCAGACCCTCACCAGCAAAATGGATGTCTTGCATGCCACTTCCTTCCCATTTGGCTCAGTTTGGAAATCACGCATAATATAATTACAACTGATTGGTTGTACCAAAATCACATCCAAAATCCTGTCTGCATAGGAATCTGGAAAATGTGGCTTTTTAGCTTTCTAGTTTCTGCAGTGTAGGAAGGCATACTTGAAGAGGTTTGGATGTTGGGCAAGCCACTACCATCTTTAATAGCTTCACATGCACCCAGTTTATGCCCTGAACTACTACCACTCAAGCACACTCCACTTCTTACACACTCTATCAGCTTCTTCCACTGTGCCTTTTAAAATCTCCATCCTGATATAAAGAAGCTGCTGTAAATCTTCACATTTTTTTCTTTTCCTCTGCTTTCCTATCCCTTGAATTAGTTTCCAACTGATTAATCCTCCCTGGGTTAACCACTGTGCTGGAAACTCCCTTCAGTGGATACTGCTTCTCCTTCTACTTCCAGGGGAAAAGAAGAGGTCAGTAAATTTCTTAGACCTCTTTGCTACCCCAAACCATGGTTTCAATGCTTGTGGTCAGTTTCCTCTTTTGGAGCCCACATTATCTGTTTATACCACCTCCTCCAGTTTTTGGATCTCAAGGGCCTACTAAATTTTTTAAAGTCTATATTTCTTCCTTCTATACTTTTGCACCTGAATCTGCAACTTCCTTTCCTTCACAACACCCTTGGCCTTTATTCTTAGAATGAAATTGGCTACATGGTTATTTTGGCTTCCACTTTTCAAATTTGAAAGCCACTAAAGTATTTATCCTTCTCAAACACTGCAGCATTTGAAACACCTAACTTCCCTCTTTTTCTCAGGGAATCTATGTGTCCTTACTGGCCTGTAAGCTCTACAAGAGAAGAGAACTAGTCTGCCTCATTTGTTGCTGTGTTTTCAGGCCTAAATATTAAATAGATCATAGTATTTCCCAATAAATATATTTTAATGCATAATTGTCAGACAAAGCTCAATTCTCACATTCTCCTGATCCTCATCCTGTTGTATAAATGTAAACACTCCCTGAAATTTGGTCCTACTGCCATCTATTATTTGTATTCTTTAGTCACTCCACAACCAGGCATGATATATTTATTTCCATTTCTTTAGAGATCACCTCTATATCAATGACACTTTAATATTCATATATCTCGTCTTGTCCCTTTCCTGAGCTCCAAGATGGAGATCAACTAAGCAAGCTCAATGTTCTTACTTCTAGAAGAACCAGACGGATTAAGGCAGAGACCCTTTGGCTCTAGGACCTCCAGTCTAGTGTAGGAAACAGGTGTGTAAAATACAATTGTAGTCCAACGTGATGAATGCTCTTAAAAACAAAGTTTTGAACACAGTGCTGCAGGAACACTATGGAAGATGCAATTAATTCAGCCTGGAATCGTCAGTGAAAACTACTGAGAAGTGACATTTAACTTGGGCTTTGAAGATTGAGTAGATAACGTCCAGGCAAACAAGAAGGGAAAGGTGTTTTTCATGGAGGAATCTGAAGACAGACTTAGAAAAATGAACGAGTATGATAGATATGGCACATTTGGGAAACAGATAAATATTTTGCCACACCTAAAACTATGTCCAAACTTGACCTTCAAATATTTTCCTCCTAAGTTAGTATCTCCTTCTGACTTCCTACCCTTCTTCTGGTCTCTTCCACTTAAGACCTCTGGGTCATTTTGGACTTTTTATTGCTCATATCCAATTAGACGCCTGTTGATTTTGCTTCAAAATACTTCTCAAGCCCATTCCTCTCTTCTATTCCTATATCAACAGTCCTGGATCAGACCCTTGTTATTTCTTCCCTTGGCTAGAAAACGGTCCCTAAATAACCTCTCAACCAGTAGGGTTTCATAGTTTGAATCTACCCTGCTCATTGCAGTCAAATGATTCTTCCTGCTTGAATGCCTTTTCTGGCTCCCTGAAGTCTACAAGAAAAATGATGGCAATAAATCTGCTCCCCCCATGAAGCAGTCGCTCTCTCTTTGGTGTTTTCAGTTGTTTGTCTCCTTGCTTTCTTACATATCTGGCTGCGTTTTTCATTTGCTTTCATGAATATTCCTCTTCTACTTGGCATCTAAGTGTTGGGTTTCCTCAGGACTTTCTTTTAGGTCTTCTTTTTCCTTGCTCACTCTACACTATCTTCCCAAATGATCCCATGCACTCCCATTGCTAACTTGCCATGATATCCCGATGATTTACAAAACTACAGCTTACATGTATCTCTCTACTGATCCTCACTTAAATATCTCTGCTTGGATAACTTGAAAACGCTTAAAACTTCTCATATCCAAAATTGAATGGTTATCTACCACAATCCTGCACTTTCTTCACCTTTCTCTAATCTAATCGGCAGTGATATCCTTTATCCAGTTGCTCAAGTCAAAAATCTGAGTCACCCTTGATTCTTCCACATTCCTCAATCTCCATTCATTCAATCAGCAAAATCTGTCTATTCTACCTCCAAAACTACCTGCAATGGTTAGTTTTAAATGTCACCTTGGCTGGGTTATAGTGCCAAGTTATTCAAACATTAGACTAGGTATTACTTGAAGGTATTTTGTAGATCAGGTTAAATCTACAATCAACTGAGTTTTTTTAACTTTTGTTTTAAGTTAAAACAAAACTTGGGGTACATATACAGGTTTGATATGTAAGTAAACTACAGATACTGGACATTAGACTTTTGTGAGATATGTGGTTTGCAAAAAATGTTTCCCATTCTGTTGATTGTCGGTTTATTCTGTTGATAGTTTCTTTTGCTCTACAGAAGGTCTTTATTTTAGTAAGATCCCATTTGTCAATTTTTGCTTTTGTTGTGATTGCTTTTGGCATCTTAGTCATGAAACTTTTGCCAGTTCCTATGTCCATAATGGTATTTCCTACGTTGTCATCCAGAGTGTTTATGGTTTGGGGTTTTACATTAAGTCTTAATCCATCTTGTGTTAATTTTTGTATATGGTGTAATGAATGGGTGTGGTTAAAATTGATTTCAAGTTAAGGATATTACTGTTGATAATTTGGGTTGACCTTATCCAATTAGTTGAAAATTTTGGGTTTCCTTGAAGAAAAAGAAATTCTGCCTGAAGACTCCAGCATGGAGTCCTGTCTGAGTTTCCAGCATGCCAGTCTAACCTATGAATTTTGAACTTGCCAGCTCCCACAATTGCATAAGCTGATTCCTTAAATAAATCTCTGATCTAATATGTATACAATATATATTTTATACATTATATACTTCATATTATACACACACACACACACACACACACACACAAAATTCTGGGTCTGTTTCTGTAGGGAACTCTGACTGATACACTTGATACACTATGTCTCTAATTAATTCAGGGCTCTGCACTCTCTCCTCCTGTGGTCTTGCTCATTCCAATCCATTCACCACACTGAAACTCTTGTGTACTTGTAAAATTGTAAACCTGATTATGTCACTCTCTTGCTTAATATCCTTCAACTGCTGGTGATTGCCCCAACAATCCAAATTCCTTTCCCTGGTTTATGAACACTCACTTTCTCTGTACCTTGCTTACCACCCTAGCCTAAGCTCTTGCCCTCTCTCTCTCATTCATATGTTATGACCATACCAAACTTCCCCAGACTCCTGATGCTGCCTCCTGCCTTTGTACATGCTTTCTTCTTCTTTTCACATAACTAGCTCCTCTTCCTCCTTCAGGCCTCAACTTAAATATCATCCTCAGACCAGGTTCAATCCCCATCTTAGACTTTCCAATAAGGTTTGGTTACAATATCATTAATCCTATAGTGCTTGAATATGAAAAAATAATTCAGTTAGTTTAAATGAAGAGATAAATATATGCTCAATATTTACTGCCTCCTCTATGAACTGTTTGGGAGCTTTTCTGAGTCACTATGTCTTTAAGTGGCCATACATCTGCCTGGCATTTTTTCTTTGTTTATATTGAGTTGGGATTCCTCTGTTAAGCTAAGTTGCTGCCAAACCTTGCCCCTAATTTTGTCATCCCATCAACAAGGCAGGAGAGGTAAAGAGTGCCCATTTTCCCTTATCTGGAGGTTGGCATGAGACATGAACGTGTTTAGAATAGTCCCCAATTCTTCAGGGTTTCCAAGTGTGGCTAAAGATGATGAAACTCCAAAATCTCAGTGCCTTAAAGCAGCAAAGGTTTGTTGCTTGTGCATGATACATGCCCAACACAGGTTGGCAGGGACACTGCTGATCGTCCCTGAGACCTTTGCTGACAGAGATATCACCATTTTATGATGCTGCCATCCCAACTTGAACTTCCAAATTGTTGTATCAGGGGAAGAGTATGCAGAGAATCAAACCATACTGCCTCTTCAATGGCTCCAGTCAGAAAGGACATGTATCCTTTCCACTTCCACTTTATTATCCAAAGGAAGGTACAGGGCCATGTTCTCTCAAGGAAGTATGTACCTGGGAGAAAAGGAGAACCAGGAAATTTGGGGGGCCCTGGAAATGTCTAATACCAGTATTATTACTAATTGCTATCCATTATTGAACACAGGCCATGTGCTGAGCATTGTGCTAAGCACTTTACATTAATCCTCATGGGAACTCTGAGGTAAACGTTAGTATCTCCATTTTGGAAAGGAAACAGGTTCAGAGAGGTTTCATGAGTTGCTCAAAGCTACCATTGATATTTAAGCTGGGATCTGAACCTGTGTCAACAAGACTGGCAGTCAATGCTCTCCACACACCTGGAAGGTAAGTCTGTCCCTTCTATTGCATATCCCATGCTACACAACTGCATATCTTATGCATACACTATAGTATGCAATACCCTTCTAGAACTCTGTGCTTATACATAGTTTCGATGATGCTCTTGGCCTGGCAGAAGTGAGAGATGCATAGTTTGGGCAAACTTCTGTTCACATCTCTTGATCCAATTTAAATCATAACCCCTCTGTGAAACCCCTCCTGACATCCCCCCACAGAATTTATTGCTCCAGCTCAGCTGCTCTCAGCTCAAGTCCAGAGCAGGGTACTCATCACATGGTTTTATTATCGTCTGTTACCCTTGTTACTTTTCCCACTACACTGTGTCTTCTTGAAGAAGGAGGCTGTGTCACATTTCCCTCTGTATTCACAGGACACAGTGAAAACAGCTTAAGTACAGCCAGCATTGATGACTCATACATGCCAGGCATGAACCTAAGTGCTTCACATATGTTCACTAATTTCACCCTCATACCACGTCTATGGGGTAGGGGTTATTATAAGCATCGTCCATTTTACTCATGAGAAAATTTAATTTGTAGAATGCTTAAATAACTTGCTCAAAGTCTCATAGGTAGCAAATTGCTGTGCTGGGGTTAGAACCCAAGTAGTTTAACTCCAGAGCCTAAGCACGCTTGGTTGCTCTGCTACTGCTTACGCTTTCTTTCAGCCAATATCTCAGCCTTTTCCTTCTAAACACTTTAGTGTGTATTTCCTAAAACCAAGAACATTCTCTTACATAACCACAGTACAACCTTTGAAATTAGGAAGTTAACATTGTCGCATTGTGTAATCTGCAGACTTTATTCATATTTAGCCAATCATTCCAATAATTTCATTTATGATAAAAGACAACATTTTCTGGTTCAAAGTCCAATCCAGGATCATGTTACACTTAATTACCATATCTTTTTAGTATCCTTTGGCCTGAAATAGTTTCCCAGTATTTCTTTGTCTTTTATGACTTCAATAATTATGAAGAGTGCAAGCAATTCATTTTGTAAAACGTTCATATATTTGGACTTGTCTGATGTTTCCATATGATTAATTTCAGCTTATTCATTTTTTAGCAGGAACACTACAGAAGTGAGGTTGTATCCTTCTCAGTGCATCATATGAGGAGGCACATTATATCTATTTGTCTCTGTAACTGTTCTTTTATTTTATGTTAATTTTTGTCTCCCAGTGTATTTTTCTTCTGTATCTCCAACATCAAACACGCTGCCTGACTCATGGTATACAGTCAATAAACATCAGTTGAATGAATAAATCTATTTCTCCAAAAGAAATTGTAAATCATAACCCTAATTTCTTCCCTTCCCCTTTCTCCCCACATAATAATCAGCAAGTCTCACTGATCCCATCTCCTAAATGTCATAAGAATCCCATAATTCTTTTCCATTCTCACTACCTTAGCATTGGCTCATAATTTCAACAACCTGATCTTTCTGCCTCTAGTTTTGCCCATTTAGTCTGTCTTTGAAAGGTGAGTGGAAGAATACACTATTGTGTTATATAGAATAGGCATATGAATAGGTTTAATTGGGAGTAACATAAAGGCCAAAGTGTTAGTAAGATGAAGTATATGGGTTCCTGTTCTTCTGGGAGATGTGCCTGCCCACTGGGACTAAACATCAATTGGATTTTTCTTTTTTTTTTTTTTGAGACGGAGTCTCGCTCTGTCGCCCAGGCTGGAGTGCAGTGGCCGGATCTCAGCTCACTGCAAGCTCCGTCTCCCGGGTTTACGCCATTCTCCTGCCTCAGCCTGCCCAGTAGCTGGGACTACAGGCACCCGCCACCTCGCCCAGCTAGTTTTTTGTATTTTTTAGTAGAGATGGGGTTTCACCGTGTTAGCCAGGATGGTCTCGATCTCCTGACCTTGTGATCCACCCGCCTCAGCCTCCCAAAGTGCTGGGATTACAGGCTTGAGCCACCACGCCTGGCCATCAATTGGATTTTTCAATGGGATTTCTGGAGTTTGTGACTATGCCAAAGGAAATTGTGTAAAATAAGGAAGGTCCTAAATAATAGTACAAAATTTAAAATAAAAACCTGTAGAGTTCTCTGAGACCTCTAGTCATGGAGCCCAGGCCAAACTATGAGAAAAAGATCCAAGGCTTAGATTGGGAGTGTTTTGGAGCCATGTGGCTAACTCCACCAGTTGCTGAGTGATAGCTCTACTTGTATTGAAGTATTCACCCAGAATCGAGTTGACCACAATGCACATTGCCTAGTTAGTAAACAATCCAAAGTTATGTAGATGTCTAACAATCTGAGTTAGAGAGTCCACATCTTTGATAGTGAGATCTCCAGTTGTCTCATCGGTAATCTCTCCTGGTAAGCCTTACGAACACCTCTTGATGAGAGAAAAACCCATGTAAAATAAGAACAAACTGTGTCCATAATGCTCCCAAGGAGAACCTACTGATGGTGCCAGAAGCTGAAGATATAGTCTGCGCCCACTCCTTCTTTGTTTTTTGAAGAGTTGTATGACTACCCTCAGGAAGTGGACAACCCTTTAAAGGGAAAGGCAGGGAGGCAAAGGAAGCTATCTTAACTGCACAGAAAAACTAATCCCGAAAGTGAGCAAGAGGTACACAAATGCTACTTTGAGTTGGGTCCAAGATGATCCTCTGCATTCGTTTGGTATGTACATCACAGGGGATAGACACATGAGTGTAGAAGGCCAAGGAAAATGGTGGCTGAGGCCTCTTGCCTATAGGAGCAATACTTGAGGCATCATTTGATAGTGGGATGCTAATATGATCCCCCATAGCCAAATCCAGCTGGGAGTGACAGATACAGCTTTGTAATAGTTGGCACTAGGGGTCACTGCCTCAGACAGGTATAGTCTGTCCCTATCTGGAATAGGAAAACAGAGAGGTTTTTTGCCCCTTGATCCTCTACTTGCTTCTCAGGGTTGAATTCGCCCCCATGCCCAACCAGTCAGGGTCTGTCAGCTACCCTCAGGAAAGAACCAGACTTTCTTTTATTTCCTAGAATGAAAATCTCTGCAGAGACCATGGGGATAACAATCCTTTTATCAAAGGCAACCTCTTAAGATCCAGGAAGATGGTTAAAGCACAGAGGTGACTAATTACATGAGCATGAGAACCACAGCAGTGTTCTCAAATTGCAGAGGAGGCATGTGGCAATCCCAGATTCAGAGTTGTCTGGGGATGTGGGGGGCAGGGGAAAGGTCACCAGATGCCATTTCAATGAAAAAAGAAAAAAAGAAAAGAGCCTCCAAATGTATGTTCATCCACATTTCTGTGATCCATGCAGTACAATCCTCGCAGCTATTCATCATGGTTAATGCGGGACCAAAAAAGAAGGGAATTTGGCCGGGTGTGGTGGCTTATGCCTGTAATTCTAGCACTTTGGGAGGCCAAGGTAGAGAATCACTTAAGCTCAGGAGTTCAAGACCAGCCTGGGCAACAGAGTGAAACCTCATTTCTTAAAACAAAGAAGAGGGAAATTATTATTACATAATGTGGTGGCCACCAAAGTGTACCACTTCAGTCTCCTATTGTGGAGAGCATAATTGACTGACAGCCCCAGATGCTACCCTTCTGGATCCACCACTGTGTATGCACCAAGGTTGTGCTTCCTTCAGGCTACTTTCAGCCAATAATTAGCCACTAATTTAGCATAGTGGAGGTACTAATGCAAATGCAGAACGATTTTTGTAAGTAGAACTTTTTTAATAGATGACTTCAGATCAAGCACTCCTCATCAACCTGGTTGAAACTTACTTGAAACCGCACTATAGTTAAGGATCTCCCTACCCAGTCCTTCTTTCTTCCTATCCTTCATCAGTGTTAGATCTGTATCATGGTCTAAATTCTCTCTTGATGTTCTCTGGCTCCCTCACCTTTAATCTGTCGCGGACTCTCACCCCAAAATATCTTGCACATTTAATTCTGTCTTGACATCTGCTTCTCAGAGGACCTGAACTAACACATGGAATATGGCAGTGTATACAGCTAATGAGAATTGTGCTAGTCAGCCTTACAGAATTTGTTCTTAAAGTGGCCAGTGTGATTGTTCCTTAAGCTGGCCATTCTAGCACTTTATTTCACCTGCTGAATGAGAGTGGAAAGAAGCATAGGAGTGCCAGTGAATTCCATGCCGACAGACTCATTGGCCCATTGTTGTTTGACACTGGCCATAAATGAGTTGTCATATTGTATCATGTAAGAACATGTCAACACATGACAAAGGTAGTAAAGTCAGTCACACACTTTATGTGTGCATTCTGACTGGCACAGGTGGAAAGCAACCCCATACCTAGAGTGTATCTAAAGCAGTCAGGACCCACTATATGGCCCTACATAGGGGCAGGGGGGCCTATAAAGTAAATCTGCCAGTATGAGTTAGTTCTGACTTCTGTATGACAGCCCTTCATGATGGTTTTGTTTCTATGGTGGGTCTAAATCTGGATTTAGTAGGTCACCATAAATAGGATGGCTCACAGGCTCAATTGACTTTCTCATTCCAAATGTTTTGCTTTTCTCAGGATGTGGCCTTTTTTAAGAGACAAATACATATGTGACTTATTAATTGAGCCTGTGGATGAGTTGCATCTGTTTCCATAGGGAGCACCACATGAGTCTGACTTTAATGGTCTCATCCTGAGTGGTCCAACATCCTGACCTAAGATCAAAGCTAGTAGCAGCAGCCCATGTCTGTGTAAAGACATTTTCATTCAAGGAGCAGAATGTTTTATTGCCCAAAAGCACCACTTGAAGTACTTCTATTAATTATGCAGAGCAGCCAGTGCCATGGGACATCAGCACTTATCATCATTATAACCAATCGCTTAGTATTCCATTGAAATTGAAGCCATCATTGAGCCAGTTGCTCAGGCAAAGCTGGAGTAAAGCTTTCTCCATACCTACTGCATAGGCAACCACTTATCCTTGCAGTTGGCTTGACTCTCAATTGGATGTACTATTTCCATTTCACATTTCTTTAGCTTGTCACACTCTGCCAATTATTAAATTATTGTCTCTCAGTTCCAAACTATCCTTCCATAATCTGCTCTGTGATGCTGGGGCTGAGACTCTGCACATCACATTTTTCCTTCACCAGCTGCTTCCTATTAGGTTCTGACAACAAGGGGTTCTAGAAGGAGACTTGAAGATGATGGTTCTTCACTCTGGTAGAAACAGTGTGTTCTAGTAGTATCACTTGAATCCAGTTCCCAGATTTTTCCCTCCACACCTCCACACTCTCTGAGCCAGTATCATCATGCCTCCTCAGACACCAGCGTCAGCCAGTTGGCTGGCACCCTCTATTCAATGGTCTAAGTCCAATCCCCATGAGGGTCTGCCTTCAAGATACCAGTACTAACTAAGCAGTGTCCCTTTCCTAAAGGTCTGGAGTTTTAATTCCATGGGCCTCTCCTTTGAGCTTTGGGTTCTCATCATACCAGCTTCATCCCTTCATTCCACTAGGCCTCAGGATGGTAGATGCTTCCTGCAGATCCTACCTCTATTACCTTAATGTTCTTGTTCTGCATTTTCAGCCCTGTAATATCTGTTGAACCAATCCCTACATCAAACTCTCTGTTAAAATTAGTGGTGTGATTTCTGTTTTCCTGACTGCTCTGGGGCAGGTGGATACACTCACTGATACACTCATCTTATGAAATTTGGTTCAGTGAATCCATTGTAGAGCGAGGATGTTAGATCTGACAATCACTTCCCTTCAGTGAGACAACAGTCCCTGCCAGGGATTTATAATGGACAATAATTGTCATTTAAAAGGCACGTACCATTCAGCAGTGGAGATATTTCCCAACGCAGTATTGGCAGTCTTTTTGCCAGGTGTATCAGATATAAGACCTGTCAATAGATACATAAAACTCCATGGGAATCAGGTTATATTTTATTGTATTGCTTCTGAGGCTTCCTGCTGTAGGGGTCTCCACTTAAATTTGGCTACCAGTCTGGTGGCTATGTACAGATGCTTGAATAACATTTTGAAATATGAGATGTGCTGCCTCTAATACCCAAAGAAGCCAAACAGATCATAGGCTTTTTCCTTTTTTTTTTTTTTGGTAGTGTTTGTAAGACCAATAGACTTTCCTTATTATGCTACGGGATGTCTCTTTGGGCTGTTGCTAATACAGCCCCCAAGACATGTAGTTGGGTGGCCTGGCTCTGGTATCTATCCTCATTCAAGGGCCAGGCCACTTGTAGACACTTGTGCTTAGATTAGAGAGCATCCATTAAAGTGAGGACTACCAAAATGTCATCAATATAATGGAATGGGCTTGCCCAACTCATTACTGATAAATTGCACTTATTTGCTGGAGGAGTGTGAAATTCCCACAACAAACCAGAAATTAATGTCCTGTCAGGTGAAAGCAAAATATTTCTTCTCTTTTTGGAGAAATTTGAAGAACATTAGTAATATCTAGAGTAATTCTGTCCAATTGAAATATAATGTAAGCCACATATGTAATTTTAACTTATCTAGTGGTCATTACTAAAGAGGGTAAAAAAGAGATAGGTATAATGAATTTTCATGGCATATTTTAGTTAACCCAAGAGATTTAAAATATTTATATTTCAACAGCTAAATATAAAAAATAGAGACATTTTTCATTCTTCTTTCCAAACCAACTCTTCAAAATCTCTTGTGTATTCTACACATTCAGTAAGTCTTAATTCAGATGAGCACATTTCAAGTACTCAACAGCCATATGTGGCTTAGTGGCTTAAGAACTGGACAGCATAGCTCTAGGACATACCACGTTGCCAGTAATGGCTGCAATCAGTTCAGTCATCTGTTGGTGTGTCAGGCACTGTGAGTGCCATGGCGGCCACTGTTAAAATCACAATGAGCCATAATGATCTGTAATCTAGGGCCAAGGACACTGGATTTGCTCACTGGCTTAACAGGGTTGTGGAATTGGAAGGTAGTGTAGCCTACCATTCCCTCCTGGCAATGCCAGTAAATCTTGTACGAGGGGAATGTTTTCTTTCTCATCTTTGATATGTGCCAGCTTTAACCGCACAATTCCGACAGGCTTTGGAAGTGCAGGGAGTTCTGCAAATTCAATAAGACTGATTTATAGTATTCACTAAGAGAGACTGCCATGCTTGCATCCATTCAGATGCTTTGCTTTGCTGGGCTGAGGGGCCTCAGCATGTCCATATCAATTGTGGAGTCTGACAAAGGGATGGTGAGTGAGCATGGTCTTATCAAAGCAGCCAACAGCATCTGCAGTAATTGTGCTGAGTCTCTTGGTTCTAAGTAAAACCAATCCCAACTCCGGCCAGGGAAATTTACTGTGGACTTTATCAGGTCCAAGAATAACAGCTTCTTGGGCTCCTGTGTTTTATTAAGTCTAGGTCTGTTAAGTCCTTCCCCTACCTATGTTCCAGGCTACATGGATTGGGACATGAAGTTAGCATCTCCTTGTAAAGGGCAGAGGAACTGGCCCTGGGCCAAGCTTGCTTTTAGTTTAAATGGACTTGGATTGAACAGCTCCCCAGCAATCGGCCTAGAAAATCAAACTCTCAGGTGACACAGAGGCCTCTGGGGGTAGGAAGTGTCTGAGAGTCTTGTTTCAGCAGTGTTAAGATGTGGTCAACTGCTTAGCTTCCTCTAAACCCTTCTACAAGGACTCAGGAGGCATTGGAGCTTTGCTGGCCACGCAGTGGGGAAAGCTAACTGCCTCCATCTCCAAAGGGAACCCTCCCATCCAGAACCTCCTTGCATCAGCTCTCCATAGGGGGGTCTTTAATGCCTACTTTAATACCAGCGTTGTTTCCTGCATCCTTCATTCTGCAAGCTCCTTAGTGATTCTACTTTTCCTATCTGTCTCCTTAGCTAGTCATCACTTTCTTCCAGACCAAGAGTCATAATGTACTGCCTGTGCAAGCCTAGGAAAAGTCTGGAGTGATGCTCTTCCCTTTTCATTTTTGCTGAGACATATTCTTTCCAGGGTCCCTTATCTCATTACTCCGCTTTGGGTGGGGCATATATAAGCTCCAAAGGATTATTTCATCCTTTACACTCTGGTAGAAGGAGCAAAGTTAGGGATCTCTTCGTATAAGAAACCATCAACTTCTCCAGCATTCTCTGAATTAAGGTCATTTGGTTACTACTTATCCCAGATGCCTAGGATTTTCACGCAAGCATGCAAAAATGCCAAGTTGTCTCAAAACAGCTTTAACCTCAGTAGAGTGGGTCCACTTTGCACTCAGTTTCTCAGGAAGTCTCCTCTTGGTGGTTATGTGAATCTGATTTCCCTGAACATCCAATTCAAGAACAAGGCAGGTCCATTTGCTCCCTCCCCGTTGGTCAGCCTAGCACATTCATCTGGCAAAAGATAATCCCATGATAAACCCAAAGTGCTTGCCATTCAGCTTCACTACTTTGTGGGTGTAGCTTCTTCATCATATAAGCAATTAAAGCCTCAGGTTACTCTTGTGACCATTGCTGGGAGTCCAATTCCCTGTTAGTGTTTTTGAAACCCCACAGGATACACCTCAATTCCTCCCAAAGGCCCCTGGGTGGTACACTGCACAATGACGAGTCTCAAACCTAAAAGTTGTGGCTGTGTGGGGTGGCTCAGGCCTGTAATCCCCGCACTTTGGGAGGCCAAGGCAGGCAGATCACCTGAGGTCAGGAGTTCGAGACCAGCCTGGCCAACATGGCGAAACTGCATCTTTACAAAAAATAGAAAAATCAGTTGAGCATGATGACACGTGCCTGTAGTCCCAGCTACTAGGGAGGCTGAGGCACAAGAATCGCTTGAACCTGGGAGGCGGAGGTTACAGTGAGCTGAGATCACGCCACTGCACTCCAGCCTGGGTGACAGAGATTCTGTCTCCAAAAAAAAAAAAAAAAAAGTTTAGATTGCATCAAGTATTCTAATGGCACTTAGGGGCTAGGAGTAAGGGTTTTCTCCCAACTTCTTTTTTCCTTAGGTCTCAAAAAGTCTGCCAGACTTGGAGTGCCAAATGATTAAATTGTCTCAATCTCCCATACACACTCTTCCCAGGATCTTCGTGGCACACAGACACCAATAAGCACCACACTAACATGCATAGCAGAGATGTTAGCTTGGCTGGGTTTCCCATCACCAGCCCCAGCAGGGATGCTGTCCATCCCTAGTATTGCTCAGTTGATCCCTTTTGCAGTTTCCAGAAAGCCAGAGGTGACATAAGCGGATTTTACCTCATGTTGGGCACCATTTGTGAGGTAATGGGTTATGGCAAACTGCACAAAGACACACAAAAGAAAAAGGTTTTAATGAGGGAAACGTGTCAGCAAAGGGTCAGGAAGAGACACAAGGATACCACTCTCTCATGCAAAGGCCAGAGCACTGCTGGCTGCACTCTGGGTCTGTATTCTAGGGGAAGGATTTTTCTTCCCTGTGAGTTTAACACAGAGCAAGCCTCTCCCACTAACAGAAAACTCCTTAGTATATAAAAAAATTAAAATAAAATGGATTTTCTCAGTTTCATTATGGTACATAGAAATTGAAAGAAAACTTTTTAAATGACCTCAGGTAAACAGAGAAAAAAAGATGCTCAAGATTAAAAGTCTGGTACATTAAGCCTTATGAGCAATCAAGAGTAGCACATGGTAATGACTATTTCAGAATAACTGGTTATCAGAGGCATAGAGGTTCACAAGGCTGTTTATGGCCATGAAACTGAAACTGGCTGAAAAGGGTCAGAATCATTTTGCTGCCTCTAAAAGACATACATTCCGAGTCACCAGGAACTCTAAGACCATGATCAGATGAGAGAGATGGCTCTGAGAGAGCTAAGTTGAGTGTTAAGCAAGTTGAGTGTTAAGCTGGCTGCCTCCAACAGGCTGTTCATGTGTAGTGCTGAAAATTACTGTGAAACAAGGAAAATCCAAACAAGTTACTTGAGTATGGTTTCAACCTACCCACCACTAATGATGCCCAGTTAGACAAAATGGGTAGCAAAGAACCACAAAAGTATCAGAATGAAAAACTAGAAAAGCAGAAAATAAAGAGTTATTTTTCTGGGAAAAAAGACTCATCAATGTAGAGGAAGCTGTCTAGCATCATTTTGGATTCTAACACTGGGTAGAACACTGACACCGTCACCTCTCCATTTGTACCTTTTAAGCGGGTAGGCTGTGTCAGAGTTCCTTGAAGTGATTACCATAGTCAATTCCCAGGCACATTCTACCTACAAACCTGTCATTTATTTTATTACTGAGATGTTTAAATCACTTTTTTTTTTACTCCATAGACATACTTTTTTCCAAAGGGCAGGGTATGTTTATGTGTGCACAAATAGGAGTATATGTTTAATACGGTTTAGTGGCACCCTATGCAATAAATGTGTTGAAATTTTATGTCTGGGAATATGGAGAATTATTTTCAAGTATCTTCGTTTTTGCCTTTTAAGGGCTCATAAAAGATTATTTGCGACATACATTTACTTTGCACAACTTTCCCCCCACATATCATTAGTTTTTGTCAAATGTAGAAATTTAAAACCAGGAGCAAACATCTGTCAGACTAATTTTTTGCTTTTTCATAAGTGCAACTTTTTAATAAAAATTTACATCTAGATAAACAATCTTCAGATTTTTGAAACTTTAATAAGATTTTAAAAACATCATGACTTTGAACTGAAAAACATACACGTTTAGCACACAAATATTGTAATATGAATCAACTCCAACTCCATTTGAAAACATGTGAATCAAAGTACAGTTTTAGAAGTTAGTAATTCACATTTAAGCAAGTTAGCGCCTTGCTGAATTCAGCCTTTGTAAAAAAGAGACTTAGTGCATATTGTAATGGTACACTGTGGTTTTGTACCATTTGGTTGAGTTTTTCACTTTATTAAACAAGTTCTTGAAAGTTGGTAGATAAAGGCTAACTTCCTATGACGTGAAATTTCCAATGGTAACAGTTACATTTTGTAACAGAACACTTTCTATAGATTTCTTTTCCTAGCTTAAAATTTTAAAAGCAATCATTTGTAAGGATTGCATCAACATCAATTTAGCAGAGGAAGATCAAACTTTATTGAAACTGCTTGCATACAAAATATATTGCACTATAACCAAACAAATGTCAACATAAAATCCAATCTGTTGTCGCTAATATGTACAGAGAATATTGCCCAAGAGCAGTTACATTACAAGGTCATTCTACCTTGGTTAATTATCTACAGTATTTTAAAACCAAACAGCTTACAGATGATGTGTGCAAGGTACCAATTTCCGTTTTCAAATACTATACATTCCCAGAATAAATAACTAGAAATCAACATTAATGTTTGGCAATACTTTTTAAAAGACTTTTCAATATTTGTGAAATCATGTGCAGTTTGTTGCCATTTTTATATGCTTGTTTGTATGCAAGGAAAAGTAACTGTAAAATGAAAATTCAAAGAAACAAACTCACAAAATACATCAGAGGCAGAACTTCAGTTTTTACGGCTCTGTACAGATTCAGTGGTACCCCTACTAGGAGTTACTTTTTAAGAAAAATATAACATCTTAGAGTGAAGGTCCTTCACATATTTTTCCTCAATAAATTTCACTAAAAAAAAAAAAAAAAAAAAAAAAAAGACTCGAAAAACCAAACCAAACCCCAACACTTCAAAAAACAAAAGAAAAAAACGTATTATTTGTTAACCGATCTTAGTCTTTTCCAATTCTGCTTATACATTAGACCATATATTTCAAAGTTTACAAAACATTTAACCTGCTTCCAATGTTTCTTAGACAAAGTACCTGTACTTCGCAGGATTATTATGCATACATGGAAATGACCTTCCTATCTCTCCAAACTAAGCTTGAAATTAAAATATGAAAAATTTCACAAAACTTGGGGCAGACAAAATTAAAAAAAAAAAGCTCTAAGTTAAAATTGGTCATCAGGCCAAAGAGCAGGCAAATCCTACTAACTTTCGACCAGGAAGATTTGTTCCTAGCTGAAAACATTTTAGCCTCTCTCAAATGAAAAGATAGTTCTTTCTTCTCCTGTCTATACAGAAAAATTACACATCTCTCTCAATAACACTATTTATCAAACTTCAGTGCAACAAAACAAAAACAAAAACAAGTCCTATTCTTTATACTGCCTAACCTGATGTTTATGTAAGGAAAAAAATATGGAAAGCATGCATTCTTCTATAAAGTACTAATGTTTGACAGGGTTTGCTACATCTTTAACATTTAGTGTTTCCAACTTATCTTCCCTGAACTCTGCATCCAAATATAATATTCCTACCTGCCAAGATATAAAAAAGGCACAGATCATACAACTTTTTTTGCTAATGAAAATGACAAATGTCACATCACACACATTTCAGGGTCCACTAAAATACTGGAAAAGTGGACCAAAACATAAACTGACACAGGACATGAAATGACATAGCATTTCACGAAGACTTCTATACGAGATCGAAAACAGAAGTCTAATATGATTACCATAAATGCTATATATTACGAAAAACTGAGAATGTACTGGTGAATTATCACCCAATGCAGGAAAATGGTTCAAATTAACAAAGAATATCACTGCTCAGTACTTTAGAAAATAAAACTAAAATCTGCCCTGAAGTGCTAAGTAGTTTTAAAAGCAATGTTTCAAATTTTAAGGTATCTTTTTGTGCAAATCTGAAAATTGTTGCTTATGGCCAATACCAAAAAATAAAAAATTCTTAGCAGAATTTGTGTTCATTTCATGCCCTGTGCCATCTTGCCTACTATTTGTCTTTGGCCTAACAAAGTTTTCTAATATGGAATAAGAATTACGGAAATGGTATAGGAAATATAACTTCAGAATTATGCAGTTTAGGGTACTCCATTCACGAGTGGTTGCTGACCATCCACGGTGTCTGGCTTTTCCTTCTTCTGGTTACGATCTTTACCCGTGCGCAGCCGATTACCTTCACTGGAGGTATTCTGTAATGTTTTAGTGTGGACACTCCTTTCATTATTGCAGTCAACTCTGATCTAAAACAAGTTATAGTTATTATATACACAGACCATATCCTACTGTAATCTGTAATTGGCCTGAGAAGAAATTTAAACCTGAAGTGTAAACTCCACATGTTAAAAAGAGAAATGGAGATGAGAACAGAAGAAGTGCAAGAAATTAATGTAAGGAAGGATTCTTTATTTGGTTTATGATTTGAAAACACTCTTCTTCTTTAACTGGAACACACTGGTCATCTCACTGCATCCAAAGTTAGAGAAAAACTCACAATCCTATCATGTCTTCTTCTAAGTAGAATAAAACAGTGAGAAAAACAGGTAAAATGAATTACTATTACTGATTACCAGAAGACATACATGCCTCTAACACTAGAGTTAAAATAAAATGAGTTATTCTCCAAAGATTGTGAAACCTAGGAAAAGAGAAACAAAATGCTTTCCTATTCTGGCTTTACCCTCAAATAACTCACTAACTAGACTTTAGTTTACATCTTTGTATCTATCACAGGTATGATCAAGTTTCTCTATACTGTGAGCTCCCATAGTCATACAGTAGAAAAACACAAGCTTTGGTTTCTACTGGCTTGTATTTCACTAAGAAAATTTGGATGATCCTACAACCTGAACTCTGTCTGAAGAATGGAACAATATAAAGAAAACTGAATAAAATAATTTGTGGAAGGACTGGGATCCTAGGAGAGTATAAAGATTAATATAATTTAAAAAATAGTGTTCTAAGAGCTATACAATATTTTAAGTGCCAATGGTGAATACAGCACTGCTAATTCCAGAGGTACAAATGAAAGTTAACAGTGACAAATGGAACTAAAACAACTAAAAATATTGATCTACTTCAAGCACAAATGCTAAAAACATCCCCAAATGGTTGTAATTTCAAAGTATGTTTAAGTAGCGGGTATGCCCATGTGTTTTAAATGTCTGGTTACCAAGGATTCAGTACTTTGATTTGTATCTTTTTTTTGAGACAGGATCTCGCTCTGTCGCCCAGGCTGGAGTGCAGTGGCATGATCTTGGCTGATTGCAAGCTCTGCCTCCCGGGTTCATGCCATCCTCCTGCCTCAGCCTCCTGAGTAGCTGGGACTACAGGCGCATGCCGTCACACGCTGCAAATTTTTTGTATTTTTAGTAGAGACGGGGTTTCACCATGTTAGCCAGGATGGTCTCGATCTCCTGACCTTGTGATCTGCCTGCCTTAGCCTCCCAAAGTGCTGGGATTACAGGCGTGAGCCACCGCGCCCAGCTTTTTTTTTTTTTCTGAGATGGAGTTTCGCTCTTGTTGCCCAAGCTGGAGTGCAATGGCGAGATCTCAGCTCATTGCAACCTCTGCCACCTGGGTTCAAGCGATTCTCCTGCCTCAGCCTTCTGAGTAGCTGAGATTACAGGTGCCCACTAACACGCCTGGCTAATTTTTTGCATTTTTAGTAGAAACAAGGTTTCACCATGTTAGCCAGGCTGGTCTCAAACTCCTGACCTCAGGTGATCTGCCTGCCGTGGCCTCCCAAAGTGCTGGGATTACAGGCGTGAGCCACTGTGCCTGGCCAGATTTGTATCTATTTTCATAACATCACCTTTTTAATTCAGTATTCCATTTCATTTAGAAATATAAATGTGCATCCTGGTTAGACTGCCAAGTTCATCAAACATGTCAGTTTAAGTGGAGAATTACAACATTGGTACATAAATATCTTATAGCTTTGTAAAAGACAGGTACATACACTAATTTGCCAATCTATCTATGTCCAAGGGATTTCTGTGCTGGTCCTTAAGAACCCATCAATAGTTAACACTCACTTTGAGCTGCTATGAATTCCAAGAAATATTCCATCATAAACTTTGTCTTAAAAAGTATCTCTCACTAATCTTGGGTGATGGTCTCAAATGAATCCAGTCAGGAAGGAACCCTAAGTACTTGTCTTGAAAATTAAAAGTTACCGAAAAAGTAGACAACAACATGGATTCGGAGAATCCGACATTAAGGTTTGACTATCATTCGGACATATGCTAGCTATATGACTGTGGGCAAAGGACTGAGGCTTCAGAGCGCTCACCTATAAAGTGGAATAATAAAACTACCTCAGTGGGTCGCTCTAAGATGAAATGAGATAAAACACACAAAGCACTTAGCAAAGGTGCCTGGATGTACTCAGGAGATAATTTTAAAATTATTTAACAATTGGTTTAGCACTGGTGACAGCCAACTGAAAAGGGATCCTCAGACTAGGTCCTGGATGTAAATAAGCGGATGACTGACCAAGCATGGAGACTAGCTGAGTATCACCAGCTCTGTCTATCACGATTATTAGTTGTGAGAGACATCTTCTTTTCCTTATTTTCTATTCAAAGAGAATACCCTATCCCTGTATCTCGGGGGAGCAAAGACACATAGGGCTTACTGAAGTCTCTAAGTACATCCCAGGATGTTCCTTCTCTAGGGGATTGTAGGTCTACCAAAGCAGTATTAAAATCATAGTGTGGCTGGGCACGGTGGCTCACGCCTGTAATCCCAGCACATTGGGAAGCCAAGGCGGGCAGATCACCTGAGGTTGGGAGTTCAAGACCAGCCTGACCAACATGGTGAAACTGGGTCTATACTAAAAATACAAAAATTAGCTGGGCGTGGTAGCGGGTGCCTGTAATTCCAGCTACTCAGGAGGCCGAGGCAGGAGAATCACTTGAACCTGGGAGGCAGAGGTTGCTGTGAGCTGAGATTACGCCATTGCACTCCAGCCTGGGCAACAAAAGCAAAACTCCGTCTCAAAAAAGTAAAAATAAATAATAAATAATAAAATCATAGTGTGTCTGTCAAGGTCTTTACAAATACTCAGACTGCATATTCTCTAGAGAAATCCTCTTATTTTTATACTTGTCACAAAGAACTAAGATTGACTACAACTGTAATGTTGAAGGTAAAATATTTCACATAAACTGGATTTGTAATCTTTGAACATGTTTTTAATAAAGTAAACTCATAAATCTCAAACTACCATATTCAAACAATTAAGATGAAAAGAGGCAGACAGGTTTTACCTGAAGGGATCCATCCGTTGTTCTTCCTTTAGCCTCTCTTGGATTACGTGGACGATTATCTGTTCGGGAGTGATCGTCGTTTCCTATGAGAATATTTTCAAAAGGTTCAACAGTTACTGAATTCTGAAATGCTTAGTGGAAGTTCTTTATTGCCACATCCTCTATTTAAACCAACCATAGAATCTGAAACGTAATCAACCCCAGTGATTCCAGTTACATAATGATCAATAATCTAGCCTGCTGCCAAGTAACAGAAAATATTTCACAGGTATTATAATTCTGCATCTACAGGTCAATGTGAGTTAATGAAGTGATGCTGTTTAGACTCACAAAGATGCTGAATTAGTTATCAGCATTTATTCATGTATCTATATGAACCATAAGGAAGGCTGCCTAATATTCTTTTTTTCTACACAAGTGGAAGGCTGATTCTTTCCTATGGTGATCAGCACAAAATGGGAGAGATGGGATCTTGATAATAGTTCATTGCATCAACAGGATTTTTCATGGAACGTCAAGACAGCTGCTACAATTCACTTTGATTTCTTAATGAAGATCTCCATACCTTTGAAGCCTCCTCCACGTCCTCTTCCTCCTTGTCCTCTTCCTCCCCCTCCACGCCGCCGTCCGTCTCCTCTGCGCAGGAAGTTCTCCCTCTCTTCCTCTGTTGGAGCTAATGACCAATCACTGAGTTCGTCTCTGTGGTCAGATTCTGTTTCAGAAGCATTTGATGCTTCAGAATTAGTTCCTATCGAGAGTTAAAAGTTATA
Source organism: Rhinopithecus roxellana (assembly GCF_007565055.1). Classification (NCBI taxonomy): domain Eukaryota; kingdom Metazoa; phylum Chordata; class Mammalia; order Primates; family Cercopithecidae; genus Rhinopithecus; species Rhinopithecus roxellana. The sequence continues at coordinate 134,072,728 of NC_044555.1, read as the reverse complement.
TACCATTGTCTGACTTAAAAAAAAAAAAAAAAGAGGTTAACAGAAGCTTCCAGAGACGTTTCAGGGGTAATCCAAAACTCTTCCCAATTTATAAGCCCACAAAGAGTATTATCACCTTCCATTTCATAAAACAAAATTTTAAACTCAAAATGAAGGGCTTTGCAATATTTGAGGTAATTTCGGTTATAAACATGTTTCATTCTCATTTTTAAAAAGGTATTTTATTAGCCACCTAAGTTCAAACCTTAATGTGCCATATCATTAAACAGCTGTGTTCCTTTAAACATCTATGCTCTCTGGAGGAAAGATTATCTACGACAGTTAAGTGTGATACCTTGATAAAACCTCTATAAAGAGAGCTCCTTTTAGCAAGATTTGGCCCAGGACAAAGGGGAATGTATATAATTTGGTCATTTCTGAAAGGGTGGCAAAGGAGGCCACCATGGCAACTGCTTCAGGGAAGGGTCTTTTGTGGGGTCATGGATTGGATCTAGCTGAAGGCTGATACACGCTTGCCTGATGTTTGGTCCACAATCTGCCCCCCCACTCCCCATTACAATAACTGATCATTAATAAAGAATTACTATAATAAACTCATTATGCCTGAAGGGGTTAATGACTTAGAGGACAAGAGTGGAGAAAAAGAGCTCCACGGTGAGGCAGAAATTCATGAGTAAAAAGAAGAGACTGTTGGGAGAGGGGTTAGGGGTTAGGTTCAAGGTTGGCCTTAGGAGTAGGTAATTCTCCCCAACTCCAGAATATCAACTCTACTACCTCTCTCTTCCTCTGTTGGAGCTAATGACCAATTATAGCTTCACCATTATAGCTTCATTCCTGTGGATCTTGAAGGCTTTTCCATCTTAAAGAGTTCCTTTTTGAAATGCAAATATGCGTGAGATGGATTATATCTTATACCACCATTAGCAAGTTACAAAGTAGATACACAGTTGAGCAAGAAAGACAGTAGGCACTGGCAGGTGGGGATCAGGTTCACTGAAAGGTACTGGGAGAGAAGAAAGAAGCACGGACAGAAAAGCTGGGAAGGCAAAGAGAAACTTTGCCTACTTCTTGACTGTGCCTAGGGCTGACTTTGGCCATGCCACTCAAAATCACCTTATGAGCCACAAGAGGCAGACCCCTGATTTACACAGTCCATCCAGCAAGTATGACCAGCACATACCTGACAAAAAAATGAGCCACAGTACACAAATGAAAAAAGTTTTGACTATACAGTTATAAAATCAGGAGAGGCCTTAAAGAAAGTCATCAACACACAAGGGCTTTGCAGATTTACCCCCAATCAGAGCATGAACAGAACTTGCACCTGCCCTGTGAACTCTACGTGTTTATTATCAGGTTTTTACTCTATGTCTCTTGTAACACAATTTAACCCATTGCGAACTGGAAACCATGTAGTGACAAATTGTTATAATGGGGTTCTAATGAATATTAGAGATTAGCAGCTATAAGTCTAGGAACAGATAAAGTTACTGAGTAAAATGCTTAGTTTGTACCTGAAGTATATCCAGGACCGCGTCTGCCGTGCCCCCTATTTCTGTAAGGTCTACTACCTCGACCCATTCCTTGACCATCATCAGTCACATAGCTTTTTTCCTTATCTGTACGATTTGGTGGTGGTCTAGAACTAGCTCCAATCTGTCGCAACTGCTCATCAATTTGTAATCTCTCCAAACGCAACTGGTCTACTTCCTATTTAAAATATACAAGATAACAGTAAAAATAATTTGACATTTTACTTAATAAAACCTTTCTCCTTTTCATCAGATAAAAATATACTGGAATATTTCAATTTCAGCTCTAAATTTACAGTAACCACTGTTACACAGAATTATCAGGAAACTGAATGATCTCCTTGAAAAGAAAATCACTACAGATAACAGATTATCGATGTCGAGAATTAGAGATATAACAAAAACACTCAGCATTAAAGTTATACTGAATACAATTTAAAGTTGCCTAATTTGGCACTATTATCCAATTATTCTACTGCTAAGGCACAGATATGCTATTTTGGGGACTTCGTCATGATAGGATATTAAATAAAACAATGCTAAACTGTATGAATACAGATAAATGACATTTAAGGTTTAACCAGTTAACCTTAAAAATCACACATTGTAAATAATCTTGATTAAAATAGATTTGCCAGTTAATACCTTAATTTACAAAGCATTGAGTTTGGGCCATCTTGTGTTTTAAAAGAACATATACTATGGTTAAGGAACAATGATTTTTTCATGAACTGAAAATGCTGACTATTCCTCATGAGGGGAAAACAAAACTATTTAATACCTGACCAGACAGCTAGGTCTTACATCAGGCCTTGAAAACTTAAAGACTACAACTCTGCTACAACAAGTATGAGAAACAGTATACATTCAGTTGATAGAAATATACACCTGGGGTCCACTGACAGACCCTTACAAACAGTGTTTCCAGTATGTTGGGTTCTGTTAAAACCAGATGAAACCTCATTTCTAACCACTGTCCTTCCAAACCACTCATAAACATCTCATTTACTGGCTACAGGGAATCAGATTCATAACTATAGTAGTAGTAGGTGTCTCAGTGAAGCAGAGGTTATCATAGAGACTGTCTATATCAACAGTCATTGGAGAAGCCCCTGTACAGCTAAGTTTCTAAAATCTTGGTTGTGGCAGCTTCTGGAAAAGAAAGGTCAGGTAAGGATTTGGTCAGTTTCATCTGTGCTCTGCCATCATTAGCAAGTTACATAGTTACACCAGAATCTGTTTTACATAGAATTTGAGCAAAGGAGAGACTGCAGCTGAGTGACTTCTTCCAAAGGTATAGTAATAGCTCATAGAATGGGAATATCTTGCAAAACAGAACAGTAGTCCAGGTTATCCCACTGGGGTAAAGCAGTCACCTTTTGGTGAGATGCCAGGCCCAAACAAGGGAAGTTCTGGTGATGGAAAGAATGGCAACAGGGCAGCTGTTGATAACCAAAGAAGATATTATTGAGAATAAATCAAAGGATCTAAGAAAGAACATCAGTCAAAAGAACAAGGGATTTGATACAATGCAATCCTAACTCTCCAGGCCTTCATAATGATTTAAGCTAAGAATATGAAGAAACACACACACAAGATTACACATAAATATACTTAAAAAAAAAATCAAAGAGGTATCCTACCCATGTAAACCTTGCTGGATGAAACCTTCCCACTTTTAATTAACTGGCCACCATAAGAATGAATGGCATGCCCAGTATTACACTTTTTCTTCCTTTCATTCTTATTTACACACAAGCTGAAATCATGTACTTTTTATTTCTTTCAAGAAATCAGCAAAAAAAGTTCTTAATGCCATAAATAAGAGCTGAAATGCTCTTTAAAAACATTTAATACCAGCTACATTATAATTTTGATATGTATGGATACAAATAAAACATTATGAAAATGAAGTAGATCAGTTTCCATTTCATTAAATTATAGAACATTTTGGCCAAAAGGAATTTCAAGAAGCATCTAGTGTAGGGAAGTGACTTGCCTAAAGTCACACAGCTAGTTCATTGGCTGAAGTCTTATAAGTAAATTGCTGGATTGTCAATCCAGTGCTTTCTCCACTACACCTTGTAGCCTCCTGGTTCCTATCTTCCAGTTTGAAATTTAAAGGAGGCATAACTGCATCACACTAACTAAAATGAACATTTATAAGAAGACACCAATAGTTTATATTTTGAATAACAGTAAAGAGAAAAGTAGAGAGGGTAAACATTTAAGCAAAGAACTTCACGAAATGCTTAGATTTCCTTGATAAATGACATAAAAGGAGCAATAAAGGCAAGAGTTATAGACACAAATTTTGGCCTGGAAAAAAGCAAAATGCTAGAAAGGATCAAATGGATTAACAGGCTATGTACAGGATTGCCTAAACTGAGTGTAAGGATTTAAGAGAAGAATAAGGGGAAATATAAAACTTTATTGAGAACTGGTATATTGGTAGATTTATAAAGACTTCCATTTTTAGAAAAATTATAAGCTAAACAACGTATTTTCTCTATTATCTTTGACAAGTCATACAGTGTTTTACACAGGCTAGAATGAGTCCTAACTGCTGAAAGATCTACTATAAAGTTTGTATATTTTAGTACAAAAGGATTAGAAGTTAAAGTTCTTTCTGTTCTCACCTTTAAATAGTTCAGGTGATAATCCAAAAGAACAGTGGCATTAGCGATGCTGTCCTTTGTTCCCACAAAAACAAATGGTACCATACCCTGAAAAAGAAATTGCAACAATGATCCTATAAAATTAATGACAGATTAATCTGAAAAATGCAAGTAACGACTAATTCCCTAGCACAGGATCTGGTGAATAGTAGGTACACAAATGTTTGCTGTAAATATAAATCAATATATGAAAACAAAAGTAGTTGATATACTACTTTATACATCTACTATGAATACGAATAGATCAATAGCAACCTCTTAAACGTATCAGATTATTATAAAGACTAGTATTCAGTATTAGCAAAATCACAAAATGTGTAATTCAAAATTATACAAGCTTTAGCTTGAGATGTATGAACAAAATTAGTAGTATAAGATGCTCTAATTCATTTACGAAAGGCTTTATCCTGATCAATTTTTTTTTTTTTTTTTGTTTGTTTGTTTTTGAGACAGGGTCTTTTTATTCTGTTGTCCAGGCTGGAGTGCAGTGGCATGATAATGGCTTGCTGTAGCCTCGACCTCCCCGGGCCCTAGCTGTTCCTCCCACCTCAGCTTCCTGAATAGCTGGGACTACACGTGCATGCCACCATACCCAGCTAATTTTTGTATTTTTTGTAGAGAAAGGGTTTCGCCACATTGCCCAAGTTGGTCTCGAACTCCTGGGCTCAGGCGATCTGCCTGCCTTGGCCTCCCAAAGTGTCGGGATTACAGGCGTGAGCCACTGCACCTGGCCGATCAAATTCTTTAAAAAAAATCAAAATGAAATACCAAGGGTACAAAAGTAAAAAGTAAATCATTTCTGCTAACCAAGTAAAACAGTACACACAAAATACAAACAAAAACATCAGGATAAAAATGCACTGAATAATCTGTGAGACAAAAAAATAGGTACATTGACAAGCGTAAGTTTTATTAAGCCCATACACATTTCAATAATGTACTCAGAAAATTTTAAAAGGCTGAATCACAAGGAAAGTTTGAACTTCTCTCTATGGACACTACTTAATATAAGAACAGATTTTTAAAAGGCATATGCTAAATGTCTGTACTCCTAGCCCATATATACATGCATACATACATATATAGAGAGAGAGAAAGAGGGAAAAAAACCTACTTTTTGTCACAAGTTATAGGGAAACCTGGACACAATTGTGCAAATTATTAACTGGCAATTCATTTCTGCATGTTGGGTTTTTTCCAACAAGCTTTATTTGTTACAAAGCCTTTAACTGTATTATTTCCCAAAATACCATGTGATGGAATGAATGCTACACCCTTCCCTCTGGGTCAAATATCACCAAACTAAGCTTTAAAATCCTATGTAATAGATTTAGTTAGATTGACTTTGGAGCAAATTATTTACGAATATCTTTTCTTGCAACATGTCTAAACGGCTGGAGTACCCCAAGGGCCACTCTAATTTAAGCACTTCATGAGTAGACCTGAATAGTAAATTAAAATGAAGAAAGGCAAGAATGGACTGATGGCCTTCAATACGGACACCAGAAAAAAGTTACTCCTTGTTCTGGGATAATGGGCTGCCCGGCAATGAGACATATCCAATCCACTTGCCGTTATAGTCCTCTTTGTAAAATGGCACCTTTGCTTTTAATCCATGAGTCCACAACATTTTTTCCATAAACAGTTCTCACGAGCTCTCCCTGCCCTCAAGGAACTTACAATGTGGTTGAGGAGATCAACAAATAAACATCTATGTTTAAGTGCTATGCTAGGGGTGAGCACATTGCAAAACAAAAGGGGAAGGCTCTTGAACCAGCCATGGGGGTGGGGATCTTTGGCAAGTACACAAGGAAAGCTTTGTAAGGAATAAAGTCAAAATGAGGTGACAAGTGGAGGAGAAAAAGCGTTCCACGCAGAGTAAACCTCTACATACATCTAGAAGCAACATAAGCATGAGAATGTTCAGAGAACTCAAAGTACTTCAGTATGGCTTAAGCTTCTCTAGAGTGCAAGGGAGAAGATAATTTAGACATGATACTGGACAAGTAACTGGGAAAAGCCTTACAAGCGGCGTGAAGGTGTTTAAGCTTTAACTCCGGGGCAATGGATCCACATACCCACAAACATTCCTCCCTCCAGTCCCTAATCCTGATGATCATTTGCAATCTTTCTTAACAAGGGGAATAAACATTAAAATATAAACTGAAAGTGTACTTCTCAAGGAATGTTCTCCTACCTGCCAAGCCTTGAGTTCAGGTTTCTGGGATTCCCCTGCTACAACTGATGAAGCCACTAACACCTAAAGCAGTATAAGGAATGCAAGGGATGTCATTAACTATAACAAATGATACACAGAAGCCTGAACGCAGGACTTTCACTGCAGGACTTTTAAACCGATGTCTAAATAGATTAGTTCAGAAACTTAGTTTCTAAAATATGGTTTTAAGTGGTAACTAATGCATCTCACAGAAGGTGTATTTTGAGCTACAATACCTGGAAAATTTAAAGAAAGAAGGCATGGAAAAAAGATAGCCCACTGTCAAAAGAAAAATGTGACCACTAAATGCAACCCCATTATTCTGTGTTTACAGCATAAGATTTGTCACTGTGAATAAATTGAAAAGTATGTATCACATTAATTTGTAGTATCTCATAAACTGGCAATCACATTTGAAAAAAAAAATAGAACATAAGTAGCCTACAAGTCTAACCAGAGAAAAAACCCAAAATACCAATTGTGACTTCTGAGACAAATTACTTTTATTGTAATTCAAAGTGACAAGCAATTCTTACCCTCTGGACTTTTGTACTGTTAGGTTGAGAAAAATGGGTGCTGTTTTCCTTCATATCTAAATGTTTTTTTTCTTCTGGGGCATTAGGTCCAACCCTTGAATTATTGGAAGGAAGGGAATTTGGTGGTATAATTTCCTTGGTAAAAAACAGAAAACACAAAAAAGAAAAAGAGGGCCAATTTAAGACTTTATTTAGCTCTATTAATGTTATCAATCATATTTTTTTAAAATGTAAGTTATTATAAACAGTTTTGGTTTATAAAATTACAGAATAAAAATTACATACAAAAAAAAAAGATTTGACTTCAGCTAAAAGAATCTTTCAAAAAGAAAGCTAGACAATATGTGAAAATTATGGCTCTTTGAGGAGACAGTATCTTAAGAGTACTATTGTACAGAAAGGTGCATCCTCACCTCTCTACCCCACGCAAATACTTTAAAAGCTGCTACAGAAAGCATATATTTATGAAGATAAAAGCGTTATAGAATTTAAAGGTAAGGAGGATGGGGAAGAGATATTAAGCACAGAAATAAATTTAAAGCACACAGAATAAACACATATACTACACAATCCCCAAACTAAAAAAGTGAAAACATAAAAGCCAGAAAACCTATGTTCCAATTTTGCCTTTGTCAGCAAGATTAACATTTACAAAGTGCTTTAAAAAGCATATATATATATATATATATATATTATTTTACTAAATTGTTATTAACACTCAACCCAGTGATGTATGTCTCATATTTAAAAATTTATAACTACCCATTTTAAAGATTAGGAAAAAGGAATTCAATAAAGTGACTAATCCAAACTCATAGCATGAGAGGACAGAGAGGGGCCATTATCTACAACTATGACATTAATTACAGCAGGCATGCTTGATAATCAGAATATTTGCATTTACTTTATGCACATATTAGAGGTCTTCAACATATCACATAAAAAAACTTTTACTTTTATTAGACAAGCCACAAAATATTTGTACTGGAACATACCTCTTCTTGTGGAACATTTTTCTCATTTTCAGCCTCAATCCTCACCCTCACAACTCCTGACTTATCCACAATCTCCTGAATCAGCTTTCCATTTTTTCCTATTACTTTGCCTAAGAAATAAATAAAGTTTGGTTTTAAAAACACATACCTTAAAGCAGTAAGCACAGCCCTACTGTAAACTATTACATTCATATAGATAGATATTTTTATGTGTATGTGTACGTATTGAATTGTAAGATTTCAAAACCAAAGTAGAGACTCTTTTCAACAAGATGGTTAATCCGGTTTTCTGTTTAATTAGGACATCATTGTTTAAACTCCTTTGGTCAGGTACCAGAGTTGATTAAAGCTTGCAAACTGATTGAGTAATTTTGAATTTTTAAGGCAGTTCAAAGATAGCCTCTTATTTTTGCACAAAAGGGTATGCTTTAAACTTGCTGGTACTGTGGTATGTATCATTCTTTCTGCAAAGTTCTATAAAAAGAATTAAGAAAAAAGGAGAGATAATGGGAAATATATTCACTTATTCAATACTTTCCATTCTTATCTGTACCTGATTTAAATCTGCTTCTTTGTCCATGGTAAATATTTTCAGAATTCTGTATGGAAGGCACATTTATAAAAGATAATCTAAGTTCGAAAGTGGCTTAAGCAGCTATACATACATCCAAAAGGATTACAAATTCTTCAAGGTCAATGTGTTAACAGAGTATCACTCCTGTGCATTACTTATAAACTTTAGCAATGTATTAAAAAGTGAAGGGATTAGTCACAGAGTAAAAGATTAAGAAAACTTACTTTAAGATAACTCAAAACCACAATGAAAAAACTTAAAACCAGTTTAAGTATTTTTCAGTAACATCTATTAAAATTTGGGATTTCAAGTACCAGTAAAAAATAGGTACTTGATCATTTTCCTTATTTTGCACAATTCAATCATATACATTACTGGAAAATGGCTGCTTTCATAAGCATCATCGCACATGAGTGTTAAAGCAAGACATTACAAACTTAAGAATTACTAATTCTAGAAATGTACATGTGAACTACATCTGATTCTGAGGGCTCACCCAAGGTACCTAAGAACCCTTACATTGGCCACATCCACCATATATGCTTGCCCTCACCATCTCATCTTCTATGTTTTCCTTTTTGCCTTTAAAGGCAAAGCTCAAGGCAAAGTTGGGGGAAAAGATGGAAGCGAAAATTTGCTCTGAGCCAATGCTAGATAAGAACTCAGTGAAAAGCCTTCTCACAAAAAATTCTTGTGGCTCTTGTAATCAGAGCATAGCTTTGACACTCTTGCTGTGTGTGGCTGCCTCATTCACCATTAGAAACTCTTTGGTCATAGAACAGAACTGACACCATTAAATCAGGATTCTTGGTCTAGGTCCTTCTGTCAATTACTTCTGCTCTTCTACAATGAAAAGGGGAAAGGTGAGGTGAGAGAAGCTACTTGGAGTCTTCACACAGTTTGATTTTCATCTGCAACACTTATATTTTCATGAATTAATGTCGACTTTAATAAAGATCTAAGTGAGTTATCAAAATGAAAAATGAGATTTTGGGATGTTTTTATTACGATAATGTCTTAACTATCCTAAGTACTGTGTGTTAACTATAGCAGACTGAATAGTTATACCAATTCATTCTGAGTGAGTGAAAAATCATGAAAAGATACATTAGTGCATATACTAAAGAGAGTTTGTGAAAAATAGAGATCACAAATAACGTTTGTTGACTCAAATAAAACGCATGCAAAACTGATTATGATACCTCTCTAAAGATCTGCCTTGCCCAAAATCTTACATAAAATGCTTTCTGAAAATTCCCAACATTCCCAGTGTTGCAGTGGACCATCACTAAAACAGAAGTCTCTCATTTTACTAACTAGAAACAACAAAACAAAAACAAGGCTGATTTACTTTAGCAGTCTTTCTGGTTATTTCTGAGATCCTCTTCTTTCCAGGTAACCACAGGTAGAATCTACTTTTAATATTTAATAGCAAATAATCCAATTCTACATTACATACTTATTTCCAAATCCCAAAGGGCAATTTACTATGATTCTGTTCTACTGAAATGGAGTTGTTTTGAATAAGCTGAAGAACAGAGTCCCCTACTGTGTCCAGAATTGTCCCCTACTATATCTTCCCATTTAATTATCACATCAACTGTATGAGATGGATACTATTATCACATTTGATAGGTAAAAGAAAGAAGTCTCAGGGGGGCTAAGACAGTGACCCACAGTCACATTGCCACCAAAGAACAAAGTAGGACTGAAATCCAGATCCAGCTCCAATGCCCAAGCACTCTCCCCACTACCATCATGCCACCTTCAAAACCAACTTTAATGAATCTGACACATAATTCTCTACTCATTTGCTATTAAAAAAACAAAAAAACCTACCGGCTCTTTTTCCATAAGAATTCCTAAATTTACAATAACCTTTCTAACTACAAAAGGTATGCAACTGCTTGACAAGCTGTAAAGAAGAAAATAAATATTATTCATCACCCGACTGTCTTGAGATTACTTTATCTTGTGCTATGCATACATTCTGTACACATACAATTGGTATGCAAGTTACCTTAGTAACATTACAAACACATTCTCTAGTTGTCTGTAGTATACAGTTGAGCTAACACTTCTGCATTATATCCCTACTATTTGTACTTTATCTTCAAGCAATTTTCTTTGGGAGATACCATTTCTAGTGTTTGTTAATGACAAGGAAGATGTTTATGATTCTATGCTGACAAAAAATCAGGCTAAATTAGCATTGAAACTACGTAAACAGAATGTATGAGAAGTCCTTGCTTTCTTCTTTAAAGTTTCCAAAGAAAATGTATTACTTTATATAAAATGGCCATGATCTCAAGTTTAAAAGATAAAACACATATAGGCAGTATGTCCCAATTTTATTTACAAATTAAAAACATACGTAGCTTTCTTGATAAAACTGCACCTGGTTTTGATATGTTCTACTAAAGATATCTGCAGCATTTAGGAGTATTGGTGAAGAGCTCCTATATATTTGCTGATACTCACGATGGTGATGGTCATAAAACAGTACTCAAGTCAAAATGAAGAATTACTATTGACTTTGCAGAAAGTCCCAGAGACATTTGAAGTTTCTTCTAGCTTTGGAACTTTTTAGATTTAAGTAACCTATGTTCAGATCTTCAACCCTGAGATAATTAAAATGAATGCTATCATTTTATAGTCCCATGAGAAAGATCAAACACAAATCTACTTCAAATCATAAAGCCCCCAAATATCATTCATTTTGAAAAATTATTTAAGATATAAAAAGTATACAGTAAGGAGGCTGGGCAAGATTTACCCTTTCAGGTATTAGTAGGTTTGAATTAGAAAAGCAATCTCTTTTGAATATCTTCTGAAAATGTAACCTCTGAACATCATACTTACCAAATAATTTTTTGTATGCTAGAAGAACAGACCATATTTCAAAGACTATGTTTCAATTAAATGATACCCTCCAGTGAGAAAAAGTTGAATTCTATCACCATAAATAAACTAAAACATACCTAAACTTTGTTTTTGTACTATATGTCAACAGATACTTCTGACTTACCTACTAAGTTCCTTGGAACTTGTATGACATCTTCAGCAAATTCGAGAAAGCTTCTAGCTTTTTTCACTGCATCCTGATCCTAATAAAAGGGGAAAAGTTTTAAGACAAAAGATTAGCTAGCTGAAATTTTGGGGGGGGGGGAAAAAAACTATGCAGTAAAATATTTACCTCTCCATAAATATGAAATGTGCAGGTATCTTCATCTAGATCAATAGCAGTGACCCCAGGTACTTTTCTAGCTTGCTGAATATTAGCACCATGAGTACCAATAGCTAGACCCATCAGATCTTCTCTTACGATAAACTGTTCATGAAATCTCGAGGCAAGCTGCCTTGAACTCTGAAGAGAAATGCACGTCTGATAAATACACTTTATCAACTATCATGACAACTGTATTGAGGCCAGCCATGTAAATTATCTTGACCCTGTATATGAAGGGTCCATAAATTATTAATAGTTTTAGTTAAAAACTAACAGGTTTTAGAAAATACCTCTCACAGCCTAAGTACTTTTTAGGTTACTAAAGGTCTATGACATTTTATGTTTTTGTTAATAGGAAAGAACTTAGTGACATTTTCCAAGGTAACTGCTGAAAACTTATCTGCAAGGCTGCCTTAGTTAACCAATGACATCAACAATATAATAACTAAGAAGCAGGTCAAATGTTCCCCCAATAAAAACCAGCTCACTCGGTCTGACAAACTCAATGTTACTCATTTAGGTAAAAAAAAAAAAAGTTTAAATATCATCTTTATAGAAAATTTTATTCGCTTCATTTTTATTAAAAGGTATCAGTATATATTTTCTGGAAATAGTGCTATTTTTCATTAGGTACTGTGGTCTAAACATTCCACTGTTGTGAAATGACATTAAAATGACACCTCCCTCAAAACCTAAGGAATCAAAAATTGTTGGTACAGTAGTTAAACTGAATAATCAAAAAATGTCAAAAATTAAAAACTTAGTAAGTAAGCATCTGAAAGCTAACATCAGACCAGAGTCTGTAAGACCTTGTGATCTGGATCCACAAGTATGATGAGCACTTGTAAATATTCAGTGATGACGAAACTAAGTTACACTGACATCCCAAACTTGTGGATAATCACTGTCTTTAAATACCATTACCAAAATTTAGTGTTTAGTTCTAGCATGCCATCAATGAAAAACCAAACGTATTAGTGGCTCATGTTGAAAAATGGGAATTTCTTATAGGAACATGTAAATCTCTTTAATATCAGTAGTGAACAAAGACAGACATGCAAACTAGTTTCTCATTGTTCAATAGACCTGATAATTTGAATGAATGAATGTAACTAGTATAAATAATTTAAAAGTGCAATATCCATTTTTTTTAGACTGGAGTAATAAAATCTATAAAATAATTCTAGGACTTTTCAAGAAGTCATGTTTTTTGAGTACTGGTTCATTAATCTGGTTCATTCCTTTTCATTGATAATTCCCTGATAAATGATTAGCCAAAAGTATAATAGATCATTTAAGAATAATTTGATGTTTAAGAAGAGGCATATGAGTATATTTTCATAATATTCACAAAGTAAGGAGGCAGCTCTGGGCTAAAAGTTATGAGAGAATCACTAAAGAAACCACAAAATCGTTAACACAGGGACATCAAGAAAGAATGAGAGCAAAGACCAATGAAACAGCCCTCCATGGCCTTAAGAAAAAACAAAGTGGCAAAAGGAGATTAAACTATTCCCCTTCTGCTAAGAGTTCAGCATCATACATCAAGTTGACAGGTGGCAAATTTCACAGGGTTTTTATAAGAACACAGTCTTGACTACCTTTTCTCTTAAAATGCAGTTTGGAACTCCTTTTTATCTTTACTATTTCAAATGTGTGGTGTTTTCCTTCTAATGAATAATGATGAGGAACTCTGGAATTTGACAGTAATATAGTAGAGCTGGCACATTCTTCTAAGATCCACTTAGTTTCTATAGTAATGGATGGACGTACTAGATAGTAATCAACGAAAACAAATGTATGGTGATGAAAATTATTGGAGGATTAATAGAAGTAGATAAAATGCACCTTAAGAGACAAAATAGTAAGTTAGGGAAATAGCCTCTGGCGGGAATCTGAAGACAAGAGTTTTAAAGAATGACAACCAATTAGAATGAAGAAGTTCTATATCCTTTTAAACAAAGATAAACATACATAATGAAAGGAGTATGATTAGATATTTAAATATTCTCTAGTATTTTTAATGACAACATGTTATATGGAAGAAGCATTGCCTCATTTTATTAGCAGCTTTGATAAACTTCTAGTAAAAGTGAAAGGACCAGAAGTCCCTTAATATACATAAGGGGCTGCTGAATTTTGAAACCTCAGGCATGGAAACTTTAGTATGATTATGCTTTGTATAATTTTCCAACTATAGAACCTAAGGAATTGTTAAGAAGCAGTAAATAAATAACAAGCTCCCCATATTCAAGTTGTAGAACGATACAGTTATTGTTCCTAGGTAGCCTTACAAGCAGTGCTAGGGAAAGTGACATACCTCCAGCTGCTTACTAGCTTCTTCATTTCTCAGTATCAGAGACAACTTAGTGCGCAAGCTCCGAAAGTGCATGTCAATCAGCATATGCGCTCGCTTTGAGGTGACTTCACTGATGGACTAAATGATTTAAATTAACAACATTATTATTAAGGCAATTGCCCCAGACGAATTAAACCAAAAATAAACAACTCGAAAATGCTCACCAAAATGACAAGCTGATAATTTTCTGGATCATAAGTTACAGAAAAGGCACCAACTGCCTTTTTAAAGTCCTTATGTGCCGACTCTTTGGCACACCTAGAAATTAAAAAAAAAAAAATTAAGATGAATAATTACCAACTACTGACATAAATAAATGCAGATAGATTTACATGTATAAGAATCATGGATTCATATTAAATTTGATTTACACAAAATAAGCTATATCCATTTAGAAGCTTAGTTCCTTTTTCTGTACATCTCTGAAGTACAGCTTAGATTACCAAAGGAGACATACTCAGGGGAACCACTCTACACTACAGGTTTCCTGATTTCAGTTACATACAAGTCAGTAGTTTTCTTAAGTCAACTATTGAAAACTTTTGGAGATAGCTACCTACAGGGTAACTGGTATCTTTCTTTTTTTCTTGTCACAGGCCTTTTTTTTTCTTTTTTTTAACTTTTAGTTTTTGTGGGTACATACTAGGTATATATAGTGTGTGTGTGTATATATATATATATACACACACACATAGTAGGTATATATATTTATGGGGCATATGAGAGGTTTTGATACAGGCATGCAATATGAAATTAGCACATCATGGAGAATGGGGTAAGAAACTGCTAAACAACTTGAGGGAGAGAAGGAAACATATATGAACCAGAAGGCACAAAAATTTATACACATACACAATCTCTAGAAAAGTGAGGATTTCTATGTATTCTGAACTGCAATTTAATGTTCAACAACATGTCCAAATCAAATGTACTGTATTCACTTGATAAAATCTGCAAGAAAAAATGCATCTCTTCTATAGTCTTTAATCACTATTCCAGATCAAGGATTATAAGATGAGATGACTTTTTAAAGCTTCTGTGGCTCTACTTATTACACATTTATCCAAAAACATTTTAGGTAAAAGAGAAAAAAACAGGAGAAATTATTTAGTCTATAATTTAGTTCGTGACTTATGACAGAATTATCACATTTGTTTGATCTGTTTTTAAATCTTAGAATGAACAAAGTTAGTTTAGAAAACAAATGTACATTATGTACATCAGCCATGTGTGTAGCCAAGTAAGTTTAATCAAGTGCAAGGTTGCCTTGATTCTATAAGTTGGAAAAGCTAAATAAGTTTTTCCCCCACTGCTCTTGCAAACCAAACCATTTTTGCCAAAGTCCACCAAATTTAAAATCAATTTCTAGTATTTTAAAATTTATATTCTTTTAAACTAATTGCATATCACTTCCAAGTTCTCAGCATTTCTTGTGTATCAACTTACATTTGTCGTAAGTCTTCTGGCACATCCAGTTTGATCTTATGGAAAGTATCTTTTGTGGCAGGTTTGTTGGGATTAACTGATCTTAGACGTTCAATTGTGACAATTTCATTGTAAGTTGCGTCACATGCTGCATATTCTATCACATAAAACTGAGAAATAAATAAAAGTCACTTCTAATTACAATTTTTAGAGTAAGAGTAAGAAGAGTAAGAAGTTCTCCCTATTCAGTTATTTTAAAATAAATTATCGCCGGGCGCGGTGGCTCAAGCCTGTAATCCCAGCACTTTGGGAGGCTGAGACGGGCGGATCACGAGGTCAGGAGATCGAGACCATCCTGGCTAACACGGTGAAACTCCGTCTCTACTAAAAATACAAAAAAAAAATCTAGCCGGGCGAGGTGGCGGGCGACTGTAGTCCCAGCTACTCGGGAGGCTGAGGCAGGAGAATGGCGTAAAACCGGGAGGCGGAGCTTGCAGTGAGCTGAGATCCGGCCACTGCACTCCAGTCCGGGCGACAGAGCGAGACTCTGCCTCAAAAAAAAAAAAAAATAAAAAAATAAATAAATAAATAAATAAATTATCTAGGGGAAAAAAATTATAACCAACTGAAACATACTGAACACATAGTGAAAACATTTTAATTACTCAAAATTAGATATTACTTCAAAATAGAAATCCATATGGAAATGTACAACCTGGGTTTAAAAAAAGGAAATAGTATAAGAAAAAATTTTAAATAGGCATTTTCCTACCTCACCCTTTATCATCCTCACTTTAGCTAACCACCAACAGCAAGGCTCTTTTTCATTTGCTCTGGAATACACCTACACAAAAATTACAACACAGAATATTTCATGATTAACATAATTTTGAAATCTGCAGATTATCAGATAGCGAGGAAATTTTCTTAAAACGCCCCTAGGTGTCTTTAAAATCACGTCATGTATCTTTAACCAAATTGTAACCCTGTCTATGTACCCCGAGCTAGGCAGAGATACATAATCAGAAACTACCTGAGATTGCTTTGAAGCTCCTTGTAAAAATCCGTTTTCCTATATTTCTGTTCTAATTCAGCAATAATTAGTGCTCTGAAAATAGACGCTAATACAACCACACTTTCCTTGGGTACTCAGAGAGTTACAAAAATGTATCTAAAAATGTATAAACTTATTTTTGTTTTATTCTAGTAACCAAAAATTGACTGAAAGTTACTGACCATGCCCTACTGTCTTGTTGCTTCGTCACTAAATAAGTAAGACCACTGAACATTCAGCCCACTAAGGACACCACTCTGGCATTCACATCTCCTGGAACTAAATGGACAGATCCTTGGTCACTCTCTGGTCTCCTGCTTCCTCTCCACTAAAAAGGACAACTTCATGGTGGCAATCCTCTGGATATCACCTTCCTGGTCTGTCACAAACTGCAGATCAGTTCTTCTAACTCATCTCTTTGGTGACCACTTTAAAGTTCACTTAAGATGTACAGCATGGAACCTTTCATGAAGACCCTAGCAAATCAAGGTTAATAGGAAAAGAGACAATAGAGTATATATGGAGAGAGAGACAGAAATACTCAGAAGCAGAAAACAGAAACAAAGACAAGGGGGATGAGGACATGAGGCCAAGAAAGGTACAGAGTCCAGGGGTGACAAGTGAGTAAAAGCTTGAACTTGCCTCCCTTTTACAACCAAAGTTAATGATCACACAATACAGTGACTGAATACAACTTAACATACCTTTCCCTCTTGCTTCCATCTTTCTCAACTACTCTAGCCAGAGAAATCACCTCAGCAAATCGGTGAGGTCATCCTAGCAATGGTATCTCATTGGTCCCCATTTGTCAAGTGACCAAGCTGGGGAGAAAAAGTCCCTTTCATCCCTCCGTCAAACACTATTCTGGGTACTCCTAATATAGACCAAAGACCTGGGCCTTGCCTTCAGAGAGCTTACAGTCTCCTGGGGAAGTGGACAGCTAAGTATACACAGTGTTTCTGTTCCCTATTAAGATCCCTTGCAAAACCAAGCCCAGCTGCTTAAACCTAGTAGAGATTGCTTACATTTTTGGAAAATAAATAACACTTTATTCTATGTCCACTTTAAAACTGTAGAGAGAAAAACACAGGCCTGGACAATGACAGACCTTCCCTGACTACTCTCTAAAACAGCAATCCTGCCCTGTATCACCTTTCATTCTCTCGCTTTTTTTTTTCCTTTGTTAAGACTCACATCTGTCATATTAGCTATCCTCACTGGAATGTGATTTCATCAAAGGCAGAAGATTCTGTCCTGTTTTTGCTACACCTTTACTACCTAGTGCAGCAAATAAGAATTCAAGGACCAGCCGGGCACGGTGGCTCACGCCTGTAATCCCAGCACTTTGGGAGGCTGAGGCGGGTGGATCACCTGAGGTCAGGAGTTCGAGACCAGCTTGACCAACATGGTGAAACCCCGTCTCTACTAAAAATATAAAAATTACCTGGGCATGGTGGTGGGCACCTGCAATCCCAGCTACTCAGGAGGCCGAGGCAGGAGAATCGCTAGAACCCGGGAGACAGAGGTTGCAGTGAGCCAAGATTGTGCCACTGCACTCCTGGGCAACAAGAGTGAGACTCCATCTCAAAAAAAAAAAAAAAAAAAAAAAAAAAAAAAAAAAAAAAAAAAATTAAAATACAGAACTGAAGGACAGGACCTAGAACCACTCTGCCTCACCTGCACAAATGTCTACTTAGCCACATCCTTCATACTACAAATATTCATGGAACGGCAACTACTATTAACTAATAGTAAGGCATTATGCTTATTATCGTGGAAAAAAAAGAGAAGCAGCTCAAAATGGAGTACATGAAAGGATACAAAGGAGAGAGGATACCACACAAACTATATGAGGCACTGTTAGTGCCTTAAATACAAAACCGATTTCTAATGGAGAAAGAAATCACAAGCATAACATTTCTGTTTACATGTTAGATCTCCATAGCACATTTTGGTCAAAGAACTCAATGGGATATAAGCAGGTAGTTCACGATATGCCCTATGAAAAAGAGATTTTACCAATACGTATTAACTAAAGCTTGTAGGCTTTTAAAAATACACCAAGAAGATTCACTGCTACTTAAAGAAATTCTAGTATACTACTCTGTAATAAAGCATGGTTTCTTTCCTGTGTAAAATTAATTTTCATAATCCATTTTGCTTACAACGGGGACACAGTTGTAAACAAATGACATATTCAAAGATTCAGAAATTAAGGGAAGGAGAAAAGAATTACTAGTGGGCAAAGGAACTTGAGGCAGTGACTTTCAAATATATGCTCTGAGTACTGCTCAAATAGCCAAATGTAAGCATCATGTATCATTTTGAATTATTAATAAGATGAGTCAGTCAAAAGCACATGTCCATTCCAACTGTAATTCTCAAAGTAATTTAAACAGTGTTAAAGACAAGGTATCAAAAAAAAAAAAAAAAAAAAAAAAACCACACACACACAGATAAATTAAGTAACCCCACTTCTTCAGTACTAAATGACTTTATGGCAGGGAAAACTCACCTCAACTTCATCACTTTCATTTATATCTTTATTATAACCTACAGGAGGTGGGAATCTGACATCATGGAATGGAATCTGCCTTTCAGGCTGCCAGCTGTAAATAAGCAAACATACAATTATTTAACATGCTTTTCATGTTTAACTGAAACAGTGACCACTCTGCCATCAACTTTTGGTTAAGCGTGACCCCTCTTTTTCTACTTTCAAGAAGCAAAAGCTTTAAAATCATCAGTTTTTGCTGAGTGGGACATAATGGCAATACAGTAACATTTCAGCAAAGTCTGCATGCAGCACAGCAGCCTACTCCCGTTTGGAATATTTCTCTAAACACAATACGGCAATATTATGATTTTCAAAACAAGTCTTCTTTCCAATAATTTCAACTTCTAAGAGCTTTAAACATAAGTCCACAACAGAAATTTCCTTCAATATTTGAATATTAGTACCAGTAATTGTTAGTAATATAAACATACTTCCACTTGCAGAAGAATTTTAACCACATTCCAAGGACCACAAAAACTGCCCTCTAATTCCCAAGCAAAATGGGGCTGTCAGCACATTAGCAATTCACAACTCACTTTTCCCCCTTTAAATTTTAGATCCCACGAGGTGGTCAATTCTTGCTGTGGGTAGCTGGATGCTGATCAGTATGACGTTATCAGCATGCACTGGGATGGTGGGGTCTCCTAAACCACAGAAACCCGATGGAGACAGCCTATAGGAGTTTAAGTTGCCTATGTTTTTAAATTTAAAATGATATTAAACAACTCTGAAAGATACCAAATTATTTTTTATATCCATAAAAACATAAAATATTAGGGCACAGTGGCTCAAGCCTATAATCCCAGAGTTTTGGGAGGCTGAGGTGGGAGCACTGCTTCAGGCTAGGACTTCAAGAGCAGCCTGGGCAACAAGGTAGGACCTCATCTTTACAACAAATTATTAAAAAAAATAAAATTAGGTGTGGTGGTATGTGTCTATAGTCCCAGCTACTTGGGAGGCTGAGGTGCGAGGATAGCTCAAGCTCAAGAGTTCAAGGTTACAGTGAGCCATGAGCATGCCACTGCACTCCAGCCTAGGTGACAGAGTGAGACCCTGTCTTAAAAAAATATATATATATATATAAAATATTAAAAGACAAACTTTGCAAAAACGCTGAGGATTCAACTTCCGGAGCAGTCACATCTGGGTTCTTTTTGGTGTTCTTCATTAGCAGATACTGAGATATGTTCTATGTATAATGTCGATGTTTTACTAAAGAGCTTTCTTAGTAAAATTCTATTGAGAAAAGTACTCGTTTTTGTTTAAAGAAGAGCTGTTATATAAGAGGGCAAATATTAAGTCAGAATTTGTGGAAATCTGATTAGGGCCTAAATTAACTAAACCCTCCTCTGAGTTATTATACATACCTCATAGATGTTACAGATTCATTGCTAAATTTGATTTTAAAGCATATAATAATGTATAATATAACTTCTTGGTTCCAAAGAAGAAATAATTATTTTAAGTGTATACAGATAAAAATTCAAATTCCTTATTAAAAAATGTGAAATCTGAAAACAGCTTTATCCTTTATGGAAGGTTTAGAAAGCACCTAAAAACAAAGCACCTAAAACAATATGGTATCAGTAACAGGAGCTTCTTCCTGATTGAAAGGAAAGAAAGGGTAAATACAATCTGGTGTTCTACAAAACACTGTTTTCGTTTTGTTTCTAACAGAAAACCAAAAAGGAAACACACAAGGAAGGGCAAAGAGATTACTTCGGTAGAGACCTATTAAATCCTATTGATGTGCTCAAACCCAATGTTGTATCGCAAACATACTCCATGAACACAAGTTAAAAAATCAATGATCTATTTCAAACTCCCAGGATGACAAAGAGCTTGAAGAGAAACTTTCATGCAGATATGGTATAGGAGATAAATAATTAGAAGGTCCAAAGAGGAAATAATTTTAAGTTTATGGTAGAAATCTGACTGAAAACCAAAAAGAAGTGATCTGATAAATCAATGTATAAACTAGACAAATTCTTAAATGCATAGAGGAAATGAGTGTTTGCTTAATACTTTAGATTATAGACTATGCGAAAAACTAAAAGAGTAGCAAATAAAGACAACTCTCCCTTTATGGGAAA
The DNA here is from genome assembly GCF_007565055.1 of Rhinopithecus roxellana. Taxonomy (NCBI): domain Eukaryota; kingdom Metazoa; phylum Chordata; class Mammalia; order Primates; family Cercopithecidae; genus Rhinopithecus; species Rhinopithecus roxellana. The sequence goes on along the minus strand of NC_044555.1, from coordinate 134,051,478 downwards.
CAGCATTTACCTAGTGATGTAAGTAAATAGATAAAGTGTATAATTGTAAGAAAAAAATACCCTCCAAGTTATCAAAGATTCCTCTGTTGGTATGATACTGTTGTCTATTGTATGGCCATGGATATATGAAACGGCAAAGAGACAAATACTAAAATTTTTCGCTTTATGTGTTCAGGGAAAGGTATTCTATTATTCAAACTTGTATTTTGGTCTGTGATTATTAGTCCAGAGCCAGAAATAGGGTTAGATACTTTCAATCCTTTTATCTCTGTCCCCCTACATGTGTTTCAGGCATCTAAGGATACTACTTTGTCCTATTGCTAGTCAAAAGACTCTGCTAAGTTCAATTACAAAATGTATTTTCTAGACACTGAAACACAGGCCTGGTTTTAAACTATTATTTTTATTTAGAAGCAAGATGTGTGTATCTATTGCTCAGTATGCCTGGGTCACATACTACATTTTAGCAGACATAATCCACATATCATATAATTCATCAATTTAAATGTACAATTCAACAGTTTGTAGAAGGTTTACAGTTATGTGCAATAATTATCAGTCGATTTTACAACATTTTCATTGCCACATACACAAAAATCCTGTACTCTTCAGCTATGGCCTCCCTACCAGCCCCAGCACTAAGCAATCACTAATCTACTTTCTGTCTCTATAGATTTGCAGCCTGCTTTTGATATATTATTAATTTTCTTGGTACATAAGAGCCAAAAAAAATGATAACTGTTAACCATCCATCAGAGTTTAGTAAAATCCTAAGATCACAGCCACATCTACACTTTGACTAAGGAATTTATATGTACTTTACAATCTTAAACAGCTACCCTGAAAACAGCCTTTATTAGCATTCAAAAAATTTAGTCAAGAGACTTGTCTTCTCCAATAAAATGTTAACATCTATACTATTGATGCTTTCATACAGTTAATATTCCTAGGCCTATGACTGTTTTTATTTCCTCATCTAGCAAAAGAGAGCAGAAAAGATCAGCTACTGCTATTGCTGAATATATGAAACATAAAAAAAAAAATCAGATAATGGGTAAACAGGACTGTTTCCATAAAATATACTAGACAACTAAAACCATCAGTTTTAGATGTAATGTTAAAGAACTCACATACAGTTTTTTAGCAATACCCATGAATCCCTTCATTACTATCTTTTTAAAATTTACAAATATTCCTATGCGAACTTCCAGTTACTAATACACAAGAATCTCTGGTTTCTTTACTCACATTCAAGGTAATTAAGATGTAAGGATCAATATCATACATTAAGGGACCTTCAGGTCATTAGCAGAAACAGTCATTCCATTAGTTTAATACTGAGTTGTTCACAAACTTCTAAGTCAGTAACATGAAGATCCATTCCTGACAAGCACTCAAACTAGACTTGAATTTTTAAAAAATGACGAGTAGAATTAGCATAAAATATTAAAGAACCTCATCATTAAAATTATGTAACAAGACACTTACTTGTTTTCAAATGCAACTGTTATTGAATCTTCATGAACATCCTTTACAAATGCCTGTGTAAGAAAAAATGTTAAATTAACTTGTGAGCTTAAATATAGTTTTTGTTTTTAGTCAAATTTTACAGAGATACCAAATGTTTTATGTGTTTATGAACAAAACAGAACTTCAAATGAAGGTCAGTTTTTGAAGATCATTCATTCATTAAGCACATCTATATTGCCACCTTGTATGTGCTACACCCTAAAGACACAGAGAGCTAAAACAGTAAACAAGAAAAAAACTGCTGCATAACCTTCAACATCTCAAAAAATAGGCAAGTATACTGAAAATTACAATGTGGTGGTGAGTGCAAAGCTGGACGTACATTTTAGGATAGAATTACCGAAAACTAAGAAAATTGTTCCAGAACCATTTATCAGCCACATGTTGTAAACTACCTTTTTCTCCTTAAAATCTTAGAAGAATACCAATAGTCAATGATTAAATATAACCTCAAGTCTATATATATATATATATATATATATATATACATACACACACACACACACAAATATACTAAACTTTCTTTAACAATCATATGCTGCAAACAACACTAAAAAGTCCAGTTACTAGAGTTGAATTAAGTTTTCAATCTCACAAGCACTTGTAGAAAAAATATATAAAGTCCAGAGGTTTAGATCTTTTAAATCTGATGACACAATTGTTAATAATCTATACAAAGACAGAACAAAATGGCCAATTATCAAGAATTCTTTAATCAGCATACTGTCCGTAATTTTACAAAATTAACCTTTTAATAGGTACAGAAAAGGAGGGTTTTTGTTTTGGACAATTAGAAGAATAGGACAAAGCATAAAGAAACCCGAAGGCTTTTTAATTTAATTCATTTTAAAAGGGCTTGGGGAGATTTAAGCTTCTTATTCAAATTTATTCTGTATGTGTTTCTCCCCTTCAGTGGTTTCTCCCTGCCTGCAGGACCATAGCCAAACTCCTTCTCTGGCCATAAAAGGCTCTACAGGAGTTGTCCTCCCCAGTCCCACCACTTCTCCAACTTTATCTTTCACATCCTTAGAGTTTGTGACCCAACAATGCTAAACTACTTGTGCCATACTCTGTAGTTTCTGGGCCTCTCTCCATTCCTTCTTTCCTAGTCCTTCCCCTCTTTTTACATAGCTATCTCTTATTGTTCTTCCAGATTTCAGTTCAGATGTCATCTTCAATGGGAGAACTGAGAAGTCTAGGTTAAATTCCTGTCGTCTGCATTCTCACAGCATCCTATGCTTATCCCTACAATAAACTTACCCCACTCTATTATTATAGCCCATTTTCTCACTAACAGTAAGTTTCCTGAGGGTGGTGTCAGGTTTTACTTCATTTATGGTCATACAGCAGAGTGCCTAGTATGAACTCAGTGAGTAGTTATCAAATAGATCATTGCCTAAGAGGTTCCTATCCCAGCCTTAGGGAAAAGGTATGTGTGTGGGTGATGGCGGTAGGTTAATAAGACAAAGGAAAACATACTGAAGAAGGTGAGGTTCCTACTGACCCCTTAAAGGATAAGGAAGTATTAGCTAAACAAAAGAGAGAGGAGGACGGAGAGGCATTCCACTAAGCCTAAGGGGCAGCAGGCATAAAGCTTTAGACAGTGAGAAACAGCTGGGTTGCGGCAGAAATAATAAATCCTTTGTCAACAAAGAAGCCAAGACAATTCAATGGCGAAAGAATAGTGTTTTCAAAAAATGAAGCTGGGACAAGTGGCTATCCACATGCAAAAAGAATACGTTTCAACCTTTACCTCACACTACATACAAAAAAAAAAAAAAAAATCAATTAATATACATCAAAGACCTAAATATAAGAGCTAAAATTATAAAACTCTTGGGAGAAAACACAGTAGTAAATCCTCATGACACTGAATGTCTGATACCCATAATGGATAGTGAGACGGTAACTAGTTCGGATTAGGACCATTCTCTAACTTCTGTGTCCTCAGGAAATGGCATAGTTTCTGGTATATAGAAGATGCCCGATACATGTTTTTAAAAACAAATGGTTCAATGCAGATATCTTGTTAAACAAACATGTCTGTCTTCAAAGGCCTGAAATAAAAAGATTCTTTTAAAAAATGAAACTTCCCAAAATAACAAATTAAAGCATATGGAGTGAAGCATTAATTAGCTGCTCTTAAGAAAAACTATGGAAGCTGAGACAAGGCCCTGGAAAACACTGATAGGGAAGCAACTTAAGCAACTTAACAGAGATACCAAGCTTCTTCAATAATGCTTAAATAAATAAAAGTAAAACTACGCTAAAAGAAAGCTTCCTTGTAATATCAAGGTGGACTATAATGGTATCCATATGTTGTGCTATACCCAACGTGGCTAATTATTTTTAAGTTAAGCATGGGTATATATCCTTATAGTTACTGGTTCAAAAGGGGGAGAAATCAACATTTTCTTATCATTTTGATCTTGGTTATTTTTACTCAGCTATATTTAAATGACCAATATTTTCTACAGCGCATTTTGAGAACTCTAGCTTAATACTGCCAATGATATTTTAGAATTATTAGATTTCATAAGGGTTCATGCCCCAGTGCTTCAAGGGATTGTTTGCTGCACTATTACTTCAACAGAGAGGCCTAATTTTGAGTTAGGTTGCAGGAACTGGTCACTCTTAGGCTCTTATTTCTATAAGTCATAAAAATTATGGAGAATGGGAAAGAGGACTCTCCTGACCCCCATTTCTCCCTTGTCTTTACAGGATGGCTAATAACAAATTAACATTTTGCTTTTTGGGGGTGCTATTAGATTACTAACTAAAATTAAGACACCTATTAGGAAGTAACTGATCCCTTATTTACAAAGAAGGGCCAATGCTTCTGTGTTCATCCTTGTCTAAAGCTTTATAATGATTATACATCTTGGCAGTAATTAACATTAGTTCCTTACTGTATACTACATGCTAAAAATGTTAAGTCCTTTAACCAGCTATTAGAACCTTGTTACAGCTAGGTAAAGAAATGTTCTAAGTAAATCAAGTATCTATCCAAGACTACTGCCCTTGTCTAAAACTATGCTATCTGCCACAGTAGCCACAGGTCATGTGTGACTACTTACATTAAAATTAAATAAAATTAAAATCAGTCTCCAATTCACTCTTGCCACATGTCAAGTGCTCAATAGCCACATATGGCTTAAGGGCTACTGCAGTAGACAGAACCGATTTAGAACATTTACAAATGTTGGAGACTGTTTCCAGACTCATCATAAAAGCACTATAATATCAGCCTTATTACTACATTGCTATATTTTGCTTTTTTCTCTTTGCCTAAAAGTTATTGCCCAGTTGAATCATACTTATTCACCACATTTGCTTATTTCCTAAAATCAAATATTCTCTCAAAGGAGGAAGATCTGCAAGTGCTGTGGCCATTCAGAAAGAAAGAAAGAAAGAAAGAAAGAAAGAAAGAAAGAAAGAAAGAAAGAAAGAAAGAAAGAAAGAAAGAAAGCAAGCAAGCAAGCAAGCAAGCAAGCAAGCTTTTGCAGGCTCTGAATGCATTTCCAGATGTAGTGTCAGAAATGGTTTGAATAATCATCGGAGCCCAAGAGGGCCACTGCCTTTGAGTTAATAAGACTTATCTGTAAATGGATGCTTGCATGACTTTTTCAAAATCAGTCATTTTAAGTGAATACAGAAGGTATATAATACCTTTGGCTGCTGCTTTAATAAGTGGAATAAAAGAAACTCATAGGTTGCCTTTGGTCTACACTTGCGTGAAAGACAAATACCTCCTGTTAATTCTAAGGTCTTTCACTAAATCTTCATTCCAACAAGGTTCCATCTTCCTGTTTCTCATCATAGTTTTTCCAATAGCCCCCTTTTGGCTCTATCTTTCCCCTTATCTACCACTTACCCACCCACAGATACACTCATACCTTTCTTCTTTGGCCATCTCCAGAGCACTATCATTCCACCTATCACCACCTTGGAAAACTGCATTTTCCTGTGATCTCTACCTATCAGGCAAAGCTGATGTCTGCAGAGAAGGCAGGTTGAGGAGGTTCCTGAGAGGTTTCCAAAGGCAGCAAATTGAATGAATTTGAAAGAACACACAGTGGAGTTAAAGTGTATTGCGTGAGGGCTAGGGCTCTTGTTGGAGTCAGTGTAGTTAGTGGTTAACGGTTTTGCTGCGAATCAGACCTACGTTTGAAATCTTGCTCTAACACGTAATAGCTGTGAGACTCTCACCAAGAAGTGATCTCTGGACCTCGGATTCCTCATCTGCAAATAAGGAACTTGACCAGTCTCCCTAAGACTGTTGTGGGTAATGAGATTACACACATGGGGGGCACCAAATAAATGAGAGATAAAGTAGCGAGTGTCATATTTTATAAGAGATGCAGAATCATAAATGCTTTTGCATTTGGAAAATTTACATTCCAACAAAAGCACACTTAAAAAAAAACTTTAAAAATTGGGATAGAAAAAGAAAAGAACGTTTCCACAAAGATACTTAATACTAAAAGGTTATTTAGAGTTTGGGAAGAAAAAAAAATGTGATGAAAATCTTGGGGTTTGAGAAAGATGATAAAGTACAGTTTAAAAGAGATACAGGTTCTTCATCAGGGTGAATAAACAGGAAATAAATCATTAAGGGGTCCCCAATTTACTGGCAACTGGGCCAAAGAGGTAATTACAAAAATCATATTTACGAAAGTATGTAAAGCCTAGTGCTATCCATTCAAACATTCTATTACCAGGACTGATAAAGTAAAAACAGAAAGTCCATCCCTATTTGGGTAAATTCTCCCTAGCAACACCTTACATTCCTTCCCTTAGTAAAGTATCTTACAAACAGGAACCACTGCTCACAGGAGAGGATATTGTGTATTAAAGTTTCAATGTACACCCGACCAGCAATGAACACAACTACAACATCATCAGTAAGCTTCTATCATTTACTGAAGATAGAACATGTAGTGCTATGGTAATTCTCGTTAGGAAAAACTTACAGCATTGTAAAATACTCCTCCTAAAGAAAACCTGCCGGAGGCAGGGCCCTGTGGCTCATGCCTGGAATCCCAGCACTTTGGGAGGTTGAGGCAGGCGGATAACTTGAGATCAGCCTGGCCAAGATGGCGAAACCCCATCTCTACTAAAAATACAAAAAATACAAAAAATAGCCGGGCATGGTGGCACATGCCTGTAATCTCAGCTACCTGGAGGGCTGAAGCATGAGACTGGCTTGAACCCCAGAGGTGGAGGTTGCAGTGAACTGAGATCCCACCACTGCACTCCAGCCTGGCCAACAGTGAGACCCTGTCAAAAGAAACAAAGAAACAAACTAAAGAAACAAAGAAACAAACTAAAGAAACAAAGAAACAAACTAAAGAAACAAAGAAACAAACTAAAGAAACAAAGAAACAAACTAAAGAAACAAAGGAAAGGAAAGGAAAGGAAAGGAAAGGAAAGGAAAGGAAAGGAAAGGAAAGGAAAGGAAAGGAAAGGAAAGGAAAGGAAAGGAAAGGAAAGGAAAGGAAAGGAAAGGAAAGGAAAAGAAAGGAAAGGAAAGGAAAGGAAAGGAAAGGAACGGAAAGGAACGGAAAGGAACGGAATGGAACAGAGGAAAGGAAGGAAAGGAAGGAAGAGGAAAGAAAAGGAAAGAAAAGAAAAGGAAGGAAAGGAAAGGGAAGGAACGGAACGGAACGGAACGGAAAGGAAAGGAAAGGAAATGAAAGGAAAGGAACACCAAGAAAGAAAACGTGCAGGAGACAGGATAGGGACATAAGAAATGTGATAAAAGTATGATTCAAACCCAAGGCTTCATATATAAAGCAAGTTATCATTTTGTCCCCATCCCCCCGCCCCGTTGTATGGGGACACTAACAACATAAAAGAATAAACAGAGACAATAAACCTCATCAACAGTCCTTCCAACCATACCACATGTCCAGGACTTCATATAGGCATCTGCTACAAATTATGAGAAAAACACATTCTGCTTCATTCTGACCAAAAGACAACAGAGACATGTGCAAAGAAAACATTATTAAATTAGTTATTAATTTTTCTTGTGTGTATGTATTCTAACTTTTGAATACTTCAGTTTTATGAGTTCCCAATATAACAAAGGCAAATTTCCTAGCAGGGTCAAAGATTTCTAACCTTATCCTTCCTTAACAGGCATCCATATGAAGAAGTACAGTGTCAAGGTTCAAGAGCTAATAACAAGAGACGTTGGCACATAAACTGAATTATTTCATGATGGCTTTGTATTAACAGTAAAAAATCATAATATAACATTGTAACTATAGTTATAGGATGCTAAGGCAGTGTTATAGCACAAAATACAATCAAAGACCACAATGAAATTGAGAACTGAGCAGGAAATCAAACCAATTTCTTCAAGCTAAATTTCAACATTTCAGGAATTCAGAATCCTGACCCTTAATGGTCCTGAAACTTGGTAGTTAAGTCACTTACCTAACCTCTCTGTGCATCATTTAAAGAATGAGAATAACAACAATACATCAAATAAAGTATCAGAGGTAAAGCACCTAGAACAGTGCCTGGCACCTAGAAAGTACTCATCCCCTGTTAACTATTATTATAATCACGATCCCAATCTTCTCAGGAAGCACATTCCTAGAGTGGGCAGAAATCAGAAACTCCAGTAATATACCACTGAACGTTGCATCTAATTAATAATTTGGAGGTTATCAGAATATTTAATATGGAGTTAGAAAAAGCACAGTTCAAAAGGGGAAAAATGACGCAGCCACGAAGATCCTAAAAACTAAAAAGGGCAATTAGACTCTAGGAAGGAAAAAAAAATGTGGTTGACCCCAATAATTCACTTCCTCGAAGTACAGAATAACACCTTTATGCAAAGTTATCTCAAAAAACTTCAGAGAAACCATGAGTGCAAGTTTATTTACACTTTACGCAAGTTGATTTATAAACTTATAAATTTATAAACCTTATGCAAGTTTATTTGTAGCAAAACTGATTTTACTACATTTCAGCTATGCATCTGAAATGACGTTAGACCACTAATATCTTCATTAAAAATATCCTTTTGATTGTACACTTCACCATATTTAGCTGCTAGCTGCCATAATACTATTAACCAAATGAAAGTCTGTCCTCAAACACTGAACTTAAAAAATACAGTATAATCTAACAATAAAATTACAATCAAGCATAATTATACCATATGACAATAAGGAATCAGAAATCAGAGGTTGTATTTTCAGAAAACAAAAAAGGTTTGTATCTTATGTCTCCAACATGTGATTTATCCATCTTCAGTAATTTTAATACTAGTACACAAAACCTACAAATCTTAGGATTAGGGCATTCACACTGGAATGATACGCATTCTACATTTAAAATGGAGTTAATTCATTACCATTCTCAACACATCAAAACTTCTAGTCCAAAGAAAACAAATTATGTGGGGCAGATGCACCTAGAATAAAGACTTTATTTCATCATTATTCACTTAGAAAATACTTTGTAAAGATTTTATGAGGTGTAAGTCAAAGTGTCTTCATATCTTAACACCTGCAGGGCACTGTAAAGTGGTACACGTGACCAATTATTTCTAAGTCAAACAAATACCTAGGCATAAAAGTAGTGGCTCTGGTGATTGCTAAATCTAACTTTTAAGTTTTTAAGAATAAACACCAGAAGACAGAGAGATGTCCTTGGAAATATGGTGGTTATGTCAGGCAAATCAAAGTCTGAATTCAATTACACTCAAGTTGTTTGTTCAGTTTTTAAAGCTTTTCTATCAATTTGATGAACAAGGTTCCTATTTCTTTTTATATAAATGTAACACTTCTTCACAGCAGTTCATTTTTAATTGGTTTATATTTCACATCTTTCCTGTCCATCCCACTGGACAAGCAACTCAGCTTACTTTTGCTTTACTTTTTAAACTCACAGCAATATTATAAGTCATCTAAAAATTGCAAGCTTTTTTGTTACAGAAACTATTTTTCCATCAGTACAGACCATTTGAGATTTTCTTAGAAATCAAACTTAATTAAATAAACGTAACAGCAATTTATCTGACACACACTTGATCAAGTATTACATTTCTCCTCAGGGAACTAAGGGGCAACCAACCTATTCTTCATTCACCTTTAAGGTAAACAACTTCGTTACAAAACGAAACAAAAAAGGAGGAAATTAATAGCAAAATAGGAGGTATTTCTTATATTCCAGTCAGTTTCCAAGCAAAATCACTGGAGCAAATCATAAGTTGCTGGAAGAGAACAGTAAGTACTTCAAGGCCATAATGTGCTACTTGCCCTCTGTGGTAAGCAAACTTTAGTGGCATCCAATCTAAGTTTATATCAAAGATCAATCAGAATCTTGCTTAACCATTACCCCTTACTCACACATATATATGTATATGTATTACAGTTATTAGTGCCAGAAATCTAGTGACCAAAACCACTAATCTAGGACTCTGAACGATTCTACGCAAACTCACCAGAAGAAATTATCGATCAATAAAATCAATGAAATTAAAACTTTGCAGAGTCAACTGAAACAATTTCATATTTATGAGAGTGTTAAGAACATAAACGTGGGGTTACCTTTTGCCTCCGTTTACAGCAAAAGGTTTTAACTCTGTGCTCAAAGTATAGAACGGTTTACACTCTACTCATTTACGAAATATACTGATCTCCAAACGTCTTCATAAAATTGGTAAAGACAGAATAAAGTCAATTGTTTATTTTCCTATAGCCAAACGTGTCCTGTTTGAAACATTCAAGTCATACTATAATACATTTAAGAATTGTGCTGGACACTGGTAATAGCTATTTTCCAGGCTTCCTTCCACATGCACCTTCTATTGCCAAAATACTGTAGTAAGGTGGGATATTATTTAAAGAGGTTATAGACATTCAAAAGGAAATGAGAATTTATAGATTAATAGATCTACAGCAACTACGTACCAACAAACGCACAACTGCTACATCAAATTTGTAAATCTTCTTTTTAAAACTGAAAGGTGTTAGTTGATCTGCAATGGTGTAATTTTATAAAGTACAGTAAACCCATGAATGCCTACATAAAGCCTCAACAATTCAGTCCACTGCAACACCACAAATTCACAGGAAATGTGGTCAAGTTCTTAGGGGCACAAAAATATTTTCGCTCAGTTTTTAAAAAATTGCCCTATTTATAATATACTCTCAGTTAATTTCCTGAAGTTTCATGGCATATATTTAGGTCTTTGGAAACTTACACACACACAATTTTTAAGTAGCAGAGTTGCTAATGGTTTTAGACGCTGAAGCATGTGCATTCCTGAATTTATCCCGTTTAACAAAAAGGGGGGCGCGAATATTCACGATGATCAACTTCTTCAATGCATTGCTGGGCCATGTTCTGAAACTTTTGGTTCTAAAATCTCCTCCGAAATCCACAAAGAGAAGCCACTAAAAATCAGTTGCCATTGTGATTTGGTGCCGACTACCGCTTCTTACTACTCTTTCTTCACAGCCCTCGCCCAGAACAGTGGAGCTCTCCGAAGTCCCAATGCTAGACCGGAAAAGAGAAGCCAAAGGAGACCTGAAACCCTCTTGGCGCTGCAGGAGGCGGTCTGGCTGAAGCGTCCCCCGCTCCTCCACAACTACCCACACGTCAGGCCCGGATCCCGCTGGGAGAAGATATTTAGGAAAGGAGGAATAAGCCGTCGCCGTCACTTAGCGCCGATTTCGGCCCTTCCCGCCCGGCTCTAGTACCTGCCTCCGGCCCTCGCCCATCCCCAGCTCACCCCGGCGGGGCTCGGCGCCGAAAGGGAACCCTCTCCTCGCTGGTCTCTCATTCCGATAGGCGCTAGGGCCTCTCGGACTCGGAGCGGGGCTGGAGGGTCTTCCAACAGGCCCCAAGTCCAGTCCTTCCCTCCCAAACAACATCCCGCCGAGCGTGCCCTGGCACCGCGCTTGGGAAGAGGGCCCCAGGCCTGCCTCCCGCCGACACCAAGAAGAAAAGGGAGGGAAGGAAGGGCGAAGATGGGGCCTGCCCTGGAGTCAAGTACCTTGTAGAAAGCGCCATTGGAGCCCCGCACTTCCACCACCAGCTCCTCCATCTTCTCTTCAGCCCTGCTCGCGCCGGGAGCCCGCCCCCGAGAGGTGGGCTGCGGGCGCTCGAGGCCCAGCCGCCGCCGCCGCCGCCGCCGCGCTGCCGCACGCCCCCTGGCAGCGGCGCCTCCGTCACCGCCGCCGCCTGCGCTCGCCGTCGGCCCGCCGCCGGCTCAGAGGCGGCCCTTCACCGGAAGTGAAACCGAAACGGAGCTGAGCGCCTGACTGAGGCCGAACCCTCGGCCTGCTGCGCGTGTAAACACTGAAACCACGTCACGTGATCAACGCTGTTCCCTCCCCCCGCGGGCTCAGCCCCTCGGCCCCGCCCTCTCTCTTCAAGTGGCCTGGGAGCGCGCGCATGCGCGCTTCTGGGAACCGGCCGGGGATTCGGGTCGAACGTCAGACGCGCGGGCCGGGCGTGCGCGGGCTCGGCGGAGGGCGGGAAGGCTGAAGGGCGGTGACAGGTCGCACCGCCTCGCGAGGGCCGGAACGCCCATTTCTGCAGAGGTGCACTCAGTGGCGTGGGAAGTCAAATGCATCCGGTTATCCCAGTTCGGCCTCGCTAGGATTCCCGGGGGATGTCTGGTTTGGTTTGGTTTGTTTCAAAGTAGCGGAGAGCCTGACTGAGCGGGAGGTGGAGTGGAAGGCGAGAATAGGGGTGAGGGATTAGACAGAAGAAGACTTTGAACTAGGAACGGTGGCAACTAGGGTGACCCAGGCTTTTGTGACCCGTAGAGGCAGAGGGTGAGGAGTCACGCCCTCTCTCACCAGATTTTGGGTGGCCCTGTGGAGACACCCTGTGCCCTTTAAGGGACATGGATTGAGTCAGGACCTCAAAATGTTAGCCTTTCCTCAGACCCAGCTTTGACCCACGTACTCACCTTTCCTCAACTAATTCTCATACTTTCACTTGACCATATATTTTTTAAAATTTGGGTTAAGCACTTGAGGTTCATTTCTGCCCCTACTCTATGTGCACCCTGTACCAGAGGGTGGGGTGAACACGTGTGTAGCAGTCATGCGTCCTGTCTACAGGGACCGATGCACCTACTTGCAACCCTTTACCTTCTACTGTGAAACAAACCTCAACTTTTTCTTATTCCTGTTTTGCACGGTGCTTATAGCTGCCTTAATCCATGTTCCCTTTGGGATGCTGGTATCCAACTGAGAAGTTTATGTACCTGTCATGTGCCAGGCACTGTGCTAAGTGGTAGCGAGAAGTCGGTGAGCAAAACAGAAAAGAAAAAGAAGAAAAGACTGCCAGCATTGAACTTAGAACCTAGCAAAGTAGATGGACATAAATCAAATTATCAGAGAAGTAAATGAGGAGTTGCAGCTGTGATAAGGGATATGAAGAATAGGTGCTTCCATGATGGCGGAACATGACCCAGTCTGGGGTGGAGAAGGGGAAATGATTCCAGCTGGAATATGGCAGGTGAGAGTTAATTGGTAGCACTGGGTTGGCCGAGGCAGGATGACCTACCTCAGGCAGTTGCCCCAGAATGAGAGGATTGTTGCTGCTGGTGGAACTCCAGCTTTAAAGCAGTGGATCTAGGGCCACATTCCTCAAGGCCATAGTAAACAGGAAAGACCTTTTGGACTAGAGTCTTTGAAGTAGTCACATGAGGCCAAGACCCCAAGAGGGCTGAAAGAGAATCTCATCAGGCTGAATGGGAGCAGAGCATTAGCTGTAACTCCAATGTATTATAGTAAAAGGGTACACATTGACTACAATGATTATACCCCTCCAAGTGTAAGATGTTGTTCAATTTACCCAGGGCTTAAAAATATGTCAACTCTTCACAACCATTTTTACTATAAGCCACACTCAACCTGTGTTGTTCCCTGAACCTGTGATGCACTTTCATCCGTTCATGTCTCTACATATCCTTCCTGGGCCCCGTAGAGGCCCTACCCCTTATGGTTTTCAGCTGGATTCCCATTAGCTAGTTATTTTCTCTCAGGTACAGAGAGTTAACTTTGCTCTTCAATTTTCAGCACATTGTCATATCAGTCCCTACAAGGTCCTTATTTATATTATTTTATATTTTTTATATTATTTTTTCCTCATCTTCCTCAATCCCCACTCATTCTTCTAGACACAAACTGCAATGTGTTTGATAGAGATTCTTGATAATTTAAGACAGACAATGTTTTGTTTATGCTTCTTGCGTTTACAGAGATGGTATTGGACTGTAAATCTCTCTTTATAACTGTTTTACTCAACACTCTGTTTTTGAGCTATACCCACATTGCTGTGTGTACACCTAGTTTGCTACTGAGTAGGCCAGAAATTGTATTCATACATATCCCTACTGATCAGGCATCTAGGTTACTGTCAACTCCCTGAGGTCATACTGTGGTGACAACCCTTGTGAATGTCTTTACAAACCTTTGCCAGAACTTATTTTGTGCTCTTGTAGAACTTTGTGCATACCTAAACTGCTTGGCATATAGCAGGGACCCAACAAATGTTGAATACCTCTACTATGATGGTTAGTGTATCAGAATAATCTATTTATATTTCTGTTTTCCTTATTGAATTATTAGTACCTTCCAGACAGGGCAAATGTCTTTTCTATCTTTGTGTCCCTGGCACATTAAAAGTGGTTGATTTCAAGGTATGTTCAATGAATGCATAAATACTTATCCTCACTGCCAGTACATACTGCCACTTAGTCTTGCCCACATAACTCTCAGTCTCAGCCTCACTCTGATCTCTAGCTTTTGATATTTCCCCTTTCAAGATAGCTTACCTGAATTCAGACACTGAGCTCAGGCCTGATCATGAGGCTGCTCTTCCAAAATCCTCTCTCTCTCTCTCTCTCTCTCTCATTCTCTCTCACACACATTCTCTCTCTCTCTCTCTTTCTCTCTCATTCTCTCTCACACACATTCTCTCTCTCTCTCTCCTTTCTCTCATTACAGGCAGCTCCTGCCCTCTAATTCATTGCTCAAGCCTAAAACTGAGACGTTTTGACCTTCTTTCACACATCAAATCCATCAGCAAATCATTGTAGAATCCAGAATCTGTGTCTCATCATTTTCTCAGCTAAAACCATAGTCCAAGCTTCCATCTCTTACCTGCGTTGTGGCAACAACTTCTTTGCTGGTATCCCTGCAGTCACTGTTCACTGTTGTCCTCTCTCTGACAGTTCTCAGCACAGAAGACAGAATGACCCTGTTCAGGTGTCAATCAAGTCACTCTGCCACTCAGAATCCCCCAGTGACTCCCTACATCTCTCAGGGTAAAAGCCAGAGTCGTTATTTATTCTGGCTTCAGTGCCCTATATACTCTGACTTCTGTTATCTCCTCTATCTCACTTTCTGCTTTCCCCCTTCACTTCATTCCAGTGAATGAAATCTATCTAGTTCACCTAGATTTTCTCCTATGCTATCTTTCAGAAGTTTTACAGTTTTGTGTTTTGCATTTGGGTTCTATGATCCATTTTCAGTAATTTTTTTGAAAGATATAAGGTCTGTATCTAGATTATTTTTTGCATATGAATGTCCAGGTATTCCAGCACCATTTATTGAAAAGGCCATTGTTTCTCATTCCAGTCAATGTTTTCTTTGTTGTTTCTTGCAAATACTAGACAGGTTCTGTCTGTCTCCTCTCACTAGAGTGTAAGCTCAGTGAGAACAAAGATTTCCATTTGTTTTATTCACTGCTTGTCCCCAGCGCCTACCACAGTGTCTGGAATATAGTGAATGTTTACTAAATATTACATTAATGAATGAATATGTGTTGAGGACCCAGCCAAGGTTGAGTCAGCTCTCATGCCTATATTTATCTGATATTGGAATGATGCTTCAGTGTTTCTAGCCCAGCCTTGGCCCCTGGTTTCCATTAAATTGCTGCCTGTTGTCTTTGCATTGATTTATTCTGTGCTATTTCCTGCTCCTTCGCAATTTGAGCCCTCTGAGTCTTTTTCATGCCTCAATCCCAGCTGAAATGCCTTCTGCCCTTTCCGACTCTCAAATTTTATGTACCCTTCAGGACCCAGCTAAAGTCACACTTCTTTCTTGACACTTTCTCTGACAATTTCCTTTAACTGTGACCTCTCATTCAAATGAGATATTAGAAAAAAAAAAAAACAATAATTGGCTTTATTTTTTAGAATAGTTTTAGATTGATGGAAAAATTAAGCGATAGTGGAGAGAGTTTCTGTGTACTCCCTAATCTCCCCTCCTCCCCTACAGTTCCTCCTATTATTAACATCTTGCATTCGTATTGTACATTTATTATAGCTGATGCATTATTACTAACTAGTCTATAGTTTACATTAAGACTCACTCTTTGTGTTGCACAGCTCTGTGGGTTTTGAAAAAAGCACAGCATATCCACCATTAGTGTGTCAGCAGAACAGTTACACTGCACTAAAAAATTCCTCGTGTTCCACCTATTCATCTGGTACACCTGCAACCAACCACTGGCAATCGCTGATGTTTTTACTTTCTGTAGAGTTTTGCCTTTTCCATAATGTAACAGAGTTGGAATCATATAGTATGTAGTCTTTTCATACTGCTTTTTTTTTTTTTACTTAGCAATATACATTTAACATTCTTCTTTGTCTTTCATGGCTTGATAGTTTGTTTTCTTTTATTGTGCACAATATTCTACTGTATGGATATACCATGGTTTGTTTATCCATTTATTTATTGAAAGACATCTTGGTTGCTTTCAGTCTTTTAAAATTATGAATAAGCTTACTGTAAACTTTCTTGTACAGGTTTTTGTATGGACATGAGTTTTCAACTCATTTAGGTAAATACCAAGGAGCATGATTGCTGGATTATATGGTGAGACTATGTTTGGCTTTATCAAAAATTACCAGATGGTCTTCCAAAGTGGCTATAACAGTTTGCATTTTCACCAGCAATGAATAAGGCTTCCTGTTACTCCACATCCTTGCCAACATTTGGGGTTGACAGTATTTTGAATTTTGTCTATTTTAATAGGTACATAGTAGAATCTTATTGTTTTAGTTTGCAATTTCCTAATGATGTATGAACATTGGGCATCTTATGCTTAATTGCCATCTATCTATCTTCTTTGATAAGGTGTCTGCTCAGATCTATTACCCATTGGGTTTTTTTTAATGATGATTTTTAAGTGTTCTTTATATATTTTAGATATCAGCCCTTTATCAGATTATGTATTTGGCAGATACTTTCTCCCAGACTGTGGCTTGTCTGTTCATTCATTTAACAATGTCTTTCATAGAGCAGAAGTTTCTAATTAAAATATTTCAACTGTTCAATTTTTTTCATGGATCATGCTTTTAGCATTGTACCCAAAATGTCATCACCATACACAAGTTCACCTAGATTTTCTCCTATGTTATCTTTCAGAAGTGTTACAGTTTTGTGTTTTGCATTTAGGTCTATGATCCATTTTGAGTAAATTTTTGTGAAAGATATAAGGTCTGTGTCTAGATTATTTTTTGCATATGAATGTCCAGTTATTCCAGCACTGTTTGTTGAAAAGACCATTGTTTTTCCATTGAATTACTTGCTCCTTTGTCAATGATCAGTTGACTGTATTTTTGTGGGTCTAATTCTGGCATCTTTATTTTGTTCCATTTATCTACAGTTGGCCCTCTGTATCCAGGGGTTCTGCATCAACAGATTCAACCAACGAGAGACCAAAAATATTCTTTAAAAATCCCCTAAAAAAGGCCAGGAGCAGTGGCTCATGCCTGTAATTTTGGCACTTTGGGAGACAGAGGCAGGGGGATTATGAGGTCAGGAGTTCGAGACTAGCCTGGCCAACATAGTGAAGCCCCATCTCTACTAAAAATACAAAAAATTAGCTGGGCATGGTGGTGAGCACCTGTAATCCATGGTGCTCGGGAAGGTGAGGCAGGAGAATCGCTTGAACCCGGGAGGCGGAGGTTGCACTGAGCCAAGACCGCGCCACTGCACTCCAGCTCTGACGACAGCACAAGACTCAGTCTCAAAAAGAAAATCCCCTAGAAATAACAATATAACAATAAAAATAATACAAATAAAAAATCAATAAAGTGGAACAACTGTTACATAGCATTTACACTGTATTAGGTATTATATATAATCTAGAGATGATTTAAAGTATACAGGAGGAGGATATGCATAGGTTATATGCAAATACTACATCATATTATATAAGAAACTTGAGAATCCATGGATTTTGGTATCCTCAGACATCCTGCAACCAGTTTCCCCCGGATACTAAGGAACAACTTTATTTCTCTTTTCTTTCATCAATACCCTACTGTCTTGATTACTGTAACTTTATAATAAGCCTTGAAGTAAGATAGTGTCTGTCTTCCAACTTTGTTCTTCCTCAATATTACACTGCCTGTTCTGGATCGTCTGTCTTTCCATATAGACTTTACAGTCAGTTTGTCAATATTCACTAAATAACTTGCTAGGATTTTGATTCAGATAGCATTGAATCTGTAGATCAAGTTGGGAAGAAGTGACAGCTTAACAACATTAATCTTGCTATTTATGAACATGGGATATTTCTCAATTTATTTAGATTTTTCATTTCTTTCATAAGGTGTTGAACTAGATCTTGTACATATTTTGTTAGATTTATACCTAATATTTTGTTTTTCAGTGCTGATTTGAATGGCATGTTTTTAATTTCAAATTCCAATTGTTCATTGCTGATATATAAATTTCCCTCTCATCACTGCTTTTGCTGCATCCCATAAATTTTAATAAGTTTATTTTTTCTTTTAGTTCAAAATATTTTTAATATCTCTTGAGACGTCTTCTTTGATCCGTATATTATTTAGAAGTGTGTTGTTTAATCTCCAAATATTTGAGGGCATTGCCCAGCTATATTTCTAGATTTCTAAAAATACCTAGTTTGATTTTATTGTAATCTGTGAAAATATCTTGTTTGATTTCTTTTTTTTAAAATTTTTAAGGTGAATTTTATGAAACAGAATGTGGTCTATCTTGATTAATGTTCCATGTGAACATGAGAGAAATGTGTATTCTGTCTCTGTTGGATCAAATAGTCTATAAATATCAGGCCAGGTGCAGTGACTGATGCCTGTAATCCCAGTACTTTCCCAAGCTAAGGTGGGAGGATCACTTGAGGCAAGAGGTTCGAGGCCAGTCTGGCCAACATAGTGAAATGCCGAGTCTACTAAAAACACAAAAAATTAGCTGGGTGTGGTGGTGTGTTCCTGTAATCCCAGCTACTCAGGAGGCTGAGGCATGATGAGAATCGCTTGAAACTGGGAGGCAGAGGTTTGCAGTGAGCAGAGATTGCCCACTGCACTCCAAGCCTGAGTGACAGAGCGAGACACACACACACACACACACACACACACACACACACACACACACTAAAGTCTATAGGTGTTGATTAGATCAAGTTGATTGATAAGGATGTTCAGTTCAACTATATCCTTACTGATTTTTTTGGCTATATCTGTAAATTACTGACAGAGTGGTGTTGAAGTCTCCAAATATGACAGTGCTTTTGTCTGTTTCTCTTTGCAGTTCTGTCTGTTCTTGCCTCATATATTTTGACACTGTTGCTAGATGGATACACAATAAGGATTTTTATGTTTTCTTGGATAATTAACACCTTTATCGGTATGTAATGCCCCTCTTTATACCTGATAATGTCCTTGCCCTGAAGTCCGCTTTGTCTGAAATTAATATAGCTACTTCAGCTTTCTTTTGATTAGTGTCATCATGGTATATCTTTTTCTATCCCTTTACTTTTAGTCTAGCTATATCTTTACGTTTAAATTGGGCTTCCTGAAGACAGTACATAATTGGGTCTTTTAAAATAATTCATTCTGGCAGTATTCATTTTTTAATTTATGTATTTAGACCATTCACATTTAAATTGATTATTATAATAATATAGTTAGATTCATATATACCATATTTTAACTGTTTTCCATTTATTTCACTTGTTCTTGGTTTCTTTTTGAACTTTTCCTGTTTTTCTGCGTTCTCTGGTTTTAATTGAGCATTTTATATTATTCTCCAAGAAAAGAGATCTTAGATATTGATTATAGTTTTTAAAATGTAGTAGTTTCCCTAGAATTTGCAGTATATATTTACATCTGATTAAGTCCACTTTCAAATAACACTATAGTGCTTCATGGGTAATACAGGTACCTTATTACAGAGTACTCCCAATTCCTCCCTTATGTCCCTTATAATTTTGCTATTATTCCCTTCACTTATCCATATACTATAATCACCCAAAACATCATTAGTTTGAAAAAAATAGTTATATTTATTAGATCAATGAAGGTTAAGGAACATTAAAGAGTTTATTTTATGCTCATTTATTCCTTCTTGAAAGCTCTTCTTTTCTTTATGTAGATTTCAGTTTTTGACCTATGTCATTTCCTTTCTGTCCAAAAAATTTCTTTTAACATTTATTTCAAGGCAGGTCTACTGGTGACAGATTCAGCCTTTGTCTGAGAAAGCATTTCTTCTTCGCTTTTGAAGGATAATTTCACTGTATCCAGAATTCTAGTTTTTTCCTTTCAACACTTTAAATATTTCACACTACCTTCTTCTTTCTTGCATCGTTGCCAATGAGATTTCTGATGTAATTCTTATCCTTGTTCCTCCTTAGGTAAATTTCTCTTCTGTAGCTTCTTTCATGTTTCTGGTTGTCTTTAGTTTTCTGTGATTTGAACATAATATGACTAGGTGTGGACTTTTTTTTTTTTTTTAATTTATCATGCTTGGTGTCTTTTAAGCTTCCTGGATGTGTGGTTTGGTGTCTGTCACTGATTTTTGAAAATTATCAGCCTTTATTATTTCATATATTTCTTCTGCTTCTTTCTCTCCTACTTCTGGTATTCTCATATAAGCATATTATACCTTTAGTAATTGTTCTATAGTTCTTGGATATTTTGTTTCTTTTTTTATTTCTAGGTTTTGCATTTCAGTTTGGGAAGTGTTAAAAGAAAAACTTCATCCAAATTAAATTTAAAGGAATTTAATTGAGCAACGAATGATTGGTGAATCGGGCAGCTCCCAGAATCACAGCAAATTCACAGAGACTCCAGTGCAGCCATGTGATAAAAGATTTATAGACAAAAAGGGGAAATGACATACAGAAATCAGAAGTCAAGTACAGAAACAACTGGATTGGTTACAGCTTGGTGTTAACTTTATTTAAACAGGGTTCAAACAGTTGGCTACATTTGATTGGTCAAAACTCAGTCATTAGCACAGGTATAAACTGTGGTCGGTTTATACCTCCACTTGTTTTAGTTCAAGATGTACAGAAAAACCTTTAGGCTGAACTTAAATATGTAAGGAGGCAGCTTTAGGATAAACTTGATTAACAGAAGTTTCTATTAACATATCTTCAATCTCATTGATTCTTTCCCCTGATTCTTCCCGAAGCTCTTTCCAGTCTACTGGTGAGCCCATCAAAGGTATTTGTGTTTCTGTTTCTGTTGTTTTTTTTTTTTTAATTTCTATCATTTTTAAAATTCTTTCTTGGAGATTTTCTCTCTCTCTCTCTGCTTACATTACCCATTTGTTCTTACATGTTGTCTACTTTTTCCATTAGTGCTCTAAACATATTAATTATAATTATTTTAAATTTACTTTCTGATAATTCTAAAATCACTGTTATATTTAAGTCTGGTTCCTATGCTTGCTTTATCTTTACAGACTGTGTTTTTTCTTGCCTTTCTGCATTCCTTGCAATTTTTTGTTGAAAGTCAGGTATAATGTATTGGGTAATAGGAACTGAGGTAATTAGGTTTTAGTTTGAGTTTTATGTTAATCAGTTAAGAGTTGGGGTGTTCAATGTTTGTTGTAGCTGTAGGTGCCAGATGCTTTAGTTCAGTATCTTTGGTTTTGTCTCCTTTGCAGTCTTTGCGTTTCCCTATCAACTTCTTACATGGTCTGGGTTTCTCAGCTCTCTCATTGTAATCTATTGCTGTTATACTAGAGCACTGTTGATGCAGTGGCATGGTGTTAGGGAAGGGAAATGTTCTATAATTGATGACTAAATTTCAGATTTTTATTTGAGTTCCTGGGCTGCAATCTTCAGAATTATTTGTTAGCTTTTTTTCTCCCTTTAGGTGAGATAAGAAGGCTAGAAAGGACTGGCGCCGGCTAATAGTCCCTTCCTAGGTCAGGAATGGCTCTGGAAAGGTAGTTTCCCTTGTAGGACAGGCATTTGTTATAAAGAATATTCTGAATATATGTCAATGGTTGCTTCCTGCTCCTCCTTCAGGAAACAAGAAGCAGAAATTCTCTGATCTACACTGTCAGAAAGTGGTGGGGTTCCTGAAGGCAAAACCCATGAAAGTGTAGCCTTTGCCACCCATTTGTCCCCCAGGAATTTTCAACTTTCAAACTAGCCCACACCCAGTCTCAAGCAATTCACCAAAACCACCGTTTAAGTTTTCCTACCTAATTGGCTCCAGTGGCTGCTACTTCAGGAAATCTAAGTTCTGCTCTGATTCTCTGTATTCACCTATTGCTCCAGATTTGGTGCTGGCAGGTTGCCCTGGGACCTCAAATCTCTTGGTCTAAGATAAATCATTGCTTTTCTGTTTGTTCAATGTTTTGTTGTTGTTGAAAGGAGTGCCATTTCCAAGCTCTGTACATGTCAGAGCTCAATATTAGACATTTGTGTTGGAATTTCTTTCTTGGCTTGGAGTCAAGTGTCAGGACTGATATTCAGAGCCCAAACATCACCAAGAAGCCTGTACAAGTAGAAGTATTGACTCTCAAGGTCATTTTAGTGTTGATTTCATTATGAGATAATCACATTATTTTCTCTTTATCCATTGAGAACAAATAGCATGCAATCTGTCACAGTCACTGGTTTGGCTAACTTGACTTCCATGTGCAGCCTTATTTTCTCTTGCCTGCCTCTAACCTAGAGACTGGAAAACCTAAATATGCAAGTTTCCAGCCAACCCTGAAGCCACAGCGGCCACATGACTATTTTTCTTTTTTGCAAATGTGATCTAAACATAAGTTTACAGGGAAGTTTCTAGAAAAGCTCTTGCTTTTTTGAGAAAAGGGGACAAATTTGGCTGATGTTGTATCTTCTTTTGTAATGCCTGCCTTGGTTATGGATGTGACACTTAAAGTTAGGGAAACCTTGAGGCTGTGGTTAAGAGAATCGCAAGCCATCCTTCCACCTCACCCTCTTGAGTAGCTGGGACTACAGATATTCGTCACCACACCCAACTAATTTTGTATTTTTCTGTAGAGCCGAGGTTTCACCATGTTGCCCAAGCTAGTCTCGAACTCCTGAGCTCAAACGATCTGCCCACCTTGGCCTCCCAAAGTGCTGGGATTACAGGCATGAGCCATTGTGTCCAGCCACCACCAGACTTATGTGAGAAAAATAAACCTCTGTTTGATTAGGTATTGCTAAAGTGGCTTTTCAATAACCTGCAGTCATATGCATTTCTGATAGAGCACCAAACCTATATGGAATCTGAGGTACAAAGCAAACCACCAGACTAATAGATAACAACTATGAAGAGCAGGAGTCAACTTGGCTACAGTGAGTCATGTTGAGGCCCACCCATTCAAAGAACTAAAGCAAAGATCAGTTTCAACATTGTTGAAATTCCAAGTACTAGAGTTTTGCTGGTTGCCATTTGTTATGCACATATGTCACATGAAATGTGGAGGGGATGTTGTCTCTGTAAACTCCAAGTGCCAGTTTCATTCCTGTAATCCCAGTGGGAGGCCAAGTTAAGAAGATTGCTTGAGGCCAGGAGTTTGAGCCATGCCTAGACAACATAGTGAGACTTCCCTCTGCACCCCCCACCACTCTACAAGAAAGTAAGAAAATTAGCCTGGCATGGTGGTGCATGCCTATAGTCTCAGTTACTTAGGAGGCTGAGGTAGGAGGATCACTCCAGGTCGGGAGTTTGAGGCTACAGTGAGCTACGATCAGGCCACTGCACCCCAGCTTGGGCAACAAAGTAAGACCCTGTCTCTAAAAAAAAGTTTAAGAAAGGAAAAAGAAAAAGAAAAAGCATTAAACCAAGGCATCAGTGACCAGTAACATGAGAAAATAGCAATTTTCAAGGAGGTGGGAGCCTTAGTAGTTTCCCTGAGCTGCACAGATGGATCTGAGAAATAAAAGTAAAATTCTAAGCCTTCATCTGAATGAACAGACCCCCTCTTGGCCAGGAGAACTGCGGAGAAACCTTGAAAGCTGAATTCATGGCCATGACAGGATGAGAGATTGGACACGCCTCATTGTACTCCCTCCCTCGCTAACAGTCACAGGTTTTATTTCCTAAGGGCTAAACAGAAACCAGCCCTTTCGAAAGACTACTAGATTATTGTCCCAGGTACAGAACAAAGACAAGATGAGATTAATCATTTATTTACCTCTCCCCACGAAATTTGCTTTCTCCATTCCCTTTTTCTTCAAATGTTCACCTTGTTTTATGTAAGTGTGGATTTACTGGACACTAAAGTCTCACAAATATATAATTATTTGTCTCACTGCCACCCCTCATTTTTAAGAAAAATGTGTAAATACTAAACCTCCTGTTAACTTCTTTGGGGGAAAAACAGCCACAGATGCTTCTGTGACTCACATTTTTCCTGGGTGCACCCTCAAGCTGGCTCAATAAACCTTGATGTTTTGAGACTTATGGCACAATCACTCATTTTGATTATCAGATCCAACCAAAGGATAGATTTCTAAGGTTTTTATGAATTAGGAATGAGGCTCTTCTTTAACCAGTCTTCTTGGACAAGATACTTGATCTCTCTGTGCTTCAGTTTCCTTATCCATAAAATGGGGATAATAAAAGTGTGCATCTCATTGGAGGTGTTGTGAGCATCAACTGAGATAATCTATGTAAATAACTCAACCAGTGTCTGCACACATTAAATGTCTTTTCAACGATGTTAAAACTGAATTATGGACCTAGCCCTCTGCATGTATTGCCCTCATCATCCACAAACCCACACAAAATTTTGCCTCTGAGAAGTAGCACTTATGACTAGTTTGTTCTGATATCAAGGAGTGCTTTAAGAGAGCTCTTAATACCGAAGCAGAGAAATATTTCTAAGCTGCAATGGACCTTGGCTTGAGCATTAATTTGGGCTCAATGAACTGCCAAAGTTAAGTGAACTTTTACCTGAAGGGCAGTAAACAAAGTCTTTCAGAAGTGTGACTCTGTTTAGAAAGAATAGAGTTTAGAATTTTTCCAGGAGTTGATTGAGCTTGGAGGTCTGTATGTTTCTTTTGAAATGTGGAAATGTGGAATATTGTCTATCTCCAATCTCCTGACATCTTTCTCAGAGATTATTTAAGGTAGTTACCGACTGTCACTGTCTACTGCACTTACTGGGTCAGTACATGTCACAAGTGTGGCTCTGTTTATTGATCTGGTTACATTTGACTATATATTACTTAAACATGAAAAATATTGACTTACACAAGTAAAGGGTTTATTTTATTTTATTTCATTTATTCTTTTTATGTAACAAGAAGTCAGGAGACAGGCAGTGAGGATATAGTCTGGTGGCGCCTTCTTCTTCCCACTAATCCTCCGTGAAATTCCCATGCTGGGAAGTTGACTGCTCCTTCTCTAGACCATGAGTTTACATTTTATGCAGGAAAAAGAGTTTAAGAACAGAGTGCAAAAGGCACATGCCAGCTGCTCCTTTAAAAATAATAATCAGGAAAATACTTGCTCTTCCTGCATTCAGAAATCTACATTAAGTAGATTTCTGCTTACATCTCATTGAGTAGGACCATGTTACCTGACCACACATAGCTACAAGGAAGCCTGAGGATTGTAGCCAGACACCTTGCTGTCCTAAACAGAACTGTATTTCTTTTGGAAGAAGGGGATGATGGTCTTGGGCGTGCAACTTGCTGTGTGTGCTGTACCCTTCATCCCATTACTCAAAATGGCAAACTAGTTGATGGAGCAGAGGATATGGCTTAAGTGCAGAGATGTTTGCTCCAAGTCTGTATGAAAAGGTTGCCTGTTTTAAAGAAGTAAAGGAAAATCCAACCTCAGTAGCATAATCCATGATTATATTATGAAGCAACATTCTAGAGCTTTCTTGCTCCTCTCTGTTGACAAATATGCCTTTTTAGAATTAGTGGGAAATAACATTTTTCACAAATTGTAGTACCTCGGCAGAGCAGGCCTCAGATCCTTCCTGTCGAACTGACATAAAAATATCCTAACCATAGCCTGGGCCACATGGGGAGAC
Source organism: Rhinopithecus roxellana (assembly GCF_007565055.1). Classification (NCBI taxonomy): domain Eukaryota; kingdom Metazoa; phylum Chordata; class Mammalia; order Primates; family Cercopithecidae; genus Rhinopithecus; species Rhinopithecus roxellana. The sequence continues at coordinate 134,025,667 of NC_044555.1, read as the reverse complement.
ATCGTCTGTACCAAATAAAAAAAAAAAAAAAAATTAGCCAGGCATAGTGGTATGTGCCTGTAGTCCCAGCTACTCAGGAGGCTGTAGTCCCAGCTATTCAGGAGGCTGAGGTGGAAGGATCACCTGAGACCCGGAGGCAGAGGTTCCAGTGAGCCAAGACTGCACCGCTGTACTCCCACCTGAGCAACAGAGCAGACCCTGTCTCCAAAAAAAAAAAAAAAAAAAAAAAAAAAAAAATCCAATCATTTAAAAATTAAAGTGACAAGACTGAGAAATGTCAATAGACCAAAGGAGACTAAAAAGACATATTGACAAAACACCATGTGGCATCCTGGATTAGATCCTGGAAGAGAAAAAGGAAGGTAGTGAAAAAATGAGCAAAATCTGAAAAAAATCTGCAGTTTAGTTAATAGTAACATACAGATGTTGCTTTCTTAGTTGTGACAAATGTAACATGCTAACGAGAGGTGACAGCGTGCTAGCAGCCCTTGCTCGCTGTCCCTCCGGGGCCTCCTCAGCCGCCGTGTCTGCTCTGGCCGCGCTGGAGGAGCCCTTCAGCCCACGGCTGCACTGTGGGGGCCCCTCTCTGGGGCTGGCCAAGGCCGGAACTGGCTCCCTCTGCTCATGGAGAGGTGTGGAGGGAGAAGCACTGGTGTGAGCCCAGGTTGCACACAGCGCTCATGGGCAGGCATGGGTTCCAGGTGGGCATGGACTCTGCGGGCCCCTGGTGCCTGCTGGGCTTGATCAGAGCCTGGGTCCTGTGGGTAGACTGCTGTTCTCTCTTCATGGGGTCATTGGCCATGATGGTGGGTCTCCTTCTCTTTGTTGCTTCCCCTCTTTTCCTCTTGGTTGTCTGGGTTGAGCTCCCTCTGGGCTGCCAGAGTGCCAGGGCTAGGTGTCAGCAAAGTCTGGCAGCCAGTGCCAGTGAGAGGCAAAGCCGGCTGGGCTTCTGGGATGGGTGGGGACTTGGATAACTTTTCTGTCTAGCTAAAGGTTTGTAAATGCACCAATCAGCACTCTGTGTCTAGCTAAAGGATTGTAAATGCACCAATCAGTACTCTGTGTCTAGCTAATCAGGTAGAGACTTGGAGAACTTTTGTGTCTAACTAAAGGATTGTAAACGCACCAACCAGCACTCTGTGTCTAGCTAAAGGTTTGTAAATGCACCAATCAACACTCTGTCAAAACGGACCAATCAGCTCTCTGTAAAAATGGACCAATCAGCAGGATGTGGATGGGGCCAGATAAGGGAATAAAAGCAGGCCACCGGAGTCAGCAGTGGCAACCCTTGGGTCCCCTTCTAGGCTAGAGAACTTTGTTCTTTTGCTTTTTGCAATAAATCTTGCTGCTGCTCACTCTTTGGGTCTGTGCTGCCTTTATGAGCTGTAACACTCACCACGAAGGTCTGCGGCTTCCCTCCTGAAGTCAGCGAGACCACAAACCCACCAGAAGGAAGAAACTCTGGACATGTCCGAACATCAGAAGGAACAAACTCTGGACACACCATCTTTAAGAACTCTAACACTCATTGTGAGGGTCCGCGGCTTTGTTCTTGAAGTCAGAGAGACCAAGACCCCACCAATTGCGGACACGCTAATATAAAGTGTTAACATTAGGGGAGACTGGGTGAGGGGTGAGGGGTGGAGGTTATATGAGAACTCTGTATTAGCTTTGTACCTTTTTTGTAAATTGAAAATTATTCTAAAATGAAAAGGAAAATAATTTTTCTTCCAACATTTCCTCATTAAAAAAATTAAGGGGAGCTGAGCACAATGGCTCACACCTGTAATCCCAGCACTATAGGAGGGTGAGGCAGATGGATTGCTTGAGCCTAGGAGCTTGAGACCAGTCTGGGCAACATGATAAGACCCACATCTCTACAACAAAATACAAAAATTAGCCAGGTGTGGTGGTGTGGTGTGTGCCTGTCATCCCAGCTACTCAGGTGGCTGAGGTAGGAGGATCACTTGAGCTGGAGAGGCGGAGGTTGCCATGAGTGGAGATCCCACCACTGCACTCCAGCCTGAGTGACAGAGCCAGACTCTGTCTCAAACAAACAAACACAAACAAACACCAAAAAAATTAAGGGAATGCTGGAGGAAAAATTATTACATGACAAAATAAGTATTTACATAGAAAAAACAGCAACTGTAATTAGAATGAATGAGATCCAAATGTACTAGTATGAGCCTAAGGTATTTCCACAGCTGGAATTTTGGCATGTCCACAAAACTGCTGGCAGAATGATCCACAATAAGTCTATTTCTTTTCATGAGGAATGGGAGGCTATTAAGAAATAATGTATAGAGAGATCCAGCAAATGTGGTTCAAGAACAGAGGCCTGCATGGACAGGAGGACTGATACTAAATATATTATATTACCAGTTTTTTAGAATGAATCCTGGCTGCAGAACCCATGGCCTCCTGCTGGAGTTCTCCATATGAAAGAACCAGTAAAAAGCATTCATAAAGCTGGCATACCGAGGAGGCAAGGAATTGATTGCACTGGGACAAGATCTTTATTATTATTATTATTATTATTATTAATTTGTAGAGATGGGGTCTTAGTATGTTGCCCAAGCTGGTCTCAAACTCCTGGCCTCAAGCTATCTTCCTACCTCAACCTCCTGAAGTGGTAAGCTACATTTTAAACACACTGTTATTATTCATGAAAACTGACCAAGTAATTATTCAGAAGAAATTAATTTTTCAGCATTAGCATTTGGAGCTAGGATGTTTTCAATAAGCCCAGATAGTTACCGAATACTTTTTCCCAAGGCCACAAGTCTTGGGAAAAGAATAGTTTGTTTGCTTTTCTTTTATTTTCTTTTTCTTAGACTTAAAATCTTGGCTTGAGGCTGTGGTATCTGAGCTGGCAAATGGAAAATTTGGACTGTCTAATAAAAGTTGGGAAAGTGCAGATTGTAAAAGATGGGAGGGGTTGTTAAGTGCACAGTATTATTGGACAGGAGGGAAATCTACAGTATTAACAGTTCAGTGGTAGTTCTGGCATTAGGCACACAGAACAGGAATAAACTGAGCAAGGCATAGGAGATCCTCTGCCTCCCTATCACTGTCAGGTCACAATGAGCTCCTCCTGCATGAACAGCCAGAACCAACCACAATGAAGGATGCCATGAGTCAGATAGACAAAGGAAATCAGAAAGACCTGTGGAAGAAAAGCTGCATTGCCTAGCTTCAGAGCTCAAAGAGTCTGACTGCAGGCACAAGGAAAACATAGAATTTAAAAAAAAACCTTTTCAGAAAGCAACTCGGGGGAGACAGACTTGACTGAGCCCTGCCCCCAAGTTAAATTGCTGCTGAAAACAGGTGCTGATTGGACATGCAAACTGAGAACTGCTAGTATTACCAGCCAGAAGAAAATAGTTCATCTGAAGCAGTTAAATTCCTGAAGAATACATTATTGGCATTGGTCCCACCCAAGTCTGAGTAGGAATTTCAACTTCTAGTTGACCTCTCATGGTTCTGACAAAACTATACACCATTCTTGAGGATTTTATGAACTCTATTCACTAGATTATTTGGAAGGAACAGACTTGGTGCCTTATCACTGTATTGATCATGAGGTAACCACAGAGTGCAAAATTGAGTTATTTTGGATTTTTTTGTCTTTTTCATTGAAGTGTAATTTACATAAAGTACAATTTACAGGCTTTGATATGGTTCTATGAGTTTTGATAAATCATCACAGTTGTATAACCACAGTCTCTCCCTTTCGTACCAAGCCCCTGGCAAAAACTTACCTGCTTTCTTTCCCTATAGTTTTACCTTTCCCAGAATGTCTCACTAATGGAATCATATACAATATGTTTCCTTTGGAGTCTGAATTTGTGTACTCGCTTCGGCAGCACATATACTAAAATTGGAGTCTGAATTTGTGCACTTAGAAAAATGCTTTTGAACTTTGTCCATGTTGTTTCATGCGTCAGTAATTTGTTACTTTGTATTGCTGAGTAGTAGTGCATTATGTGCATATATGGACATGTACCACAGTTTAATCGTTGTTTAGAAGACACTGGGTTGTTTTCCCTTTTAGAAGATTATGAATAAGCCTGGCCTAAAAATTTGCATAGAAATATGTGTGTGAATACAAGTTTTTCATTCTCTCAGGTAAATGTACAGAAGCAGGATTGCTGGGTTGTATGGTAATGGTGTGCTTACTATTACGAGAAATTGCTAGCCGATTTTTGAAAGTGGCTATTCTGCATTGCCACCAGCAATATATGTTGCTGAACATTTTTTCCAGCACTGGGCATTGTCATTAAAAAAAACCTGCCAGCCTGATAGGTGTGAAGTGATACCACATATGGGTTTTAATTTGTATTTTCCCGATGAGTAGCATGTTAAATTCGTGTATTTATCTTCTACAGTAAACTGCCCAAAAATCTTTTGCCGATTTTTAAAAGGTTGTTTGTTTCTCTTAATATTCTGTTTTGATGCAGTACAATTTATTTATTCTTTATAGATTGAGCTTTATGTGTTCTACCTAATAGAATCTTTACTTACCTCAAGATGGTAAAGGTCTCTTTCCTATATTATATTCTAGACGTTTTATAGATTTGATTTTAGATGTAGGTTTATCATTCATTTCAATTTTTAAAATGTTAAATCTATTTTTTCTTTTCTTTATTTCTTTCTTTTCTTTCTTTTTTATTTTTCTTTCTTTCTTTATTTTTTTTCTGCCACCCAGGCTGGAGTGCAGTGGTGCGATCTCGGCTCCCTGAAACCTCTGCCTCCTGTGCTCAAGAGATCCTCTCACCTCAGCCTCCTATATATCTAAGACTATAGGTGCACGTCACCACACCTGGCTAATTTTTGTGGGGTTTTTTTGTTTGTTTGTTTGTTTGTTTTTTGGTAAAGACAGGGTTTTACCATGTTGCCTAGGCTGGTCTTGAACTTCTGAGCTCAAATGATCTGCCCACCTTGGCCTCCCAAAGTGCTAGGATTATAGGCGTGAGCCACCATGCTTGGCCTCATCCATTTCAGTTTAACTTTTCTATAAAATTGATGGTGTGGGTCAAGCTTCAATTTTTTTCAAATAGATATCCAATTGTTCCTGCACCAAATATAGAGGTTAGGCTGAAAGATGGGAGGAAAGGAGAGATAAAGGCCTTTTTGAAGGATAAGGAGATGAGGGTAGGGTGAGGTGAAAGTATTGTAAGTGTTTTATCTTACTTGCATTGGAAAAAAATGGGGAAGAAATAGAACATTTTGATGGAGGCCACATTTGATATGCTATTTTAAGTAAATAGTAAAGAAATATGTGTATTAGAAGAAAGGAAAAATAGCAAACAGCAATACAAAAAAATAGTAAATATAAAGCAAGCTGTAAAACAAAGTAACACGTGATACTTTACATTATATTTGAATGAACTGATCTCTCTTGTTAAACTACAGAGACAGGAGATTAAAAATACACTTAAATAAATTGATACGTATTTAACTTAAAGGGTTGGCCAAAAAATACTAGGCAAATGCAAATAAAAAAAGATGCAAGTGGAATTTAAAGTTAAAAGCACTAGACAGGACAAATAAGAACATTATATAATTGTAAAAGTCAAGACTCTAATAAACATAAACTTATACTCAGTAAACAACATATCAGCTAAAGAGAGTGAAGGGAGGTCATTGATTTATAAACAGAAATTATTGAGTGAGGTTTTAGGAGAGATATGTAAAGAAGGCTGACTCACCTGGAAAATGTCTTTTGCCCCTTCCCTTTATTTCTTCTGTCCATAATGTTGGATATGATGGCCGAAATTGCAACAGCCATCTCATGACCATGAAGCAACTTTGAGGATACAAGATAGAATTCAAGATTGCAAAGCTGAAAGGAATCCAGATTGTTAATGACATCATAGAGCTGGCATATCTTTCCTGGACTATCTGTTGCCAGATTTGCTTTGTGTGTGCTTAAGAAAGAAAATAAATATCTTTCTTGTTGAAATTACTGTTGTGTTGGTTTTCTTTCTAGCAGCTGAAAACATTTCCTGTCTGATACATAGAGGATTTAAATAACACAGTCAATAAACTTGAGTTAATAGGTATGTGTGGATTGATGAGCATACTATTTTTGAGGAAAAGGGAGAAAGCAATGGAATATTTAAAATATCAATCAGGATTTGGTCCAAAAAGAAAGATGAAACAGAATTTTAAAATTAGTTCCCTTACAGATTAAATATAATTTACAGATCCAATTTAAATAAAATAATAATATAAAGGTGGCCCTTATCTGCTTATATTAAAAACACATTTATAAATAAACTTTGGATCAAAGAAAAAAATTGAAAACTATTCAGAAAACAATGGGAGTAATTTAAACCACAATATACATTCTGAGAGGAAAAGTCATAGCCTTAAATGTCTTCAATTTAATAAAATAATATGATTAAAAAATTATTCATCTGAAATATTAGAAAAAGAACAGTGAAAAAGCAATTCAGAAATGTAAAAGTTAAAATTAATGAATTAAGAAACAAAAATGTTAGTTCATAGGATAAAATGCAAATGCTTTTTCATTGAAAATACCTGTAAATTAGCTAAACCCTTTGCAAGATTAAGAAAAAAAGTAGAGAAACCAAAAATTAACAAAATTTGCAAGCAGAAAGAAGATGTAAATGCATATAAAATATATAGTGAGAATTATAAGTAAATAATTACACACGTGTGTTTAGCAGCAGATCTGAAAACAGAGAGGGCTTACTGATTTCCTTTTAATATATGATAACAAAAATTGACCAAAGTAGAAGTTAGAAAAAGGAAAAGACCAATTTCATGTAAGAGATTGAAAAAATAATTTATAATGTACCATGGCAAAAACCACCAGAAAAATGTTGGATAAACTATTCCTAACATCTCAAAAGTGTTAGCTGAGCTCAAAAGCAAATAAGGGCAATTCCCAGGGGATGAACCAAATGAAATTGAAAACCACTGGTGTAAGCTAGAGCAGGAGCTGAAGCTCTGGCTGTCATGCCTGCCAATCTCAGTTAAAAAAAAAAAAAAATGTGGGGTTAGAATACAATGACTGTGGCAGGACAGAAGATAAACTCGTGAGTCTTCACATAAAGCTGGGGTATTCCTAATGAAAAATGAACTAAAAAATTGTTTTCCAAAGTGTTTATATCTGAACATACTCCCACCAGTACTTCCTAATGATATTCATGCTGAAAAACATTTGATATTATCAGACGTCTTAATTTTTGACAAGCTAGTGGATGTAAATTTATATTTGTATTCCTCTGATTATTAATTTATTAATGAGGATGAAGATCTTTTTACATGGTTATATGACATTCATTTTTCACCTTCTGTGAAATGTTTGTTCACGACTTTTACCCAGTTTTCTATTCAATTGTTTATTTTATTGATTTGTAGGAGTTCTTTATGTATTCTAGCTATTAATGTTTTGACAGGCCTATTTGTTGCAAATATCTTCTCCTAGTTTGACTTGTCTTTTTAATTTGTCTTTATTTTGCTTTTTGCTTATTTTTTTTTTAAACTCTTAATCCAGTGACAGATTATGAGTTATCTTTTTCTGTGAACAAAAGTTAATTTTAATGAATTCAAAGTTATTAGTTTATTGTCATTGCTTTATGTGTCTTAAGAAATACTTTCTTAGTGTGAGTTTGTAAAGATATATTCCCATGGTATGTTTTACATTTTAAAATTTGTTTTGTCACATTAAAATTTTAATCCCAAAAATGGGAGAGGGGCAGAGCGAGATGGCCAAATAAAATGCTCCACCAACCATCTCACCCACAAAGACACCAATTTAACATCCATACAAAAAATAAAAAAGCATATTCATAAGAATCCCAAATCAGGTAACCAGCTTGGGCACAGTGGGGCAGAGTACCAAGCAGGCTCTTGGGATTCCTTATTCCAGGACTTGACTCTTTGATGGCATTCCTGGACTTGCCCTGGGCCAGTGGGGAGCCCACTGCCCCAAAACCTGAGTCCTAGGCCAGGCAGCATTCACCACACATTAACTGATGATCCTTTGGGGCCTTAAGGGAACATCTGCGGTACTCTGGCAGTAGGTTCCACGACCTGTGGTGGCACTGGCTATGTGGTGAGGCTCCTCTAACTTTGGAAAGGGGAGGAAACAGTGGAAAAGGCTGCATCTCATATTTGAGTGCCAGCTCAACCACAGTACAGTAGAACACCAGGTAGACTTCTAAGGTTTTTGACTCCAGTCTCCAGCTCCTGGATGGACAGTACCTCTGGACCTGCCTGTGGCCCAGGGGAGCTTGCTGCCTTGAAGAAACAAGCAAGAGGCTAGCTGGCTTTACCAACTGCTGATTGTAGAGTCTCAGGGCCTTGAGCAAATGTAGGCGGTAGCCAGGTAGTGGTTACAGCAAGCTTTGGATAACACCTAGTGCTGTGCTGGCTTCAAGTCTGACCCAGTGCAGTTCTAGTGGTGGTGGATGCAGGGGTGCTCGTATCACTCCACCCCTAGCTCCCGGTAGCTCAGAGCAGAGAGAGAGACTCCATTTTTGCGGGGGGGAGGGGAAGTAAAGGAAGAGAACAAGAGTCTCTGCCTGGTAATTCAGAGAAATCTTTCAGATCTTATTCAAGACCATCAAGGCGGTACCTCTATGAGTCTCCAAGAACCACAGAGTTACAGGGCTTGGGCTTCCTTCTAATGCAGATATGCGTTAGATCACAACGCTCAAGTCCTTTTGAATACCTGGAAAACCTTCCTGAGAAAGATTGGTACAAACAAGCCCAGACATCGAAGACTACAATAAATACCTAACTCTTCAATGCCCAGACACAGATGAACATCCAGGAGCATCAACACCATCCAGGAAAAGAACCTTACCAAATGAACTAAATAAGGCACCAAGGACCAATCCTGGAGAAACAGAGACATGAGCTTTCAGACAGAAAATTCAGAATAGCTGTGTTGAGGAAACTCAAAGAAATTTAACATAACACAGAGAAGAAATTCCGAATTGTATCAGATAAATTTAACAAAGAGGCAGAAATAAAAGTAATCGAGCAGAAATTCTGGACTCGAAAAATGCAGTTGACATACTGAAGAATGCATTAGATTCTCTTAATAGCAGGATTGATAAGGCAGAAGAGATAATTAGCGATCTTGAAGACAGGCTATTTGAAAGTACACAGTCACAGGACACAGAAAATAATAAAAAACAATGAAGCATGCCTACAGGATATAGAAAATAGCCTTGAAATGGTAAATCTAAGGTTTTTTTGGCCTTAAAGAGGAGACAGAGAAAGAGGAGGATTAGAAAGTTTATTAAAAGGGGCAATTACAGAGAACTTCCCAAACCTAGAGAGAGATATCAACAATCAATTACAAGAAGGTTATGGAACACTAAGCAGATTTAACCCCCAAAAAGACTACTTCCAGGCATTTAATAATCAAACTCCCAAAGGTCAAAGATAAAGAAGGGATCTTAAACGCAGCAAGATAAAAGAAACAGATAACATACAATGAAGCCCCAATACATCTGGCAGCAGATTTCTCAGTGAAAACCCTACAGGCCAGGAGAGAGTGGCATGACATATTTAAAGTGCTAAAGGAAAAAATCTTTTATCCTAGAATAGTATATCCAGTAAGAATAGCCTTCAAATCTGAAGGAGAAATACTTTCCCAACAAACAAAGGCTGAGGGACTTCATCAACACCAGAGCTTTCCTACAAGAAATGCTAAAGGAAGTACTTCAATCAGAAAGAAAATGATGTTAATGATCAAGATGAAATCATCTGAAGGTATGCAACTCAATGGCAATAATAAGTATATAAAAATGCATAATATTATAACACTGTGACTATGGTGAGTGAACTCTTCCTATGTCGAAAGACTAAAGGATAAACCAATTAAAAATAATAACTAAAACGACTTTTCAAGACATAGTACAATAAGATATAGATAGAAACAACAAAAAGGTAGAAAGTTGGGGGTAAGTTAAGATGTAGAATTGTTATTAGGTTTCTTTTTGTCTCTGTTTATGCAAGCAATATTGAGTTCTTAGCAGCTTAAAATAATGGATTCTAAGATTGTACTTGCAAGGTTCATGGTAACCTCAAATCAAACACATATAATGAATAGACAAAAAAATCAAAATCACCAAATTAAAACCACCAGAGAAAATCGTCTTCCCCGAATAGAATACAGGAAGGAAGGGAGGAAGGAAGAGAAGACCACAGAACCACCAGAAAACAAACAGCAACAAGGCAGAAGTCATTACTTGCCAATAATGACATTGAATGTAAATGGGCTAAACAGTCCAATAGAGTGGCTGAATGGATAACAAAAAAAACAAGACACAATGATTGGTTGACTATACGAAACACATTTCACCTATAAAGACACACATAGACCAAAGGGATGGAAAAAGATATTGCATGCAAATGGAAACCAAGAAAGAGCAGGAGTAGTTATACTTACATCAGAAAAAAATATATTTCAAAACAAAAACTATATGAAGAGATAAAGAAGGACAGTATTTAATGATAAAGGGGCCAATTCAGCAATGGGATATAGCAATTGTAAATATATATGCACCCAACACTGGGGCACCCAGATATGTAAGGCAAATAGTATCAGAGCTAAGGAGAGAAAATAGACCCCAGTACAATAATAGCTGGAGACTTTAATACCCTACTGTCAGCACTGGAGAGATCTTCCAAACAGAAAGTGAACAAAGAAACATCAGAATGAATCTGAACTGTAGACCAAATGAACCTAATACATATTTACAGAACATTTCATCCAACATCTGTGAAATACACCATCTTTCCTCAGCACATAGACTTTCTCAAGGATAGACCATATTTAGACCACAAAAAAACTCTTTTTTTTTTTTTTTTTTTTTTTTTTTTGAGACAGAGTTTCACTCTTGTTGTCCAGGCTGGAGTGCAATGGCACAATCTTGGCTCACTGCAACTTCCACCTCTGAGTTCAAACGATTTTCCTGCCTCAACCTCCCAAGTAGTTGGGATTACAGGCATGCACCACCATGCCCGGGTAATTTTTATATTTTTAGTAGAGGCAGGGTTTCGCCATGTTAACCAGGCTGGTCTCAAACTTCTGACCTCAGGCAATCCACCCACCTCAGCCTCCCAAAGTGCTGGGATTACAGGTGTCAGCCACCACACCCGGCCAAGAACTCTTATAACATTCAAAAAAATCTAAAATCATATCAAGCATCTTCTCTGACTACAATGGAATAAAACTAGAAATCAATAACAAGAGGAATTTTGGAAACCATACAAACACACAGAAATTAAACAATATACTCCTGAATGACCAGCGAGTCAGTGAAGAAAATAAGGAAATTGAAAGATTTCTTGAAGAAAATGATAATGGAAACATGACATACTAAAACCCATAGTACACAATGAAAGCAGTAATCAGAGGGAAGTGTTTAGCTATAAGTGCCTACGTCAAAGAAGAGGAAGAACTTCAAATAAACAATCCAACAGTGCATCTTAAAGAACTAGGAAACCAAGGGTAAACCAAACCCAAAATTAGTAGAAGAAAATAAATAATAATATGAGCAGAAATAAATGAAATTGAAATAAAAAATATAAAAGATCAAGAAACAAAAAGTTGTTTTTTTGAAAAGTTATACAAAATTGACAAACCTTTAGCCAGACTAAGAAAAAAAGAGAGAAGACCCAAATAAATAAAATCAGAGATGGAAAAGGAGACATTATAACTGATACTGCAGAAATTCAAAGGATCATTAGTGGCTACTATGAGCAACTATATGCCAATAAATTGGAAATCTATAAGAAATGGACCAGTTCCTAGACATGTACAACCTACCAAGATTGAACCATAAAGAAATCCAAAACCTGAACAGACCAATAACCAGTAATGAGATCAAAGCTGTAATAAAAGGTCTCCCAGCAAAGAAAAGCCAGTGACCTGATGGTTTCACTGCTGAATTCTACCACACTTTTAAAGAAGAAATAATGTCAATCCTACTCAATCTATCCCCAAAAACAGAAGAGGAGGGACTACTTTCAACCTTATTCCATGAGGCCAGTATTACCCTGATACCAAAACCAGATAAACACACATAAAAAAAGAAACCTATAGGCCAATATGACTGATGAATATTGATGCAGAAATCCTCAACAAAATATTAGCAAATGGAATTAATTACCACATTAAAAAGATCATTCATCATGACTACATGAAATTTACCCCAAGGATGCAATGATGGTTCAACACATGCAAGTCAATTAATGTGATACATCATATCAACAGGCTGAAGGACAAAAACCATATAATCATTTCTTTTTCTTTCTTTCTTTTTTTTCTTTTAATATGGAGTCTCACTCTGTGCCCCAGGCTGGAATGCAGTGGCACAATCTCAGCTTACTGCAACTTCTGCCTCCTGGGTTCAAGCGATTCTCCTCCCTTAGCCTCCCAAGTAGCTGGGATTACAGGTGTGCACCACCACACCCAGCTAATTTTTGTATTTTTAGTAGAGACGGGGTTTCACCATGTTGGCCAGGCTGGTCTTGAACTCCTGACCTCAAGTGATCCACCTGTCTCGGCCTCCCAAAGTGCCAGGATTATAAATGTGAGCCACTGCTCTTGGCCTCCATATAATGATTTCAATTGATGCTGAATAAGCATCTGATAATTTCAGCATTTCTTCATGGTAAAAACCCTCAAAAACTGTGTATGAAAGGAACATACCTCTATATAATAAAAGCCATACACAACAGACCCATATAGAGTATCATACTGAATGGGGAAAAACTGTAAGCTTTTCCTCTAAGATTGGGAATGCTACAAAGATGCCCACATTCATCACTAATATTCAACATAGTACTGGAAGTCATAGCTTGAATGATCTGACAAGAGAAAGAAATAAAATACATCTAAATTGGAAAGGAAAAAGTTAAATCATCTTTATTTGAAGATGATATGACCTTATATTTGGAAAAAACCTAAAGACTCCACCAAAAAAAAAAAAAAAAAAAAAAAAAAAACAATAAATTCAATAAAGTTGCAGGAAACAAAATCAACATACAAAAGTAGTAGCATTTCTATATGCTAACAGTGAACCATCTGAGAAAGAAATCAAAAAAGTAATCTCATTTACCACAGCTACAAATAAAACAATATACCTCTGAATTAACCAAAGAAGTGAAAGATCACTATAAGAAAAACTTTAAAACTTTGAATCAAGAAATAGAGGAGATCATAAAACAATGGGAATATACTCCATATTCATAGATCGGAAGAATCAATATTGTTAAAATGTCCATACTACTCAAAGCAATCTATAGATTCAATGCTACCTCTATCAAAATACCAATGACATTCTTCACAGAAATGGAAAAAGAATCCCAAAACTTATATGAAACTGCACATGACCCAGAATAGCCAAAACTATCCTCAGCAAAAACAACACAACTGGAGAAATCATATTACCCGACTTCAAATTATACTACAAATACCCAATATGGCATGGTACTGGCATAAAAATAGACACATAGATCAGTGGAATGGAATAAAGAACACAGAGATAAATTCATACATCTACAGCGAACTCATTTTTGACAAACATGTCAAGAATATAGATTGGGTAAAAGGACATTCTCTTCAATAAATAGTGCTGGGAAGACTAGATATCCATATGCAAAAGAATGAAAGTAGACCCCTACCTCTCACCATATACAAAAATCAAATCAAAATGGATTAAAGTCTTAAATGTAAGCCCCCAGACTATAAAAATAATAAAAGAAAACATTGGGACAAATCTCCAGGATATTGAATTGGGTAAAGATTTATTAAGTAATACTCTACAAGCACAGGCAACCAAAGCAAAAATAGACAAACAGGATGACATCACGTTAAAAAGCTTCTGCACAGCAAATGATCAACAAAGTGAAGAGACAACCTACTGAATGGGAGAAAATATTTACAAACTACTTATATGACAAGGGATTAATAACCAGAATATATAAGGTGCTGAAACAACTCTATAGGAATAAATCTAATAATCTGATTTAAAAATGGGCAAAAGATCTGAATAGTCATTTCTCAAAAGAAGACATACACATGGCAAACAGGCATATGAAAAGGTGCCAAACATCATTAATCATCCAAAATCAAAACAAAAACTTCAATGAGATATCATCTCACCCCAGTTAAAATGGCTTTTATCCAATAGTCAGGCAACAACAAACGCTGTCAAGAATGGAGAGAATAGGGAACCCTCGTACACTGTTGGTGGGAATGGAAATTAGTACAATCACTATGGAGAACACTTTGGAGGTTCCTCAGAAAGAATAAAAATAGGGCTACCTTATGATCCAGCAATCCTACCCCTAGGTATATACACAAAAGAATGGAAATCAGTGTATCAAGGTTTCCATGTTTATTGCAGCACTATTCATAATAGTCAAGCTTTGGAAGCAACCTAAGTCTCCATCAACAGATAAATGGATAAAGAAAATATGGCACATATAAACAATGGAGTACTGTGCAGCCATAAAAAAGGAATAAGATCCTGTAATTGGCAACAACATGGATGGAATTTGAGGTCATGATGTTAAGTGAAATAAGGCAGGCAGAGAAAGAAAAATTTTGCATGTTCTCACTTATTTGTGGGAGCTAAAAATCAAAACAGGTGAACTTATGGACATAGAGAGTAGAAGGATGGCTACCAGAGGCTGCAAAAGGTAATGGGGTCCTGGGTGGGTGGGAGTTGGGCATGGTTAACAGGTACAAAAAATAGTTTGAAAGAATGAATAAGACTTAGTATTTGCTAGTACTACAGGGTGACTGTAGTCAAAAATAATTAAGTTGCACATTTCAAAATAACTAAAAGAATACAATCTGATTGTTTATAATATAAAGAATAAATGCCTGAGGGGATGGCTACCCCATTTACTCTGATGTGACTATTATGCATTGCATGCCTGTAGAAAATATTTTATGTACCCCATAAATATATGTGTATCTACTGTGTACCCTCAAACACTTAAAAACATGGGAAAAATTCCATGCAGATGCTTTTATATATATATGAAAGCTCTTGTCCCAGAGCCATTTATCGAATAATCTATCCTGTCTCTGTAATACCACTCTTCCATATATCATTTCTTTACCATGCTGAGTCTATATTACTCACATTTACATTCTGTCCAAGAGATACTATCAAAAAGTTGATACAAAGCCAGGCACAGTGTCTTACACCTGTAATACAAGCACTTTGGGAGGCCAAGGCAGGTGGATCTCTTGAACCCAGAAGTTTGTGACCAGCCTGGGCAACATGGTAAAACCATGTCTCTACAAAAAATAAGAAAACTAGCCAGGCATGGTGGTGCATGCCTGTAGTCCCAGTTACTCGGGAGGCTGAGGTGGGAGAATCACTTGAACCCAGGTGATCAAGACAGCAGTGAGCCCTGACAGCATCACTTTACTCCAGCCTGGGTGACAGAGTGAGATACTATCTTAAAAAAAAAAAAAAATCAATACAACTAGAAATAGAGATGTAACTATATGTCAAGTAAGAAGGGTCAAAACACCAGAGTGCAATGCAGTAAGACTAGGCATTTGAGGTCTTTAAAGTTGCAGTTTGAGAGACACAGAGTTGGCTAAGAGCCAAATTCTTTTCCAAAGAGAGGAAGGAGAGTAGGAATTTTTCAAAGGATGCCGAGAGTGATTGCACAAGTTGTTTTGAAAGAATTATCATTGGTGGAGGTGGCTGGCTTAGTACATGAGTCCATGGTACATTGGTTGTTGCTATGCAGGAGTTGCAGTGCTGGTGAAATTCAGCTACTTTCTAAGATGTGGGCATTGTAGTTTAGCCCAGTTCAAAGGTTCAAGGCAAGTCCCTGTTCCTTTTTTTTTTTCTGCAGGATTGCATGTTGTGTAGGTAGTAATAGAGTGGCTTCTTGATTCCATTTTAGAGCTCTGAACCAAGTGATACTGTTTTATATATCACATTTCACATTTCTTCATTTTGATAAAGATGTGATGTGAAGAAGCATTGCTGATAAACATCAGTTGGTCAGCCAAAGATTTGTTATCTTTTCCTCTTGGAGGTAGAAATGCGTTTCTAGAGTGTCATGTTCCACTCTAAAGGTGTTTCTAGAGTTTGGGTTATTGAAAGTCAGTGTGCGTCCAAGCCATTAGAGATTAGTCTAATTCAAGTAACAAAAAAGCCTTTCTAATAAGGAGGTCTGCATTAGTCTATGGTGATTAGCTGTATGTCAGGAGAAGAGTATATTTGATTAACCATGTCTGTAGGTCATTACTCAATTTTCTTTTCTGAAATAGATTGTGAGATTTCAGGGATAGGATAAAAGGCAAGTTTACCAGGCATGTTGGGGCACACCTGTAATTCTAGCTACTAGGAAGGAAATTCTAGAGAGAGTACCTCCTTGGCCATGCAGTGGGAGGAACAAGACAAGGTTAGATGGACTTTGATTCTGAGGACGTATAAAATTGCTAGCCTAACATCCTATTTCTGATGCCTTTCAATTTTCAAAAGTACTCAGCGTGCCAAAGTGCCATATTTTGGAAAATCATTTTCTGCAGCCCAACATTCTCCTTCCTGAAACTTCCCTAGACGTTTTACACACTGAAAACTGAGTTGGTGGCTGTGGAGAGAAAAACTGAGTTTGTAGCTGAGTGGCTAGGGATACCATTAAACTGATCTCCCATTTCTGGGAATAGGCCAGTGAATTAAATAGCTGTGTCTCATTTCAGGAAATGGTGTTGCAGTCAGGCTCTCAAACTGAAGAAGAAGAAAGGTTAATGTTTGAAACACTTTTTTTTTTTTTTGAAACGGAGTCTGGCTCTGTTGCCCAGGCTGGAATGCAGTCCATCTCGGCTCACTGCAAGCTCCGCCTCCCTGGTTCATGCCATTCTCCTGCCTCAGCCTCCGGAGTAGCTGGGACTACAGGCGCCCGCCACCACGCCCGGCTCATTTTTTGTATTTTTAGTAGAGACGGGGTTTCACTGTGTTAGCCAGGATGGTCTTGATCTCCTGACCTCGTGATCCGCCCACCTCGGCCTCCCAAATGTTTGGAACACTTTTTAAGTCAGTTTCTTTAGAGTTTGGGGGTCAATCAGTTGAAGTGCTAGACGTTAGACTCAAACCATCTTCAGTTAAAGTGGAAGTAGGCAGTGGCAATCTGACATATTTTTCTGGTCTGTACTTTGTATATCACAAGGTTGTTTATATATGAGCTTCAGCTTGCAGGGCCTCAGGAACAAGCTGCAGTTTCACTGAGTCCAAGTCAGAAAAATGGAAAAATATGAAAATGTTAGTTTGGAGATCTGTAGCCAGGAAAAAATTCAGAATTCGGTACAAATTGTTGTAATCAAATAATAAAAACTCACAAAGGACAAGGCTAGAGTCTAATAATGTGTACTATAGATTTCTTCTGAAAAATATCTCTCTCTTTAGTCTCCCATTTCTACCAAAGCTAAAACACAGGAGGACCAATTTATTTGCGAAATAACTTTTAGTATACTTTGCCTGATTGTTTGCAGTAAGAATAGTGATTGGCCATATAGGCTATTTTTAAGTTGGCCTTGCTGGAACTTTTAAATAAGAAATCCCAGAATAGAGTTTTAAAAGCTTCTTGAGGCTAGGACACTAAGCGAAGGATTCATGTTCAGACTGGGCTTGTAATACCTGTGTGAATTTCTCTCTTCTTGAGGTCCCCAAAATATCTGAGGTAGCTTATTTCTGTCAGAAATTGACAACTTTTACTTACCACAAGGTCAGGAACCCTGTAAGGGAACAGTGTAGATAAGGTACCCAGCCAGTCTTTTTCCAAGTATGTCAGCTTTAAAGTAAACTGCAATTCCTCAAAGCAGCCTAGTCACATTTGAAAATATGACACAAAATTACCAAAGCTTTTGTAACATAACCAGTGTTTTCATTTGTGTCCTGTTAAAGAAGAAAACATTCCTATGAGATAAATGTTTCCATTTTCTTACAAAACTATATTTCACCCAATTACTATAAGCTATGAATAGCTTAAGAGGGAAAAAGATGTTTCTTGATTATAGAAAACAAAACAGATAAAGAATCATCCATGTTGAAGCAAAAAGTCATGAAAAATCATTTCAGCCCTTCATCACTTTAGTCTCATGTTCTTGTTCTACTTGATGTTAGGTTAGCAATTTTCTAATTTTATGTCTAATTTTTCATTGGAGGTTTCTTTTTAACTTTCTACCCCCCAGTGCAATTGTGTAATCTCAAAGTCATATGCAGAGGACTGTATTTCAGATTACATATCAATCTTTTCCATGAACTTCCTTGAAGACACATCACTTTAGAAGTAAATAAGAACTTTTAGAAAAAGAGCATCAGAATTAAGCAATTTACTGAATATGCCAAGATATATAATACTTTTAGTAATCTCATAGAATTTTGGAATACATTAATAACATATCCATAAGGATATAACTCAAAGAAAGTTAGACATCACTTTTTATTTGACAATGCTTCCCATATAATTTTAACATACCAAATAAGCCTAATATGTCTCTCTTGGACTTCCAGGGGCTCTTTTTGGAATGTTCAAATATTTAGTTCAAGCTTAAATAACACTTAATTTAGAATTTGAAATTTGATTTTGGGATGTTTGTCAAATATCAAAGGTTTAAAACACTTGATATCAAAATAAGATCACAAATCACTATAAAATATTAGTCATTCATTTAGTCAAAATGATAATTAAAAGATTTCAAAAAGTGAAAAAAAAACCCTTTACTATTTGATAAAGAGGAGATTAAGTTTTCCAAACAATCAAAAGACCTAATAAAGACAGCATGAGGCAAAGTCCTCCTCCTTTTTAACTGAAAAGGTGAACAAATATTTTACCATTTCTTGTTAGTGCTACATGAAAATCTTGTTCAAAAGAGAAAACCAAATTGTACTTTTCTTCAGTGTATTATTAACACTAAAGTTAATTTAATAAAATATTATAAACAAATCCATCCAATCTCAATCAGCTTTGACCACAGAAAAGATTTTCATGAACATTTTATAATCTCTCACAATTTTTCCAATTCTCTTTCTTTCCCCAATTTTTTATATCCATTCAGTTTTTCCTGTCATTCCTTTTTATCCTTTCAACTTAAAGGAGCCTTCAAATAACCTCTAAACTAGAAAAAAATACTTTTTCCTTTAACAAAAACCACATTCTCAAGTTGTATGTGTGTGTGTGTGTGTGTGTGTGTGTGTAGAGATGGGGTCTCCCTATGTTGCCCAGGCTAGTCATGAACTCCTGAGCTCAAGCAGTCCTCCTGTCTCAGCCTCCCAAAGTGCTGGGATTACAGGCATGAGCCACAGCATCTGGCTTCATGTTTTTCTTATAACCTTCCTCACCCCAAACACATCCTACATTCTTTGTACATTCTTTTTATAGAATCATTTCTCTTATGTCTAGTAGATTTAATTTCGTATATTATCTACAGTTTTAACTCTAGTAACCCCAATTTCGAATGAGAAAGTTAGGAAGTAAAGCAATTTTAATTGTTATGTATCAAATGCAAATCCCAGGACAAATGACAGAGCTGCAAAGACAGTTAATGGAGGATCTATCCCCTTCCAGCATGGCCAGGAGGCAAAGCTGGGCCAGGGAGGATGTATTGGGCTTGACTCTGCCCTGCAGCTAGTGGTCTACGTGCTGTGGAAGCCTTACCATAACCACCTGTCGAGACTCTGGAATCTAAAGGCTCGAAACCAAAGACATATGCTTAAAGACAAATCAAACAATTATCAAAAATATCACAGAAACAAGTTTTTTGACCTTAAAACATTTAGCAGAAACAACATACATTTGTTTGACCAGTAGATTAAGACAAAAAAGTCTAAAGTTCTGAAGACATTTCTATTTTATTTTATGGACAATGTAAAAATTTGCTTTTTATATCAAAGATTACTAAGTCATATGAATTTTAAAAACTTGGGATTATTTAATTTGTGAGTACTCATTTATTTATAAGTCAACTCAGTACCATGTAGACAATATACAAACACAGACATATACACATTTATACATAAAAAACAAACAGACATAAATAAAGATTTTATAACTTTTTTGCTAGGCTGTTTTATAAAGAAATACTTGAGACTGGGTAATTTATAAAGAAAAGAGATTTCATTGGCTCATGATTCTGCAGGCTGTATAGGAAACATAGTGCTGGCATGTGCTCAGCCTCTCATGAGGCCTCAGGAAGCTTTTACTCCTGGCAGAGAGCAAATGGGAGCAGGCATTTCACATGCCAAAGCAGGAGCCAGAGAGAGTAGGGGAGGTGCCACACACTTTAACCAACTAGATTACAGGAAAACTCAGTCACTCTCCTGAGGACAGCATCAAGCCATGAGAGATCTACCCCCATGACCCAAACACTTACCACCAGGCCCCAATTCCAACATTCGGGATTACAATTCAACATAAGATTTGGGTAGGGAAAATATGTAAGCTATGTTTCCTTTTATTTTAAAATTTTAGTCATGAGACAGATAAAACTCACTAGTTTAAAAGGACAGTTCGATTAATTTGTGCCTCTGTAAATGAAACAAGTTAAAGATTGTCTGGGCTGGGTGCAATGCCTCATGCAGGAGGGTCACTTGAAGCCAGGAGTTCAATACCAGCCTGGGCAACAAGGCAAGACCCTGTCTATACTAAAAAGTAAAAAATAAAGAAATTAGTTAGGTGTGGTGGTGTGTGCCTGGAGTCCCAGCTACTTGGGAAGCTGAGGTGGGAGGATTGTTTCAGCCCAGGAATTTGAGGTGACCCTGAGCTAGGATCATAACACCACTCCAGCCTGGGGGACAGATTGAGACCCTGTCTCTAACAAAATAAAAAATAACAAATATTTTTAAATAAAGTTTATTTGTCTCACATGGTTGAAGTCCTTATTGAGTTTTAGAGAAACCAGGGTTGCAAATTTACATCTCAAAGAATGAAGAGAGAATTTAAGCTTTTTGAAGAAAGAATTTGGGTATGTTAGAGGAAAATTAAAATGAATGCTAAGGTAACACAAAATCATTGAGAATCACCAGATGATTTTATAAGGAGACCAATTTTAGTTAGATAGGTGGCTTTTAGTTTAGTCTCCATTTTACAACTGGACCACTGACCTCAGGGTAGAGCCCATTAGTGAATAGGGCAAACAAAACATTTGTAGCTTTTGAGATCTTTTCACTTTTTTTTTTTTTCACTTTTTTTTTTTCACTTTTTTTTTTTCACTTTTTTTTTTTTTTTTTTTTTTTTTTTTGAGACAGAGTCTCACTCCTCGCCCAGGCTGGAGTGCAGTGATGCGATCTCGGCTCACTGCAAGCTACACCTCCCGAATAACCCAATTTTTTCACTGAATCCTGGGACCTAAAAAAAAAAAAAAGGAATGCCACAGGACCAAGCTATACAACACTTCCACACTGCAAAAGGTGACCCAATGTCAATCAGCCCACTCTGTGATCAGTTCGTCCCCCATGGGAGTCTTATCCCTTGATGATGGTGATGTAGCCATAGCCTCCAAGTTTCCAAACCTCACTTTTCTGATCTAAATGCACAAACAAATGAATAGCCCCATACAGAAATAACCGTTCATTGTAACTGCTCTCAGCCACCCCCAGAATTACAGCCTTTGCTAGTGATCCACTAGCTATGAGACACACAGAGATTAAGTTTTCTCTCATGGTACAAAGTAATTCCTGGTACCCCCAGAAATTAGATAGATCATAGAATTTAATGCAAAAGAGCAGAGCCTTAAAACTGAGAGGAACCTGTCCACAACTCTTGGGGATCCATGAGAAAAATATATGACCCCAAAAAGGGGATGTGTGGGACTTTTTCTGTGTTCCATAAGGGGTCTTAGAGCTACTAGAAGTCCTTTCTAGATTTCTTTATGTGGAATTGAAGATGGCAAAAAAGAAAGAGGAGTAGAAGTGAAAGAAAATGAAAGAACAAGTCTTAGATGTACCAATTTGGAGATTTTAAGCTTTCCAGAAGGGACAATGAAGTTTTACATTTTTCTTAGAAAAAATCATGGGAAAAAGAAAAAAAAAAAAAAGGAAACGGAATAACCAATCATATAATTAAAAGACGGTTTCAAATGACTGAAAAGTAAATCCCACTAGCAGAATCCAAAAGAGAAAAAGTAGAAAGAACCTTTATTTTTTAAAAAAAGTATTATAGTCTGAATATCAGCCTTTAATTAAGCTGACTTCTGACCATAGAGCTTTTTTTTTTTTTTTTTTTAAATTAAATCTCTCCTGATCAGATTTTAGTTGGGACACACAGTCAATATTCTTGGCTTTCAAACTTCCCCCCTGAAGTTATCTTTCAAATAACTCACCAAAACCAAAACTTCTTAACCAAGATTATGACTTAACTAACAATGCATGAGACATCTCCAAAGAGGTGCAAAGCAGTCCTCATAAGATCCAGAAGCATCTCAAAGGCAGCTAAAGAAAGTTCAGTCACAAATAAAGTACAACCCATATTTCTTTCCTGCCAAATTATCTAGGATCTCAGCTTCTCAGCTGACCATCTACACACAAAAGTCAACCATCCCATGTGCCCCATAGATAACAGATTTTAAAAGTCAGTTAGTGTCTGTTTTGCATTGCTATAAAGGAATACCTGAGATTAGGTAATTCATAAAGAAAAGAAGTTTATTTAGCTCACGGTTCTGTAGGCTGTACAAGAAGCATGGCACCAGCATCTGCTTCTGGTAAGAACCTCAGGAAGCTTCCAATTATGGTGGAAGGTGAAGGGGGAACAGGCGTGTCACATGATGAAATAGGGAGCAAGAGAGGGGAGGTGTGCCACACTCTTTTAAACAACTAGCTCTCACGTAGACTAATACAATGTGAAGTCACTCATAATTGTGAAGACACACCAAGCCATTCATGAGGGATCTGCCTTTATGATCCAAATACCTCCCACCAGGATCTAGCTCCATATTGGGGATCAAATTTTAAAATATATTTGGAGGGAACAAATACCAAAACCATATCAGTTGGTAAGACAGAAAATCAAAAGTTGCCCATAGAAGGAAAAAGGATCAATAACAAATTAGTACCCCAAAATGTTGAGTCACACTAATATCAAATGAGTTTTTAAGTAAATGTTTCTTCTGATTTAAAAGACTTAAATCAGCAGGGAATGGTTTCCTGATTGGGAATTAAACCAGGGCAAAAGCAGTAAAAGTGCCAAATCCTGGCCCCTAGATCCTAGGGTGGAGTGCCTGTTCTATGTAAATCCCACAGGGAATCCAAAGCAGGCAGTTTGAGCATACAAAGGATTTTAACTTTGTTTTAGATTAGATCTTTGCTCTTTAATTTTGTCAGAATTTGTAAGGCTAGCCATGACATTATTGTGCATCTTAATTTTTTTTAATCCTCCCATAAGTACAAATAATTGTTTAGAATGAGAAATCTCTAAACTATTTTTCAAATAAAGGAGTCTTTTTAATTTAAAGGATTCATCTTTTGACCACTGATGATTAGAATTTCTAATGATGTTCCTATTCCAATAGTGACTCCCTCCAACAAGCCTCTCCATGGAGCCCAGGAGATAATTTTTCCAGTTTAGAATAGATTTTTACAACATAAGCAAGAGAATGCAGAGGGTAGTAGTGGGATGGAGGTTTGCTAGGAGCAGGAGGCAACACAGGCCAAAGACAAACAGAGGCATGCACAATTCCGGATTTGTTTTATTATTATTAATAGAAGCTTCTACTTTTTATTCCCCCGTTTAGGGTCTTTGAGCTCATTTGGTATTGTTACCTCTTAGGGACACCAGTTTACATTCCTGGAGTATTTTAGCTGCCTCAAGATACCGAATTAAAGTAGATGTCCCATTTTGACTGTTTAATATTTTAATATTTCTTTTTAGCCCTTCTAATTGTCCATGGAGGAAAACAAGTTCAGGAGATCAAAAAATCCTCAGGTTGGCCATTATGATTCCAAATAATTTTTAGTAATGTTGATCCATCAAGAAAGAAGTTTATAAAATGAAGGACCATAAATTTTTTTGTACGAAAACCCAGCAGGGCCTCCAAAAGGGAATGACATAACCGATACCCTTAGAAGCAAACGTCTCTATGAGCAGTCACCAAAAACGGAAAATTTCCTTTGTCGACAGCCAGCAACAAAAGACAGGGCTGAACTTAACCGAGGAGGGAGGTTCAGGGGCACGAGAAGACTCACCAATAAGGTCCTGGGCTGTTGGGGAGACGATGGAACACAAAGGGATCCTACAGGTACCATGCTTGAATCCATGGCAGTGCCAGAATGCAGGGGAAAGTTGCTTTGTACCCCACTCTATTCTGACACCATTTAATGTCAACCAAGAAGAGGCAAAAGACCAGACAGCAAAGCAGTAAGACAAAGTGTTTATTGGGGTCTTAGGAATTGCAATTCAGGAGACACAGATTGGGCTAGAAATGAAATTGTATTCCAAAGGGAAAAGGAGAGTAGAGATTTTTAAAAGAATGCTGATTGTGCAAGTTGTTTTGAAAGAATTATCATTGGTGCAGGTGGCTGGCTTGCTACATGAGTCCATAGTTCATTGGTTGTTGCTGTCCAGGAGTTGTAGTGCTGGTGAAATTCGGCTGTTTTCCAAGATGTTGTGGTCATTGCAGTTTGGCCCAGTTCAAAAGTTCAAGGCAAGTTTCTGTTTTGTTTTTGTTTTTTTGCAAGGTTGCAAGCTGTGCAGGTAGTCCTTCTTTTTTTTTTTTTTTAATTATACTTTAAGTTCTAGGGTACATGTGCATAACGTGCAGGTTTGTTACATATGTATATTTGTGCCATGTTGGTGTGCTGCACCCATCAACTCGTCAGCACCCATCAATTCATCATTTATATCATGTATAACTCCCCAATGCAATCCCTCCCTCCTCCCCCCTCCCCATGATAGGCCCCGGTGTGTGATGTTCCCCTTCCGGAGTCCAAGTGATCTCATTGTTCAGTTCCCACCTATGAGTGAGAACATGCGGTGTTTGGTTTTCTCTTCTTGTGATAGTTTGCTAAGAATGATGGTTTCCAGCTGCATCCATGTCCCTACAAAGGACGCAAACTCATCCTTTTTTATGGCTGCATAGTATTCCATGGTGTATATGTGCCACATTTTCTTAATCCAGTCTGTCACAGATGGACATTTGGGTTGATTCCAAGTCTTTGCTATTGTGAATAGTGCTGCAAAAAACATACGTGTGCATGTGTCTTTGTAGTAGAATAATTTATAATCCTTTGGGTATATACCCAGTAGTGGGATGGCTGGGTCATATGGTACATCGAGTTCTAGATCCTTGAGGAATTGCCATACTGTTTTCCATAATGGTTGAACTAGTTTACAATCCCACCAACAGTGTAAAAGTGTTCCTATTTCTCCACATCCTCTCCAACACCTGTTGTTTCCTGATTTTTTTAATGATTGCCATTCTAACTGGTGTGAGATGGTATCTCATTGTGGTTTTGATTTGCATTTCTCTGATGGCCAGTGATGATGAACATTTTTTCATGTGTCTGTTGGCTGTATGAATGTCTTCTTTTGAGAAATGTCTGTTCATATCCTTTGCCCACTTTTTGATGGGGTTGTTTGTTTTTTTTCTTGTATATTAGTTTGAGTTCTTTGTAGATTCTGGATATTAGCCCTTTGTCAGATGAGTAGATTGCAAAAATTTTCTCCCATTCTGTAGGTTGCCTGTTCACTCTGACGGTAGTTTCTTTTGCTGTGCAGAAGCTCTTTAGTTTAATTAGATCCCATTTGTCAATTTTTGCTTTTGCTGCCGTTGCTTTTGGTGTTTTAGACATGAAGTCCTTGCCCATGCCTATGTCCTGAATGGTACTACCTAGATTTTCTTCTAGGGTTTTTATGGTATTAGGTCTAACATTTAAGTCTCTAATCCATCTTGAATTAATCTTCGTATAAGGAGTAAGGAAAGGATCCAGTTTCAGCTTTCTACTTATGGCTAGCCAATTTTCCCATCACCATTTATTAAATAGGGAATCCTTTCCCCATTTCTTGTTTCTCTCAGGTTTGTCAAAGATCAGATGGCTGTAGATGTGTGGTATTATTTCTGAGGACTCTGTTCTGTTCCATTGGTCTATAGCTCTGTTTTGGTACCAGTACCATGCTGTTTTGGTTACTGTAGCCTTGTAGTATAGTTTGAAGTCAGGTAGCGTGACAGTAGTCCTTCTTAGAATGGCTTTCTGACTCCATTTTAGAGCTCTGAAGCAGAGTGACACCATTTTGTATATCACATTTCACAAGTATTTAAAGTTACCTAGGCAACCAGAGGAGAATTAAAAATAACAAAGATCAAAAATCAGGAAGATGAGAGAGGACCAGAGGGATCGTGTGAATTAAGTGCTTGTTTTTCATGTCAGGACTCTGAGAGTCTCAACAGATACAAATCATGAAATAGTGGTCTAAGCACGTCATCCATACTTAGAGAGCTCAAAGTGCAAAACAGTAAAAATTGACTGCTTTAGAACAGTGGGTTCAGGGTTGGGGAACAGTGAGGTTGGAGAGAGTCTGGGCCTTTCATCATAGGATTTTCTGTACCTTTTGGTACCATTTGCATTCATTACTTTGATAAAGTAAAAATTAGGACAGGGAAAGCAGCAGTTTGTTATGTGTTGAATAAGCTGTATTAGTCTGTTCTCATGCTGATAATAAAGACATACCTGAGACTGGGTAATTTATAAAGGAAAAAGGTTTAATTGACTCACAGTTCAGCATGGCTGGGAAGACCTCAGGAAATTTACAGTCATGGAGGAAGGGGAAATAAACATGTCATTCTTCACAAGATGGCAAGAAGTTGAAGTGCTGAGCAAAAGCGGGGGAAAACCCCTTGTAAAATCATCAGATCTTGTGAGAACTCACTATCACGAGAACAACATGGGGGTAAAAACCCCCATGATTCAATTACCTACCACTGGGTCCTTCCCACGATGGGGATTATGGGAACTACAATTCAAAATGAGATTTGGGTGGGGACACAGCCAAACCATATCATAAGCCAATATGTCTGAATTACCGTAATTCACTCTAAACTGATTGTGAAGAGAAGTAAATTTGATTACTTTTTAAATATTAAAATACAAATTATTTTTATAAATACTAGATTGTAATTAGACTTAGAAGTTTTATTATGCTAATGGATTGGATATTTATACAAATGACATTTCTTTATATTGTATTTTATATGCTAAAACTGGTTTCATCTGAAGAGATCTTTACTTATTAGAAGGAGATATTATTCTATTAGGTGGCTGGTATTTTCAA
Organism: Rhinopithecus roxellana; assembly: GCF_007565055.1. Taxonomy (NCBI): domain Eukaryota; kingdom Metazoa; phylum Chordata; class Mammalia; order Primates; family Cercopithecidae; genus Rhinopithecus; species Rhinopithecus roxellana. The sequence continues at coordinate 133,998,373 of NC_044555.1, read as the reverse complement.
CCTTTACATTAAATAAGGGTGGCTCTCTGACAAGATTAAACAAGATTAAACAAAAACTGGACATTTTTGTGACAATTAAGTGTGGTAAAATATATACCCTTGAGTTAATATGTTTATACCAAACTTAGAACACATCCATTTAAGAATCTGGCTTGATAGAATCATAATTATGCAAAATCTTTTGCTTTCTACTTTTGCACCTGAAAACTTAAAATTATGCTTATAATTAACAAATGATTCAAGTACTAGTTATTCTTCCCTTTGCCTGTGTATGTCCTTTTCCTCCCTTCTTCTCCTTCCTCTCTCCCTACTTCCATCCTTTGTCTGTAAATGAAAATTAATATATTCAATTTCCAAAAGAAAACACCAAAGCAAAAACTCAAACTAATCTGAGTCCCACACAAACTCATTGTTTGCCAATAGTAATTGAAAACATTTTTCTCTTTAATTCTGAAAATATGCTCTAAGGAGAATATATGTATACATACAGACTATAAAGAGTAAATTAAAATGATTACAAATTAATGTTTAAAAACTTTAAGAGATTGGAAATTATTTGTGAAATTTATTTTTTGATAATTTTTCTTTTTATTTTACTTTAGGTTCTGGGATACATGTGCAGAACATGCAGGTTTGTTACATGGGTGTACATGTGCCATGGTGGTTTGCTGTACCCATCAACCCGTCATCTAGGTTTCAAGCCCAGCATGCATTAGGTATTTGTCCTAAAGCTATCCCTCCCCTTGTCCCCCTTTTTTGATAAATTTTAATTTTTTTTCCCATTTTTAATTTTGTGAGTACATAATAGGTGTATATATTTGTGGAATACATCAGATGTTTTGATACAGGTATGCAATGTGAAATAATCACATCATGGAGAATGGGTTATCCATCCCCTCAAGCATTTACCCTTTGTGTTACAAGCAATCCAATTACACTCTATTAGTTGCTTTGAAATGTACAGTTATTATTGACTATAGTCACCTTGTTGTGGGATCAAACGGTATGTCTTATTCATTCTTTCACTTAGCATAATTATCTCCAGTTCCATCCATGTTGTCGCAGATGACAGAATCTCATTCTGGCTGTTTCTGGCTGAGCAGTATTCCATACTCCATTGTGTATGAGTAGCACATTTTCTTTAAGCATTCATCTGTTAATGGACACTTAGGTTGCTTTCAAATCTTAGCTATTGTGAACGGTACTGAAACAAACATGGGAGTGAAGATGTCTCTTCAATATACTGATTTATTTCTTTTGGGTATATACCCAGCAATGGAATTGTTGGATCATACAATAGCTCAATTTTTAGTTTGTCGAGGAACCTCCAAACTGTTCTCCATAGTAGTTGTAGTAATCTCCATTCTCAAAAACAGTGTACAACTGTTTTCTTTTCTCCACATCCTCTCCAGAATTTGCTATTGCCTGTTTTTTGGATTTAAGCTATTTTAACTGGCATGAGATGATATCTTGTTGTAGTTTTGATTTACATTTCTCTGATTATCAATGATGTTGAACACCTTTTTATATTCCTGTTTGCCATTCAGATGTCTTCTTTCGAGAAATGTCTGTTCAAATCTTTTGCCTATCTTTTAATTTGATTATTAGATTTCTTCCTATACAGCTGTTTGTGTTCTTTATACATTGTTGTTATGAATCCCTTGTCAGATGAGTAGTTTGCAAATATTTTCTCCTGTTCTGTGGGTTATCTCTTCACTTTGTTGATTGTATCCTTTGCTGTGTAGAAGCTTTATAATTTGATAAGATCCCATTTGTTCATTTTGCTTTGGCTGCCTGTGTTTATGGGGTACTTCTCAAGAAATTTTTGACCAGACCAACGTCTTGGAGATTTTGCTCAGTGTTTTCTTGTCATAGTTTCATTGTTTGATGTCTTAGATTTTAGTCTTTAATCCATTTTGATTTGATTTTTGAATGTGGCAAGAGATAGAATGTGGCAAGAGATAGACTATCTATCTATCTAGAAGAATGAAGGATATTCATTCTTCTGCAGATGGATATCCAGTTTTCCCAGCACCATTTATTGAAGAAACTGTCTCTTCCCCAGTATATGTTCTTGGCACCTTTGTTGCAAATGAGTAAGTGTGTAAATTTGTTTCTAGGTTCTCTAGTCTGTTCTATTGTTCTATGTGTTTGATTTTATGCTGATACCATGCTGTTTTGGTTACTACAGCTCTGTAGTATAATTTGAAGTCAAATAAAGTGATACCTGCAGTTTTGTTCTTTCTGCTTAGGATAGTTTTGGCTATTCTGGGTCTTTTGTGGTTCCATATAAATCTTAGGATTGTTTTTTTCTATCTCTGGGAAGAATGTCATTGGTGTTTTGATAGGGATTTCATTGAATCTGTAAATTGCCTTGGGTAATATGGGCATTTTAACAATATTGATTCTTCCAATCCATGAACGTGGACATTTTTTCAATGTTTTGGTGTCTGCTTCAATTTCTTTCATCAATGTTTTATAGTTTTCATTGTAGAGATCATGCATGTTTTGATTAATTCCTAGGTATTTAATTTTATTTGTGGCTATTGTAAATGGGATTACTTTTTTATTTCTTTTCCAGTTTGTTCCCTGTTGGCATGTAGAAATACTACTGATTTGTGTATGTTGATATGTATTCTGCAACTTTACTGAATTTATCCCTTCTCATAGTTTTTTGTTACAGTCTTTAGGTTTCTCCAAATATAAGATCATATCATCTGCAAATAAGGATTATTTGACTTCTCCCTTTCCAATTTGGATGCCCTTTATGTGTTCTCTCAGATTGCTCTAGCTGGGACTTCCAGTACCATGTGGAATAACAGTGGTGAAAGTAGGCATTCTTGTGTTCCAGACCTGAGAGGCAAGGCATTCAGTTTTTCCCCATTCAGTATGATACTAGTTATGGGTCTGTTGTAGATGGCTTTTATTATGTAGAGGTATGTTCCTACTATCCACAGCTTTTTGAGAGTTTTTATCATGAAGGGATGCTGAATTTTATCAAATGTTTTTTCAGCATCAATCAAAATGATCATATGGTTTCCATCATTAATTCTCTTTATATGATGTATCATACTGATTTGCATATGTTGAACCATCCTTGCATCCCAGGGCTTTGTTGTGATGAAGGATTGTTTTAATTTATTATTAAATTTGGTTATCTAGTATTTTGTCAGGATTTTTGTATCAATATTCCTCAGAGATATTGACCTGTACTTTTCATTTTCATGTGTGTTTGTCTGGTTTTGGCATCAGGGTAATACTGGCCTCATAGAATGTGTTTGGGACTATTCCCTCCGCCTGTATTTTTCAGAATAGTTTGAGTAGGATTGGTATTAGTCCTTCTTGAAATGTTTGGTGGAATTCAACAGCAAAGTCATTGGGTTCCAGGCTTTTCTTTATTGTGATAATTTTTATTACCACTTTGATCTCATTACTTGTTATTGGTCTGTCCAGGTCTTGGATTTCTTCAGGAGTCAATCTTGGTAGGTTGTATGTGTCTAGATATTTGTCTATTTCTCCTAGATTTTCCAGTTTATTGGCATATATTTGCTAATAGTAGCCATCCTTTGAATTTCAGCAGTATCAGTTTTCATGTCTCCTTTTTCGTCTCTGTTTCTGTTTATTTGAGCCTCTCTCTTCTTTTTTTCAGTTAGTCTTGTTAAAGGTTTGTCAATTTTTTTAACTTTTCCAAAACCATCTTTTTGTTTCATTGATCTCTTTTATTGTTTTCTTCATTCCAAATACATGTATTTTTGCTCTGATCTTGATTATTTCTTTTCTTCTACTAATTTTGGGTTTGGTTTGATCTTGCTTTTCTAGGTCTTTAAGATGTATCGTTAGATTGTTTATTTGAACTTCTTCCTCTTCTTTTGATGTGGGCACTTATAGTGAAAACTTCCCTTTTAGTACTGCTTTTGGTATATCCCATAGGTTTTGGTATGTCATGTTTCCTTTACCATTTCTTTCAAGAAATTTTTCAACTTTCTTCTTAATTTCTTTATTGACCCAGTGGTCACTCAGGAGCATATTGTTTAATTTCCATGTATTTGTATAGTTTCCTAAATTCCTATTAATTTCTAGTTTTATTCCATTGTGGTCAGAAAAGATGTCTGATATTATTTCAATTATTTTGAATGTTTTAAGACTTGTTTTGTGACCTAACATATATTCTATCCTTGAGAATGGTCGATGTGTTGAGGAGAAGAGTGTGCATTCTGCAGCTCTTGGGTGAAATGTTCTGTAAATATCTATTAGATCCATTTATTCTATAGGTCAGATTAAGTCCAATGTTTCTTTGTTGATTTTCTGTCTGGAAGATCTGTCCAATGCTGAAAGTGGAGTCTTGAAGTTGCAATCTATTATTGCAGAGGGGTCCATCTCTCTCTCTTTAGCTCTAATAATATTTCCTTTATATATCAGGGTGCTCCAGTGTTGGGTGCATATATACTTATAATTGTTATATCCTCTTGTTGAATTGACCACTTTATCATTATACAGTGACCTTCTTTGTCTCTTCTTACACTTTTTGTATTAAAATCTTGAAATCCATTTTGTCTGATATAATATAGGTACTCCTGCTCCTTTTTGGTTTCCATTGGCATGGAATATCTTTTTCCATCCTTTTATTTTCAGTCTATATGTGTCTTTATAGGTGAAATATGTTACTTGTAGGCAACAGATCAATGGGTATTGTTTTGTTCATCCATTCAGCCGGTCTGTCTTTTGATTGGAGAGTTTAGTTCATTTACATTAGATGTTACAATTGGTAAGTAAGCACATAATCCTGCTATTTCATCATTTGTTTTCTGGTTGTTTTGTAGTCTTCTCTTTATTCTTTCTTTCCTCCATGTCTTCCTCTAGTGAAGGTGATTTTCTCTGGTGATATGATTTAGTTTCTTGCTTTTTATTTTCCTTGCTTCCATTGTATGATTTTTGGTTTGAGGTTAGCACGAGGCTTGCAAATGCTGTCTTATAAGCCACTATTTTAACCTGATAACAACATAACACTATTTGCATAAACAATCAAACAAGCAAAAATACAACTAATAGAAACTCCATGTCTTAACTTTGTCCCCGTTTTCTTTACACTTTTCTTTTGTTTCCATTTACATCTTCTTTTACTATGTTTTGAAAAGTTGTATTTATTATTTTTGATTGGGATATCACATAATCTTTCTACTTAGAATTAGAGTAGTTTACACACCACAGTTACAGTGTTATAATATTTTATGTTTTTCTGTTTACTTACTATTACCAGGAAGTTTTATACTTCAGATAACTTATTGTGCATTAATATCCTTTTATTTCTCATTGAAGTACTCCCTCTGGCATTTATTGTAAAATAAGTTTGATGTTGATTAAGTCCCTCAGGGTTTCTTTGTCTGGGAAAATCTTTATTTCTCCTTCAGGTTTGAAGGATTTTTTTTTGCCGAATATACTATTATAAGGTAAAATATTTTTTCCTTCAGAACTTTAAATATGTCATGCCACTCTCTCCTGTCCTGTAAGGTTTCCACTGAAAAGTCTGCTGCCAGGCATATTGGAGCTCCATTTTATGTTATCTGTTTCTTTCCTCTTGCTACTTTTAGGATTTTTTTTTGGGGGGGGGGGGGTGGGGGATGGAGCCTTACTCTGTCACCCAGGCTGGAGTGCAGTAGCACGATCTCTCACCCACCTCGACCTTTGGTGTAGCTGGGACCACGCGGAACTCCTTCTGTATTTTTTTCAGCCCCACTTTCAGTTCGCTTCTGCCGTCCTTTTTTTTTTTTTTTTTTTTTTTTTGTTTGTTTTGTTTTGTTTTTTTTTTTTTTGAAACGGAGTCTGGCTCTGTCGCCCAGGCTGGAGCGCAGTGGCCGGATCTCAGCTCACTGCACTGCAAACTCCGCCTCCCAGGTTCACGCCATTCTCCTGCCTCAGCCTCCTGAGTAGCTGGGATTACAGGCGCCCGCCACCTCGCCCGGCTAGTTTTTTGTATTTTTTAGTGGAGACGGGGTTTCACCGTGTTAGCCAGCATGGTCTCGATCTCCTGACCTCGTGATCCACCCGTCTCGGCCTCCCAAAGTGCTGGGATTACAGGCTTGAGCCACCGCACCCGGCCTTCTGCCGTACTTTTTTTTATTTTTTATTTTATTTTATTTTTTATTATACTTTAAGTTCTAGGGTACATGTGCATAACGTGCAGGTTTGTTACATATGTATACTCGTGCCATGTTGGTGTGCTGCACCCATCAGCTCGTCAGCACCCATCAATTCGTCATTTATATCAGGTATAACTCCCAATGCAAACCCTCCCCCCTCCCCCCCCATGATAGGCCCTGATGTGTGATGTTCCCCTTCCTGAGTCCAAGTGATGTCATTAAGAGAGAGTCACTGTAGCCTTTGGTAATACTTCCTCCACTGCAAGCTCTGCCTCCTGGGTTCACACCATTCTCCTGTCTCAGCCTCCTGAGCCTCAGCCTCCTGAGTAGCTGGGACTACAGGCGCCTGCCACCACACCCAGCTAATTTTTTGTATTTTTAGTAGAGATGGTGTTTCACTGCGTTAGCAAGGATAGTCTCAATCTCCTGACCTTGTGATCTGCCCACCTTGGCCTCCCAAAGTGCTGGGATTGGATCTTTTCCTTATCTCTGATCTTTGGGAGTTTGATTATTAAGTGTTTTCAGATAGTTTTCTTTGGGTTACATCTATTTGGTGTTCTATAACTTTCTTGTATTTGGAGATTGATATCTTTCTTTATGTTTGGAAAGTTCTTGGTTATTACTCTTTGAATAACGTTTCTGTACCTATCTCTTTCTATACCTCCTTTTTAAGGCAAATAACTGTTAGATTTATCCTTGTAAGACTATTTGCTTCATTGTTTTTCATTCTTTTTTCTTTTGTCTGGTCTTATTGTGTATTTTCAAATAGCCTGTCCTCATGGTCATTAATTCTTTATTGTGTTTCATCAACTCTGCTTCTCAAAGACTATATTCATTGCATTATTCATCTCCAGAATTTCTGCTTTATTCTTTTAAATTATTTCAATCTCTTTGTTAAATTTATCTAATGGAATTCTGAATTTCTTCTCTGTGTTATCTTGAATTTATTTTAGTTTCTTCAAGAGACCTATTTTGAATTCTTCATCTGAAAGGTCACATATCTCTGTTTCTCCAGGATTGGTCCCTGGCGCCTTGTTTAGTTCATTTGTTGAGGTTATGTTTCCCTTTTTGGTGCTGATGCTAGTAGATGTTCTTCAGTGTCTGGGCATTAAAGAATTAGGTATTTATCGTAGTCTTTGCTGTCTGGGCATATGTGTACCTGTCCTTCTTGAGAAGTCTTTCCACATATTTGAAAGAATTTGGGTGTTGTGATCTAAGCAGTATCTACTTTAGGAGGCACCCCAAACCCAGTAATGCTGTGGTTGTTTCAGACTTGTAGAGATACCACCTTAATGGTCTTAGATAAGATTCAAGAGAATTCTCTGGATTACCCAGCAGAGCCTCTTGTTCTCTTCCCTTACTTTCTCCCAAACAGAGTCTCTCTCTCTGTTCTGAGCCACTTGAAGCTGGGGGTGGAGTGCTACAAGTACCCCTGTGGCCACCACCACTATGACTATGCTGGATCAGGCCTGAAGCCAGCACAGCACTGGGTCTCACCAAAGGCCTGCTGTAAGCACTCCCTGGCTACTGCCTATTTTTGCTGAAGGCCCTGCGGTTCTACAATCAGCTGATGAAAAAGTCGGCTACACCTGTGTACTTCCATTCAGGGCAGGGAGTTCCTCCAGGCCCTGAGTGGTTCCAGAGGTGCTATGTGGGAGACAAGGACTAGAGTCAAAAACCTTAGAGTTCTACCTGGCGTTCCATTGTACTGTGTCTGAGCTGGCACTCAAACCACAAGATGCAGTCCTTCCCACTGTTCCCTCCTCTTTCCAGAAGCAGAGAAGCCTCACCCCATAGGCACCACCATAGGCCATGGGGAGTTTTGCCAGACTACTGCCGATATTCCCTTAAGGCCCAAGCTTGTGGTGAATGTTGCATGACTTGGGACTCACTATTCAGGGCGGTGAATGTTGCGTGACCTGGGACTCACTATTCTGGGCGATGAGTGTTGCATGACCTGGGACTCACCGTTCAGGGCAGTGGTTTTACCTCTGGCCCAGGACAGGTCCAGAGATGCCGTCCAAGAGTGAAGTCCTGAATACAAGGACCCTAAGAGCCCACTTGGTGCTGTATTCTCCTGTGGCCGTGCTGGTAATGAAGGTGCAAGACAAAGTCTCCTTTACTCTTTCCTCTGCTTTTCTCAAGCAGAAGGAGTTTCATGCCATAGCCACCACATCTGGTAATGTGCTGAGTCTCACCTGAAGCCAGCAAATTTCAGAATCTCACCCAAGGCCCTTGATGTAGTACCTGGTATTGCTGCTGGTTGTTCAGCGCCCAAGGGCTCTTCAGTTACCAAGTGATGACTGCTGCCAGGGCTGGGTTTTTACCTTCAAGGCATCTGGTTTCTTCTGGCCCAGGACATATCTAGAAATATCATCTGGGAGCTAGGGCCTAGAAAGGGGGCTTCATGACTTTGTATAGTGCCCTATCCTGCTGTGACTGGGTTGGTATTCAAGATGCAAGGCATACTTCTCCCTACTCTTCTCTCTCCTCTCCACAAGCAGAAGGAAGAGGTCTCTTTTGCGGCTGAGAGCTGTGCAGCCTGTGGTTAGGGGAGGGGTGATGCCAGCACTCTTTTAGCTGCCCTGGCTGGTGTCTTAGTAGGTCGTGTGCACCTTCCCCAGTCTGCTGTCTCTGGGCATATTTCAGTCCTAGGACTCGCCTAAGTGTTGCAATATTTATGGCCTTGGCGGCCTTTCAAGTTTTCATGGAGACCTAGAGTGCAGTTGCCCTCTGTGCGAAGTTTGCAGGAACTCAAGTTCAGACCCCTGGGATCAGCAATTCCCCTTTGGCTAGGGATGGTTTAAATACTCCCTCTTTGGGCAGTCATCAGCTGAATTTGGTCTGATTTTCTTTTCTGCTCTAACAGGACAACACTGAGTTCAGTGCCTCATAATTGCTGTGCTCTCCCTCCCCTAGCACCCAGAGATACTCCCCACCCCATGCTGCTGCTGCAGGGTTGGGGGCAGTGTTGGCAATTCCAGGCTGCTTTTCTATCCCTTCAGTGCCTTTATCAGTTATATGAAGTTAAAGCCAAGTACCCATGAACGTGCACCTGATATTTGATTCTTATGAAGGTATTATTTCTGTGTAAATAGTTGTTTACTTGGTGTTCTTGAAGAAGGGTTGATTGGTGGAGCCTTCTATTGCACCATCTTGCTCCCTATTTGTGAAATTTAGGTTAGAATTATAAACTCTTTTTATCATGTCTTCAACTGTATCATGTATCTTATAGCTCAAATTTAAGACATATGCCGTTTTTGAAAATAACACTGCTTTTTAAAAATTAACTTTTTGCACACATATTGCTAATGCTGAATTACAGATACAATATTATTTGATTGCCGAATAGGATCTCTATTCCATTAAAAAACTCATTGAGGTATGAGTAAATCCAGGGGGCAGAAACTTTTATAACTGATTTTTTTTTTTATTGTCTAAGGAATCCTTGCTACTATTGGAATCTACCTTTGTGAAACTGACAAAATTAGCATATTCTGGTGATGACTGCTTTTATTAGTCTGTTCTCACAATGTTTTAAAGAACTACCTGATAATGGGCAACTTATAAAGAGAAGAGGTTTAACTGGCTCACAGTTCCACAGGGTGTACAGAAAGCATGACTGGGGAAACCTCAGGAAACTTTACAATCATGGCAGAAGGTGAAGGGGAAGCAAACATGTCTTGCCATGGCAGAGCAGGAGAGAGAAAGAGAGAGAATGGGGGAAGTGCTAAACAACCTGATTAAGATCTCATAAGAACTCACACACTATCATGAGAACAGCAAGGGGGAAATCCACACCCATGATTCAATCACCTCCCACCAGGTCCCTTCCCCAATACTGGGAATTACAATTCAACATGAAATTTGGGTTGGCACATGAAGCAAGACCGTATCACTGCTAATGTAGTTATTCTGCTCTGAAATACCAATGCAATGAATTACTGGATTAGTTAGGACTCTTGATTTTGACAAAAACTTATCTCAAATGAGCTTAAGAAAAAGAAAAAAAAAAAAAGAATCTGATGAATCTGATTGCTCACATAACCTTGCATGGCCAAAGGTGAAGCTAGTTCCAAGCATTCAAATAATATCATTTCAAGTCTGTTTTTCTCTTTCCATGTCTTTGCTCTAATTACTTAGTGTTAGCTTCATTCTTAAGCAGTCCTCCCACACTAGGCTGCAAAGAGAGCTTCCGACAACTCCAGGCTTACATTGTCCCTGGTGCTTACAGTCTTAGAAGAGGCACTTTTGTAACCAATGTCTATGTCAATCCTGAAAAAGATCTAGGCTTGGCTTTATTTGTACAATGTTAGGAAACAACCAGCATGATCAGGAGGATGGTATATATTGATCAACTTGGGGCAAGTGAACACTCTTGAGGCAGGGGAAGCAGAGTTGTGTGATGATGGATTTTCTCCTCAGTAAAGCAATGGAACGTTTCAAAAAGAAAAGATGTAGGGCAGTCAATTCTATATCTACCACTAATTTACTTTCTATCGTTATGGTTTTGCCTATTCTGGACATTTAATGTCAATAGAATCATTACATATGTGACCTTTTGTGTCTGCTTATTTTAACTTAGCATCATGTTTTCAAAGTTCATCCATGTTGTAGCATGTGGTTTTGTCCTTCATGAGTAGTTCCTGCTTTCCATGAGTCTTTGTGTTTGTTTGCTTTGGATTATATCTTTCATGTTGGAAGTGTTCCACAAATGTCTGATAAGCCTTGGATATCTGCTAAGTTTTAAAAGAGGGGGACCAGAAGTCAATTGGAATATCTAAGAGTGTGTAGGCCTTGTCAACTTAGAGTCTGTCTGCAGCGTGCATGCATGGTAAAGCCATTTCAGGGAGAATTCTGGCATAGTACTGTATTAGTTTCCTAGGGTTACCATAACAAAGTAGCACATACTGAGTGGCTTAAATAACAGAAATTTACTTTCTCACAATATTAGAGGTCAGAAGTCCAAGGTAAGGTGTTGTCAGGGTTTGTTTCTGCTAAGGTCTCTCTTCTTGGCTTGTTTATGGATGTTTTCTCCCTGTATCTTCACCATAGCCTTCCCTCTGTATGTGTCTGTGTCCAGATTTTCTCTTATAAGGATACCGGTCATATCGGAAAAGGGTCTAACCTAATGACTTCATTTTTACCTAAACTACTTCGTTAAAGATCTTATCTCCAACTACAGTCACATTCTGTGGTAAGACTTCAGCATATGAATTTTTGGAGAGCTCAATAAGCCTGTAACAAATACCGTTATGTCTCTCTTCTTGGGCTACTCAGATTCCTCCCAACTTTCTTCCTGGAAGATTATAAACCAGGCAAATACAGCTCTGGAGACTGAGTAGGGAAAAAGGAGCTAGAGATCTTGGCCTTAACCGAATCCATCCACTATTAGCACAGCACCGTCAGTCCACAACTGTGTCTGGTGACTCCGTCTGGAGACACTTTATTTTATTCTCTTCAGAAAATAAACCAACTCCTGCTGGGATTAGGGAAAGAATATGGAGCTTTAACTGCTTCCTAAATAAACTTTCTAGTGATCTTTTCTTTCATCCCTTCCAGAGGTATCCACGTCTGCTAATTAGTTTATCATAAAGGATGGGAGTTTTGCATTGTAAATTTGCTTACCAACCACTTTTGGTTTGAGATTCAACTTCATTCTACTAAGTCACCATTCAAATGCTTTCTAACTTCCAAAATTCCGTTGGTGTTCCTCCTCCCCCAAGTTATATTTTCCTCATCAGTTTGCACTTTTTAAAATATCTTTGTATTGTTGTTTTAGTGGAGTTTCAGGAGGAAGTAAAAGCAAATGTAGGTGTTCAATCCATCATCCTTACGCAGAAGGCCCACACATTTATATTTTTAAATGAGCTCATGCTATACAGACTGTTCTATAATCTGCTTTTATCATCAAATTCTAGTGAATATTTATATTTTTTCCATGTCAATAAATAGAAATCTACATAAGTATTTCTTAAGCTTGGCTGCACATTAGAATCAGTACGTGGTTGGGGAGAGGGTAGATTTAAAAAGTACTGGTCCCTGGGCCCCACCTCCAGAAATACTGCTTTACTGGATATGAGATAAGGCTAGCACTAGGAATTGTAAAATCTCTCTGGGTGATTCAAATGAGCAGCAAATATGCAGGGCTAATCTACTCCATTTTTCATCACGCTGATACAGTGTTCCATGGAAGGAATACATAGAAATGCATTTTAATCAACCACTTTCTGGACACATAGGGTGTTTCAAATGTTTTAATATTATAGGCAATGCTGTTATGAACATCTTTGGACACAAAACATTATCTACAATTTTGATTATTTTACTGGCTGTATTCCTAGAAGTAGGATCACTTTGTTAAAGTGTATAAACTTTTGAGTACAATTGACCATATTTCCCTCTAAAGTGGCTTGGCCAGTTTAGACTGCCCCCAATAGTATGTGAGAATCCCTGTTTCCCCACACTCAGAACCGGCAGACCATCATTAACAAAATTCATAAAAAATGTTTAAATGTAGTCAGTTTTTAAATTGAAAAGTAGTATTAATTATTAATTTAAAATACTATTTTTTCTGATTTTTAACTTTTTTATTGTGGTAAAATATATATAATACAAAATTTACCAGTTTTACCATTTACCATTAAATATTTTTAAGTGTATAGCTCAGTGGCATTAAGTACATTCATACTGTTGTGCAACCATCACCAACATCAGTCACCAGAACTTTTTCACTTTTCCCAACTGAAACTCTACGCCCATGAAACACTAACTTACCATTCCTCCTTCCCTCAGCCCCTGGCAACCACTCTTCTACTTTCTGTCCCTATGAATTGGACTACACAAGGGACCTCATACAAGTGGACTCACAATATTTGTCCTTTTTGACTGGCTTCTTTCACTTGGCATAATGTCTTCAAGGTGGCTATCTTATTTTTAACATATTTTATTATTTGTTAAGTTGTATTAGTTAGGTTCTCCAGAGAAACAGAACCAATTTTATATATATATATATATACACACACACACACACACACACACACACACATATATATAAATTCAATATCAATAAATGGAATTATACATCAATGTATATGTGTGTGTGTGTGTGTGTGTGTGTATATATATATATATATGAAGTGATTTATTACAGGAATTCACTTATGTGATTATGGAGACCTAGAAATCCCATGGTCTGTCATTTGCAAGCTGAGGAGTCAGGAAAGCCAGTGTTGCAATTCAGTCCAATTCAGTTCAAGTCTGAAGGCCTGAGAAGCAGAGGAGCCAATGGTGTAAGTCCCAGTCTGAGCCCGAAGGCCCACGAACTAGGAGCACCAATGTCCTAGGGAAGAAGAAGATGGATGTCTCAGCTCAAATAGAAACAAATAGATATCTTCTCTGCCCTTTTGTTCTATTTAGGCCCTTAACAGGATTGGATGATGCCCACCTGCACTGGTGACAACAATCTTCCTTACTGAGTCTACCAATTTAAAGGCTAATCTCTTCTGGAAATACCCTCACAGAAACACCCAGAAATAATATTTCATCAGCTATCTGGGCATCCTTTATCCCAGTCAAGTTGACACATAAAATTAACCATCACAGAAGTGAAATAATATTCATAATTATTGCCTATCTGTATCTCACTTTTTGTGTGTGACTTGCTTAATCATGTGAGGAACATCCGTGAGAAATGTTTTTGGCTCAAAGTATCTGAAACCTTATTAACAGTGGCTTAAACTAATAAGGGTTTATTTTTTCCTCACACAAACAGATGTCTTGAAGTAAGCAGCTGCTGATATTGTTTTATTTGCAAGCTGTGGAATCAGGAAAGTCAGTGTTGCAATTCAGTTCAAGTCTGAAAGCCTGAGAAGCAGAGGAGCCAATGGTGTAAGTCTCGGTCTGAGCAGCTCAATGATACCATGTTTGCAAGATGACTGCCCCAGCTTCAGCCATCCCATCCTTGTTCAAGGCAGGAAGAATGAGGTGGTAATATATGTGATGTCTGTATTTTTAATCAACATAACCAGGTTTCCTAGAAATGCCTCTCTCCTCCAGCAGATACTTGCTTGCAAGCTTGTGTCACATTACTACCCTTACCCTTGTGTCATTTTGCCAGTGACTCACAAAAAGGGTTAATATTGTTACTATACAAATAGCTTTTACAAACCAGTACAAAAAAGTTTTATATTCAAATAGATAAATGGGCAAAAAAGCATGTGCTGTTGTTTGGCTAACTTACTAAGTTATGTTTTTATCTATTATCTTTTCACATATCACATATGTTTGGTAAGTATATTTTCCCAGCTTCTTGTTTACAATTTAGTTTTGTTTCAACATACAGAAGATTTGTATTTTTTAGTTGTTAGGTGCACACATCTTTTATTTCATGACTTTTCTTTTTTGCTCTTGTGTTTACAAAAGCCTAGCCCATTCTGAGAAAAGATTAATATTCTTCCATATTTTCTTCTTGATCTTTCATGGATTTATTTTAACTTAAAATAACTGGAATGGTACCGTCTTTCACTTCTTATCTGACACTGGGGAAGGAGTGATTCAGGAAGGTGGGTACAAACAAATAGAGGAATCAAACTTAATCTACTACCACTGAACGTGGGAAACAAGTCCTGCCAACTATGTAAAGAAATATTTTATATTAAAATGTTTATTGGTAGATAGTGATGGCAGCTAGATAAGGTAAATCCCGGGGGGCTTATTTAAAGACAATAAGTGTTTTGTGGCAAACAGACCTCAAATGCTGATGAGAAAGCATATGACTGGTTCAATTTCAAAAATGAGAGATGAGTATAAACATACAAATGGAAAGATAACACAGAAATTGATTTTGCAAGCAATTGTGTCATGGAAAATCCTGTATGCCTGTTTTAGGGTCCAAAGTTTACTGAGAGAGAGGCACCAGAAGAGTGCAGCTGAAACTGCCCTGAGCACATTGGTCAGAAGTAGTTTTTATGAAGGGTAGAGAAAAAACAGGCTGCTTAGTGAAGTTGTTTTATATATTTTTCATTTTTCCTATGGTGGAATTAACCTAGGCCTAGATACTCTCTATGTCTCAGATGAAATTACTTTAAGGTGACAGCCAAGTGACAGTCCTGTATACTAATGAGAATATACACAAATATATAAGACATTTTAGGCTTAGAAAAAAAAAAATCTTCCCATATGTTTGCATCTAATTCCATCTGTCTTTGATACAGAAAGATGACAAATGGAAATTGAGAATGAATTTTCCAAATTATTTTTCTGTAATCCAAATAAAAACTACAGAATGCCCTAAAGAATAATCTGTAAATCCCTGTCCCTTAGCATGAAAAACAGTATCAGTCATAATATTTTCCAGTTATTCTGAAACAGCAAGACTAAATTTGGGGAAAAATTATAAGATAGTTCAATAATTTTCCGTATTTAAATTATCTTTTCTTTGTTGGATCTATTATATCGGGTATTTGGACTCATAGATGCTTTAATATGAATTAGTGGATTAGCCTTAGAAGAAACCTTTGGTGAATATTAGCCTTAGGTTGGTCCTTTGAGTTCAACCACTTGTTTACTGAAATCTGGTCATCATCCTTGCATTAGATAGCTGTTCCTTAAGGCTTCTGCTCACTTCAGAGGTGCTTGTTTATCAAGGTGAAGGTAGAAGAAAACACTCATTTAACAAATTATTCCACTCCGACTGGCTTTTCATAACACTCACTACTTCCTCAAGAGTTGGTTTGTGCTTCTTGCCATGTTTTAGCCAAATATTTTCCTGTCTACAGGACTGGCTACTTTTACTTCAGGTCATTCTAGTAAATTATACAAATTGAGTATTGTTAATAACTGTAAACCTTTGGATTCACAGCTACACACATTTTTACTTTGTTTTTCTCAGTACAATAGTCCCTGAAAAGATGGGTTAATTTGACATCATACAATGTACCTATCTTATTACATTTAGTTCTCCCACAGAATCTATTAGTGACTAATGTTACAGGCTTTGAATGATCTGTTTCTTTCTGCTTTTGTCCTAATAGCACTTTCAATCACAGTTAGATCCAAAGAACAACTGGCTTAAGGTGACTTCTTTTTTAAATGTATTATTTTTCATCGGTACACAAGAGGGTCTGAGGCACTTTAATACTGAGCATGTCAAGGAGAAAATTGAGACCTAATGATTCACAAGGGTATTAGCAGCAGGTCTCTTATCTGATACCTACTCAACATTTCAGCAACTTCAGGCGTGCTACCATGGTTATCAAGGCTGTTGCCTTGGTAGATCTTGCAGTGCATATCTGTGGATCTTACCTTCAGCAAACATTTTTTTAAATGTGGGGCCTTGGGCTTTGTTGGATCAAATAGCACTTCCTGCAACAGAACACATATGTACACAGGTACATTTCCCAGGCACAGGGACTTTATAAAGTTGTATAGCAGTGGTCCCCAACCTTTTTGGCATCAGGGACCGGTTTCATGGAAGACAAATGTTCCACAGACTGCAGGATGGGAGAAGATGACTTTGGGATAAAACTGTTCCATGTCAAATTATCAGGCACCAGATTGTTATAATGAACATGCAACCTAGATTCCTCCATGCACAGTTCGCAGTAGGGTTTGCACTCCTATGATAATTTAATGCCTGATGATCTGACGGGAGGTGAAGCTCAGGGGGTAATGCTCACTTGCCCACCCCTCACCTCCTGCTGTGCGGCCTGGTTTCGTTATCCTAAAAGGCCATGGGACAGTACCTGTCCATAGCCTGGGGGTTGGGGACAACTGCTGTATAGGACATTAACTCCTTTATATTTATTATATTTACAAGCTTTGGATCTATCAACTTTTGCTGGCTGGGGACTTTGGAATAGATGGAGCTTAATATGGCTTGGCTCTGTGTCCCCACCCAAATCTCATGTTGACTTGTAATTCCCAATATTGAGGGAGGGACCTGGTGGGTGGTAATTGGATCATGGGGGTACATTTTCCCCTTGCTGTTCTCATGATAGTAAGTTCTCATGAGATCTGATGGTTAAAAGCATGTGGCACTTTCCCCTTTGCTCTGTCTTCTCCTGTTCCAGCCATGTAGGACATGCCAGCTTCTCCTTCACCTCTGCCATAATTGTAAGTTTTCTGTGGCCTTCCCTGGCCATGCTTCCTGTATAGCCTGTGGAACCATGAGCCAATTAAATCTCTTTTTAAAAAAATAAGTTACACAGTTTCAGGAATTTCTTTATAGCAGTGTGAGACCGGACTAGTGCAGAGCTTCTGTTTTCTGATGCTTTAAACAGGCTTCACACTGCTTATAAACGCAATTTGTATCATTGTCTTTTTACACATTTTTATTTTTTAGAGACAGAGGTCTCACTGTATTGCCCAGGTTGGCCTTGAACTCCTGGGTTCAGGTGATCCTCCCACCTCAGCTTCCTGAGTAGTTGGGGTTACAGATGTGTACCACCATGCCCAACAACTTTTAAAATACAATGTTCAGCCTGGAATGATTTTACACTATTAATGATCATGCCTAACAGTGGCAACACAGCCTTCTACTTTGTGGAGAACTGGTGTGTTGTTCTATTAACAACATTAAAGAGGTCATATACTGAGAAGATTGTGACAGCATAACAGATCTCCTGTGATGTGGCGAGGGGGTCAGATACTTGATTAGAAGAGTGCTGAGTCTCTTTAACATCTCTGTTTTTATTCATGACCTTATTTGCAAAGATGAAATTCAACTCTTGCTGCAGTATTGATTCATTCCATGTAACCCTGAGAGAGACGACAGTGAGCTTTATGGTGATGGATGGACACTTCAAGATGATAAACACTTCAAGCCTTTTTTAATAGCTTTTATTCTTAATGATTTCATTGTCTTCAGGCTCAATTGATGATGGGGCTGAGCTCCAGGAAAAAGAAGGTTGAGAAGGGAGGGAAGATGTACCTTAAGAGATAGATCAGTGCTCTGGTACATGTTTCACTAGGCTAATTTCTCAAAGCAATAATGAAAGTAGATAGGGGATTAATGTTGAAATGCACCATGTGATCACAAACATGTGAAAAAAATGTATTGAAAAAAAGGACAAAATACATCAATATGTTAACAGTTGTTATATTGTGCATGAGAATAGAATTGACTGGCTTGTGTTTTCTGCAGTTTTTGAATTTTCCATGTTGATTTTGCATTATTTGTTTATTTTAATAAATAAGAGAGGTTTAATTGACTCACAATTCTATGTGGTCGGGGAGGCCTCAGGAAACTTACAGTCATGGCAGAAGGCAAAAGGGAAACAAGGCACGTCTTACATGGTGGCAGGAGAGAGAGCAAGCGAGGGGTGAAGTGCCACACTTTTAAACCATCAACTTTCAAGTGAACTCTATAATGAGAACAGCAAGAAGGAAGGCCACCCCCATGATCGAATCGTTTCCCACCAGGCCCCTCCACTGACACATGGGGATTACAATTTGACATGAGATTTGGGTGGAGATGCAGAACAAAACCATATCAGAGATTTCTGAGATCTGATACACTGTTATACATTTCAAGAGTACAACAGCCATTGAAAGAAAAATGAAGAAATTTTTAAAAGATGAGAATCAGATGGTGAGACTATCATTCATCCTCACCTTAGAGCTTTAACACAGGCTGGCTAGCCTCTTGGACGTTTACATTTAGGTGAATGGGTGAGTGACCCCAACCATATGCCATTCTCAGTTATTTCTTGGCCTCCACTGGTCAGAATTCAAAGTGCAACATTTCTCTAGGATATTTTGTTTTCCTTGTTCTCTGCATCTTGAGCAGAAAGTTCCAGAAGGGTGCAGTAATTGCTCAATGACATAAAATTTTCCAGAGTCAGAGAGCCAACGTCAGCCCAGTGAGAAAACAAATGAAGCAAATACTAAAATAGTATTGAAGACAGAGGCCCCCCCCCCAAAAATAAACCTGCCAAAAAGATAATGACGTTTGATTGGAAGAATTATTTTAATTGAATTATCATTTTAAATCAATGAAAGGAAATGATTTCAATGGATAAATGCCAAATCCTATGCATGGGATCCTTTCGTTGGGCTGTGTGTTGGGAGCCTAAATGGTCTGCATGATGGCTGGGCACACTCATGCCCTCTTTAATAAACACTCTCAAAACCTCTCACAATTGAGCTTCACACCCAGAGGTGCAGACCTGGGCTCTGCTGAGCCCTGTAATGGGATAACTCAGGGTGATTATGTGGTTTAGTAACTATCCATAAATTAAGAATAGTGTTTGAAGGCTACCAATAAAGACCTCAGTTTCCCAGTATCTCCCAGAGAAGTGAATTAATTCTTTTAAGAGTTCGGGGCAAAGGAAAGCCAGGACAGAGAAGATTAGCTCCTTCTATTTCTTCTCTCCCATAATTGGTTACCATTATGGTCCCTCACAGGGCACTGGAAGTGTTTCACACAATCTCTGGGTCGCGATAATAATGTACTTCAAAAAGGAGGCTGATTATGTTGACTGAAATCCATCCTGGCAAAAGGTTTTTGCTATGCATTATTTTTTAGTGGGAGAAATAATTTTATGAATTAAAAATGTAAAGAAAATCTTCCACGTGTTATAAATAGGTGACGCAAGATGGCAGAATAGAAGGCTCCACCAATCATCTACCTCTTCAAGGACACCAAGTAAACAACTATCTACACAGAAAAAAAAATACCTTTGTAGAACCGAAAATCAGGTCAGCACTCATGCCACCTGGCTTTAACTTCATATCGCTGATAAAGGCACTGAAGAGATTTTTTAAAAGTCTTGAATAGCCAATGTCACCCCTCCCTCACCCCCAACAGCAGCAACTTGGTACTGAGAGGATCTCTGGACGTTGCAGGGTAGAGAGAGCACAGCAATTATGAAGAACTGAACTTAGTATTGTCCTGCTAGAGCAGGAAAGAAAAGCGGACCAAACTCAGCTGACACCTGCTTACTAAGGGAGCATTTAAACCAGTGCTAGCCAGAGGGGAATTGCTGATCCCAGTGGTCAAACCTTGAGTTCCTGTAAACCTCACCACCAAGGGCTACAGTGCTCTGTGTCTCTAAACGAACTTGATTGGCAGTCTAGACCATAAGGACTGCCACTCATAGGCAAGGCCTAGTGCTAGGCCCAGAGTCAGCGGACCGGGGCAGGTATGTGACATACTGAGACACCAGCTGGGCAGCCAAAGGAGTGCTGGTGTCACCCCTCCTATAACCCCAGGCCACACAGCTCCAGTCTCCAATACAAACCCATTCCTCCCGCTTGAGGAGAGGAGAGGGAAGAGCGGGAAGGACATTGTCTTGCGTCTAAGACACCAGCCAGCATGAAGCACCCATACCAGGCCCTAGGTCCCAGATGATATTTCAAGACACACCCTGGGCCAGAAGAGAACCTGATGCCTTGGAGGGAAGGACCTAGTGCTGGCAGCACTCATCACCTGCTAACCGAGGAGGCCCTGGGCTCTAAATAACCAGCTGAAAACCCCAGGTACTACATTAAGGGCCTTTGTTGAGCATCTGAGACTTGCTGGCTACATGTGAAATTCAGCACATTCTCAGCTTTGGTGGCTATGAGACAAAACTCCTTCAACTTGAAAAAAGCAGAAGCAAAAGTAAAAGGGACTTTGTCTTGCACCTTAGGTATCAACACAGCCACAGCAGGACAGAGAACCAAACAGGTTCTTGGGTTCCCCAATTCCAGGACTTGACACCTGGACTGCATTTATGGACCTACCCTGGGCCTGAGGGGAGACCACGGCTCTGAAGGGTGAGTCCCAGGTCAGGCAACATTCACCACAAGCTGACTTAAGAGCCCTTGGGTCTTAAGAGAATGTTGGTTGGTAGTCTGGCAGTACTCCTCGTGGCCTGGGGTGGCAGTGGTTACAGGGTGAGGTTCCTCTGCTTGTGGAAAGGGGAGGAAAGAGTGGGAAGGACTGTGTCTTGTGGTTTGAGTGCCAGCTCAGTCACAATAAAATGGAACACAAGGTAGACAGGTGGCATTCTTCAAAGAAATAGAAAAAATAATCCTAAAATTTATATGGAACCACAAAAGACCCAAAATAGCCGAAACTAGCTTAAGCAGAAAGAACGAAACTGCAGGTAACATTTTACCTGACTTCAAATTACACTGCAGAGGTATAGTAACCAAAATAACATGGTACCAGCATAAAATCAGACACATAGACCAATGGAATGGAATAGAGAAACTAGAAACAAATCCACACACTTACAGTGAACTTATTTGCAACAAAGGTGCCAAGAACATATACTGGGGAAGAGACAGTTTCTTCAATAAATGGTGCTGGGAAAACGATATCCATCTGCAGAAGAATGAAACTAGACCTCTATCTCTTGCCACATTAACAAATCAAATCAAAATTGATTAAAGATTTAAATTTAAGACCTCAAACAATGAAACCATTGCAAGAAAACTTTGGGGAAAATCTCCAGGATCCTGGTTTAGGCAAAAATTTCCTGAGCAGTACCCCATAAGCACAGGCAACCAAAGCAAAATGAACAAATGGGATCTCATCAACTTATAAAGCTTCTGCACAGCAAAGGATACAATCAACAAAGTGAAGAGATGACTCACAGAATGTGAGAAAATATTTGCAAACTACTCATTTGACACAGGATTCATAACCAGAATGTATAAGGAACACAAACAGCTCTATAGGAAGAAATCGAGTAATCTGATCAAAAGATGAGCAAAAGATTTCAACAGACATTTCTCAAAAGAAGACATACAAATGACAAACAGGAATACAAAAAGGTGCTCAACATCACTGATCATCAGAGAAGTGAAAATCAAAACCACAACAAGATATCATCTCATGCCAGTTAAAATGGTTTATATCCAAAAGACAGGCAATAACAAATACTGGAGAGGATGTAGAGAAAAGAAAACACTTGTACACTGTTGGTGGGAATGGAGATTACTAAAACCACTATGGAGAACAGTTTGGAGCTTCCTCAACAAACTAAAAATTGAGCTACCATATGATTCAGCAATCCCACTGCTGGGCATATATCCCAAAGAAATAAATCAGTATATTGAAGAGATATCTTCACTCCCATGTTTGTCTCAGCAGCGGTCACAATAGCTAAGATTTGGAAACAACCTAAGTGTCCATCAACAGATGACTGCATAAAGAAAATGTAGTACTTATACACAATGGAGTATGGAGTACTGATCAGCCAGAAACATGAATGAGATCCTGTCATCTGCAATGACATGGATGGAACTGGAGATCATTATGTTAAGTGAAGTAAGCCAGGCACAGAAAAATATCATACATTCTCACTTATTTGTGGGAGGTAAAAATAAAAACGATTGAGGTCAGAAACATAGAGAGTAGAGGGATGATTACCAGAGACTGGCAAATATAGTGGAAGGCTGGAGGGGGAAGGAGGGGGGTGGATGTGGGGATGGTTACTGGGTACAAAAACAGAAAGAATGACTAAGGCCTACTATTGGATCCCACAACAGGGTGACAATAGTCAATAATAGCTGAACTGTACGTTTCAAAGTAACTAATAGAGTATAATTGAATTGTTTTTAACTCAAAGGATAAATGCTTGAGGGGATGGATAACCTCCCCACCAAAAAGCTAATACATAGGTACAGAGAATAGAATCATGGTGACCAGGGGTACAGAAAGGGAAAATTGGAGAGATGTTGGTCAAAGGATACAAACTTGCAGTTGTGTAAGATGAATAAGTCTAGAAATTGAATGCACAGAAAGGTAACCTATGTGAGGTGATAGATATGTTAATTGCTTGACTGTAGTAATCATTTTACCGTGTAGAGTTTTCTCAAAACATCATGTTGTACACCTTAAGTGTATACAATACAAATAAATAATTAAATAAAAACTTCCCTATGCCAAGATAGATTTACCTCTTGATTTAATATTAATATATTATGAAATATAATTACTAAATATTTTTTCCTGTTCTTCGGAATAAATGACAACATAACATTTTCACTTTACTCAGCACCTTTAGAAGAACACACACTTAAAGCAGCAAAAGTTCATTACTGACTATAACTCCAAAACCAACAGCATTTCATAAGCAATTTATAAAATTCAGTAGCAAATAAGCTGAATGTTGAGTCCTTCAGATATGCAGGTTGAAGAAAAATCCTATCTTCATATGCATCTGCATTATTGAGATATGATTCAAATATCATATAATTCATCTTTTTAAGGTGTACAATTAAGTGTTTTTTAGTGTATTCAGAGTTGTGAAACCATTACCACAATCAATTTTAGAAGATATTTATCACCCCAAGAAGACACCCCGTACCACTTAGCCATTACTCCCTATCCCTCCCATCCTTAAAGTACCCTAGCTGCTGGTAACCTCTAATCTACTTCCTGTTGTTACAAATTTTCCTGTTCTGTGTTTTCTTATAATTGGAATTTTACAATATGTGGTATTTTCCGACTGACTTCTTTTACTTAGCATGATGTTTTCAAGGTTTGTCCATATTGTAGCATGTATCAGTACTTCATTCTTTTCATGACTGAATAATATTCTGCTATAGGAATATACCACATTTTGTTTATCCATTCATCAGTTGATAAACATTTGGATTGCTTCCAATTTTGGCTATTATGAATAGTGCTGCTATGAACTATTTTGTGTGGATATTTGTTTTCATTCCTCTCTGGTTACACATGGAAGTGAAAGTGCTGAGTCATACGGTGACTATGTTTAATATTTTATAGAACTGACAGTCTGTTCTGCAAAGCAGTTGCACCATTTTACATTTCCAGCAGCATGTATGATGGTTCCAATTTCCCCACATCCTCATCAACACTTGCTATTTATTTTTTTATTTCCTGTAGAGTTGGAGTCTTACCATTTTGCCCAGGCTGGTCTCAAACTCCTGGGCTCAAGCCATCCTCCTGTCTTGGCCTCCCAAACTGTTAGAATTACAGGCGCTAGCCACCACACGCAACATACACTTGTTATTATCTGTCATTTTGATTATAGCCATCCCTCTCCCAGGGTTATATAGAACAAATCTATACCACAACCATAATTCAATTTCTACTTTGCAAAGGAGGTCATTAATACAAATGGAAGCTCTAAGGTGTGAAGTGGTATCTCATTCTGGTTTTGATTTGTATTCCTGTGATGACTAATGATGTTGAGTATCTTTTCATGTACCCCTTGACCATTTCTATAATCTTTGGAGAAATTTCTAATGAAATCCTTTGCCTGCTTTTTGTTTTGTTTTGTTTTGTTTTTTGTTTTTTTTTGAGACAGAGTCTGACCGTCGCCCAGGATGGAGTGCAGTAGCACGATCGCAGCTCACTGCAAGCTCCGCCTCGCTGGTTCACGCCATTCTCCTGCCTCAGCCTCCAGAGTAGCTGGGACTACAGGCGCCTGCCACCACTCCCAGCTAATCGGCTAATTGTTTTGTATTTTTGTTAGAGACGGGGTTTCATCGTGTTAGCCAGGATGGTCTCAATCTCCTGACCTCATGATCCGCCTGCCTCGGCCTCCCAAAGTGCTGGGATTACAGGCGTGAGCCACAGCCCGGCCCCTTTGCCTGTTTTTAATCAGGTTTTCTTACTGTCCAGATGTTGTGTAATGGGAAGGGTTTGAAGCCTGACCATCCTGGATTTGAACCTGAACTCCAGCACTGATTATCTGAGTGAAGGGACTCGATAATTGAGAACCATTCTTACCATTTATTATTGGACTATAAGGGATACATTATTCTCTGTGAGAGAACGGAATATTATCTATGAAGGATTGGGGTAGTCTCTGTAAATGCATTTTCCCATCATAACTAGTGTCTATCCCTTTGTTTACCCAAAAGTTGGAAAATTTCTAAAATGCTTCAAGCACTTTCTGTGCTTTACTCAACATCAAGTACTTAACCTGATTTAACCTTTTCTTGATTATTCCTTGGAACATCATAGATTGTATTTTATTTGTAGCCCTGTCAGGGCTCTCAGGGTTCACTTAGAGTGTTTGCTCAGGCTTCTGTGGCTCATCTAGTGACTTTTCTCTCTCTTTGTGGTTCATTAATGAACCTTCTTCTCACAGCTTTCTTTCTCACCCCCTCATTATTACACATAGTTCAAAAACAACAATTTTAGTTGAAAGGCTGGAGAGTAGCCTCCTCACCTACTACTTACTAAAGTGCATGGCCTTTGTTACAGTTTCATTAAAGGCTCAGGGACATTTTCACTTACTTTCATTGTCCAGTTTGAGCTTGTTGTTTAAAGTTACTGGAAGTTAGACTCCTAGGCAATTGGAATATTATACTCACTTCATATTGAATAAGAGCTTTTGCTTCCTTGTCAATATTCTTTCAGGGAAATGAAACTTTCAAAATTCAAAACCACCTAAGATCAAATTTTAGGTAAGATTTTATTTTAAAAAATCAACCTAAACAGACCTCCATTAAATGAGAGAGCTTTCTTTTAAACATTAAATGAGAGACCTTTCTTTTTTAAAAAATCAGAGCCTTCTGTTAAACTTTTAATCATCCAAAGGTAAAATATTTAGGCTTACTGAAGGCAAATATTACCTTCAGTGTATCTTCTTTAGGTGTTTCGGTCAACCAACAGCATTCTTTGTTGAAAATTAACCCTTATTCCACGCAGCATTGTTTATTGATTTTTTTTTTTTTTTTGCATGTAACCTGCACCCTAGCAGAAAATATTTAAAAAGATTATAGTTCCAAGGAAGGATTAGAACCCTGATTGGCATGAAAGGGTTAACTGTATTGGATGGGGCCCACTAACCAGACCAGACTGCTGTGAGGAGGCTTGTACTTTGGGGGATGGGTTGGCCTGCAGGTGCCTGGCTGTGTCAGATACTATGCTGTACAGTTTATCTGTTCAAAAATATTTTTTCAAGGATTATAGGATTATGTTTTTGGTCATGAGAAACCAGCTTGAAACTTTTTTGACAGTTTTAGTAGATGTGGGCTTAAGAAACAAGCCAATAGAATGCAAGGGAACTCAGCCTGGGATCCTGCTAAAACTGCAGAACCAGGTGTCACATCCCTTGGGGGAAACCGTGACCTGTAGGGTTAATTGCTGGCACCAGCTTGCCTGGAGTGAGTTCAGCTGCAGGCAGGAGATGGCTGAAGAGGCCCCCACTGCTGAAATCACCCAGAGTCAGCTGGGTGGGGATGGTTTAAGAGAGCAGTATCTGTTGAAAGAGTGTTCTCCTGGGAAGGTTATTTAGGAATCTCTTTTGTCAAGAAGTCCTTGCCCCACCATTACAGGCACACCTTGCTCTGGGTCCTGGTTCTGTCTGTCCTACCTGATCACACTGGACATATTTTTTTCATGCCCTGACACATCATGAAATATTAAAGTGGTAGGCTAGGGTTCAATTCTGCTTTTTGTTTTTGTTTTTTTTTGTTTGTTTGTTTGTTTTCTTTTCCCCCTTGACAGCATGTGCTATCCCTACTTTGGATATCTCATTGGTACTTGCTAGTGGACATTTGGGGCTCTCAGATTCCTGCTGCATTTTCCTAGTGTCTTTGATCCTGATGCAAAATTATATGCTTTGTGTTCCAGTTTTTCTGCTGCTGTTCCTGCTGCTGTTACTGTGGCTACTGCCATTTACACTGTTTTCTCTTGACCTCTGCATATTTTTTCTTTGTACTGTCTTTTGGGATCATATTTCCTCGTGTCTCCATTTTATGTCTGCGTCATCTTTCAATACTGCACAATTCTCCCAAAAGGTGGGCTGTAGGTCACATGATCCTTCTGAGAAACTCCACCCTTGGTTGCATGACCACAGTGTCCCACTCTTACTGGGAACACTGACTTTCTGAGTGATAGCCCTGATGCCCACGCTGTCCTGCCCAGGTTCCACTGACTGACCATTACAGCTTCCTGGCCTGCGTTGCTCTCAAACCGGACATTCCGACTTTGCAAATTGCTGACATCCATGAAGCTCTGTTGCCCACCACAGTTCCACTCTGTTTGTTGGCCTCTGCCTTTCATCTTCCCTGTGGCTTTAGCCAGGAAGGAATAGCAGTATCTGGGCAGCATGCCACGAGAAAGACTACTCCCTCAGGAGCACCACTTTTTCTCCTTCTCATTTTCAAATGTTCCTGCTTTAAATCTTCTTTTTCTTCCTCACTACCGCATACAGATTACAGAAAAGGAGATTCAAATGTAATCTGCATGTGGTAGTGGGGAAGAAAGATTTACGTATGTTTTAAAATGCTACCCACACCGGGCGCGGTGGCTCAAGCCTGTAATCCCAGCACTTTGGGAGGCCGAGACCGGTGGATCATGAGGTCAGGAGATCGAGACCATCCTGGCTAACACCGTGAAACCCCGTCTCTACTAAATACAAAAAACTAGCCGGGCGAGGTGGCGGGCGCCTGTAGTCCCAGCTACTCGGGAGGCTGAGGCAGGAGAATGGCGTAAACCCGGGAGGCAGAGCTTGCGGTGAGCTGAGATCCGGCCACTGCACTCCAGCCTGGGTGATAGAGCGAGACTCCGTCTCAAAAAAAAAAAAAAAAAAAAAAAAAAAAAAAAAAAAAAAATGCTACCCAATGCAGTAGTCATGATTACATGATTATTATCTCTTAAGAAATGTTCCCCTTTTGGTATATGTGAGATATATATATAATGTATTACCTAGTACATATATACCACAAGGGGAAAAATTCATAAGATATGTTAATCATGACTACTGCATTGGGTAAAATTTTAAATCATAAATTTTAAATCATAAATTAACTAGTGGAGAGCAAAGAAGGTTTTCCAAGAGTTTCTGATAACCCTGACCAAGGAGTTATACTGAATGTACTCACTTCATATTTGGGAAATATGCACATTAGTTTTTGAGAAACTATCACTCAGAAACTAATTTGCAAGTGTTAATAAAATGCAGTAGTTCCATCACAAGATAGACAAGTATTTGATACAATTAACTTTAAATTCCTCCCTGTCATGTGAACTTTCTGTGTTGTGTTTACTGAAAAGCTTCCAATGGGACAATTTTGTATTTTACATCTTCAACATGAGTTTTCACTTCAAGTAACTATAAAAATTATTGGATACACAGTGGCAACATAAGGTTGCTCAGTTTAAATATAGAGGAGCCTCACTTTACAAAACATGTATTTTCCTGAAAAGCTTTGTGTTGATACAACTTTGGAAAATCCAGTCACATCTTAAGGGCACTGAGGGAGCAGGCTATTTAAAGGAACTGCATTCAGTGAACTTTTTTGTAACATGAATAATCCTCATCTAATATGTATAATTTCTGAGTTTTGGTTTTCTGAAGACATGGAGCACCAACATTTTTCTTTTACCTTAATAATTTTATGGGAAAACCTTTAAAGAATGAAGAGTCAAGTTTTAATTATTTGTTGATTAATTCAGAAGCAAATGTACATAAGAATGCTTTAACAAACCTGTGTACAGCCTGAAGGAAAAGCCATTTAATTGAATCCATCAACAGCAGAGCTTGACATGTAGCTTTCTCTTTAGTGTTTAGAGTACTTAGTCAACTTTCTTAAGAGCCTCAAGCCACTTTTGACTGCTCTCAAAAATCTGTTCCTTTAGCAACCATCATGAATTTTTGTTGCAAAACATTCTTTACTGAAAGCTTTGAATGACCACAGCAGTCTTTTTCTTGAGTAAAAAGAATCTGGACAGGAATGCAGCATGGTTGTAAAAACGCACACACAAGCACATGCACACACACACGTATGCACGTATACACAGCCTTGGCCAAAATTTCAGCACTTCTCTGGATAAAGAAACGTCATAACAGGGTCTCTAAGAAATGGAGGCTAGAATAATTTAATTTTTCACTTATTAATTCATTTACAAATATTTGTTGAACATCTGTGTAGAGCCAGGGACTGTAGTTATTCAACATTTTCCACCTTCTGTATGGAGAACAACAGAATATAGATAATAGAACTCTAAGTTGAGAGAAGATCGGAAAAAGAAAGGGCCAGGTCAGTATTATCCTCATCCCTACCATGTTAAGTCAGTGGGCAATGCTCGTTTCTCATTATCGCAGCTTATAGAGTATTAATGTTTAAAAGAACTTTTGCAATCCCAAGATTACAGAGGAGCAAACTGAAGCACCGAGTGGAGAACTGACTTGATGAAGCTCACATGGTGAGAAAGCAGTAGAGCCAGAGCAAACATTTATAACAATATCATCCACCTTATAGGGGGCTTGAGAGGATTCAATGAGTCCATATTTACAAAGTGCTTAGAAGAGTATTTGGTACTTAGTAAACACAATATTAGTATCTGTTTAATAATAATAATAATAAACTAGGTGTGGTGGTACACACCTATAGTCCCAGCTCCTCAGCAGGCTGATGTGGGAGGATTGCTTGAGCCCAGGAGTTTCAGACCAGCTTTGGCAACATAGTGAGACCCCCATCTCTAAAAATAAATAGTAATAACAACAATAATAATATACAGTGTAACATGCTGCATCTCAAACAGATCAAATCTTACCTCCTTAACTCCTTCTGATGCCTTCAGAGTCATTTACAGAGGCCTTCAAAAACTTGAAGCCTCCACCAAAATGGAGTAAGCTCCTCATTTTGGTGGAGTTTAACCTGTCTTATGCAACGGGATATAATAAATGGTGTTTGGATTAGAATTTGGAAGCGTGGAAGGCCACAAGTAAGAGAATCATGTTCACACAACCTGGGTAGTGCAGATCATTCTTGATTTCACCTTCTATCATGGTATCCCTGTAAGAACATTTGCCCTTTTCAAACCACATGTAATGTATATATGTATGTATGTGTGTATTTATACTTTAAGTTCTGGGATACATGGGCAGAAAGTGCAGGTTTGTTACATAGGTACACATGTACCATGGTGGTTTGCTGTACCCGTCAACCTGTCATCTAGGTTTTAAGCCCAGCATGCATTAGGTATTTGTCCTAATGCTCTCGTTCCTCATGCCCCCCACCCCCGACAGGCCCTAGTGTGTGATGTTTCCCTTCCTGTGTCCACGTGTTCTAATTGTTCAACTCTCACTTATGAATGAGAACATGCGATGTTTGGTTTTCTGTTCCTATGTTAGTTTGCTGAGAATGGTGGTTTACAGCTTTATCCATGTCCCAGCAAAGGACATGAACTCATCCTTTTTTAGGGCTGCATAGTATTTCATGGTGTATATGTGCCACATTTTCTTTATCCAGTCTATCATTGAAGGACATTTGGGTTGGTTCCAAGTCTTTGCTATTGCGAATGGTGCTGCAATAAACATACGTGAACATTTGTCTTTATAGTAGAATGATTTATAATCCTTTGGGTATATACCTAGTAATGGGATTGCTGGGTCAAATGGTATTTCTGGTTCTAGATCCTGGAGGAATCGCCAAACTGTCTTCCACAATAGTTGAACTAAATTACACTCCCACCAAGAGTCTAAAAGCATTCGTATTTCTCCAAATCCTCTCCAGCATCTGTTGTTTCCTGACTTTTTAATGATCACCATTCTAACTGGTATGAGATGGTATCTCTTGTGGTTTTGATTTGCATTTCTCTAATGACCAGTGATGCATTTTCTAATGATTTGCATTTTTCTAACGACCAGTGGTCACGAGCCCAAAACCTCCTTAAGCTGATAAGCAACTTCAGCAAAGTCTCAGGATACAAAATGAATGTACAAAAATCACAAGCATTCCTATACACCAATAATCCAGACAGCCAGCCAAATCATGAGTCACCTCCCATTCACAATTGCTGCAAAGAGAATAAAATACCTAGGAATACAACTTACAAGGGATGTGAAGGACCTCTTCAAGGAGAACTACAAACCACTGCCCAAGGAAATAAGAGAGGACACGAACAAATGGAAAAACATTTCATGCTCATGGATAGGGAGAATCAATATTGTGAAAATGGCCATACTGCCCAAAGCAATTTATAGATTCAATGCTATTTCCATCAAACTACCATTGACTTTCTTCACAGAACTAGAAAAAACTACTTTAGATTTCATATGGCACCAAAAAAGAACCTGTGTAACCAAGACAATCCTAAGCAAAAAGAACAAAGCTGGAGGCATCACACTACATGACTTCAAACTATACTACAAGGCTACAGTAACCAAAACCGCATGGTACTGGTACCAAAACAGATACATAGACCAATGGAACAGAACAGAGGCCTCAGAAATAACACCACGTATCTAGAACCATCTGATGTTCTACAAACCTGACGAAAACAAGCAATGGGGAAAGGATTCCCTATTTAATAAATGGTGCTGGGAAAGCTGGCTAGCCATATGCCAAGTACAGAAACTGAACCCTTTCCTTATAACTTATACAAAAATTAGCTCATGTAATATTTTTAAATCAACTCGCTGAGTGTTGCTAAGTGCAATGGATGTTTCATACTCCTCATTTTATTTGACCTCTGGGCAGCATTTCACTGTTTTGATTATTCTCTCTTGCTTAAAGAATAGTTTCTT